>NC_143136.1:84157500-84483000 GCF_059928025.1 Delphinapterus leucas
ACAATCTGAAAGAACTTCTGAAGAAATACCTCTTTCTTTTGTTTCAGACAAGTTCATATGAATATTCCTTATTACCTTATGTCTGGATATACTCTGCACCATGCTTTCAAAATGTATTTTAGGTTTTTTTATTGAAGTACAGTTGATTTACAATGTCGTGTTAATTTCTGGTGCACAGAAGAGTGATTCAGTTATATATATATATATATATATATATATATATATATATATACACACATAAAACTGAATCAGTTATATATTCTTTTCTGTTATGGTTTATGATAGGATATTGGATCTAGTTCTCTGTGCTATAAAATAGGACCATTCTTTATCCATTCTATATATAATAGTTTGCATCTACTAGTCCCCAAATCCCAATCCATCCCTTCCCCATGCATCCTCCCCTTTGGCAACCACTAGTCTATTCTCTCTGTTTCTGTTTCATAGATAAGTTCATTTGTGTCATATTTTAGATTCCACATATAAGTGATATCATGTGGTATTTGTCTTTCTCTTTCTGACTTACTTCAGTTAGTATGATAATCTCTAGGTCCATTCATGTTGCTGCAAATGGCATTATTTTATTCTTTTTTATGGCTGAGTAATATTCCATTATATACATATAACACATCTTCTTTATCCATTCATCTGTCAATGGACATTTAGGTTGTTTCCATGTCTTGGCTATTGTAAATAGTGCTGCTATGAACATAGGGGTGCATGTATCTTTTTGAATTATAGTTTTGTCTGGATATATGCCCGGGAGTGGGATTTCTGGATCATATGGCAACTCTGTTTTTAGTTTTTTTGAGGAATCTCCATACTGTTCTCCATAGCGGCTGCACCAATTTACATCCCCTCAATGGTATAGGAGGGTTCCTTTTTCTCTGCACCCCCTCCAGCATTTGTTATTTGTAGACTTTTTACTGATGGCCATTCTGACAGATGCAAGGTGGTACCTCACTGTGGTTTGATTTGTGTTTCTCTGATAATTAACGATGCTGAGCATCTTGTCATGTGCCTATTGACCATCTGTATGTCTTCTTTGGGGAAATGTCTATTTAGGTCTTCTGCCCATTTTTTGATTGGGTTTTTTGTTGTTTTGTTATTAAGTTGTATGAGCTGTTTGTATATTTTGGAAATTAAGCCCTTGTCAGTTACATCATTTGCAAATATTTTCTCCCATTCTGTAGGTTGTCTTTTCATTTTGTTTATGGTTTCCTTTGTTGTGCAAAAGCTTATAAGTTTAATTAGGTCCCACTTGTTTATTTTTGCTTTTATTTCTATTGCCTTGACAGAATGAACTAAGAAAACATCAGTGCCATTTATATTAAGGAATGTTTTGCCTATGTTCTCTTCTAGGAGTTTTATGGTGTCATGTCTTATATTTAATGCCCTAAGCCATCAAAATGTATTTTCTGATATGTATACCCTTCCTTTATCCCCTTTGTGAACTGGCAAAGAACTGTTTTTAACTAAGCATTCACTAAGTAATCAGAATATATTCACAAAAGACGGTATGTATATATATGGTCCATTGTAACACAAGGTAGTGATAACTCCTTTACCAGTTAATGAGGAATGTCCCTTATGTGCCTGCAATCCAAGAGAAAAAATGTGTTATGACCACAGTTATTTCAGTGTTATTGGGCAGTTAGAATCTATTAAGGATCTTAAAAAGGCATATATCTTGATACTGAAATGTGCAGTTATTCTTATCTCTATAAAGTGTCACTGCATGTACAAGCAGTGGGCAAGGATGAAAGGTAAATTCATACACAAATAAATGTGTGTGTGTGTGTGTGTGTGTTTAAAATCAGACACACTTTAACAATGCAGAAATGGAGAATATATGGTGAGTTATAACTGAGAAAGAATGCATTATATGGGCACAGGGCCACAGTTGTTTCTTCTACTAGAAAAGCAGACAACCCTAAGATATTGGTTCTCATCCACACCATGTAAATTTAAAAATATAAAAATTGTACACAGAACATATATAGCTCTTTTGTGTTAGTGCAGTCGTGTTTGTCAAGCACAGACGGACGGTGAGTGTTACACATCACTGACATCCTCTTGGAAAGTTAGTGTGCCTGAGTCATATGCTGCAGGGCCTCCTAACTTCTGCCCTAGGAAAGTGACCCAGTAAATCTTTAGAAAAAATCATTTTAGCTCTTTCAATTACAATGTCTGCAAGCATTGCCCGTGCATTATCTGAACAACTGGAAGGCAGAGGACAAGTAGAAAACACCTACTACTTCCACAGGAGGAAAGACATAGTCTACTTTTGTAACAAACTCCTGATGGAGTTAAACAGGCATCATATACCTCATCATCACGCACCACTGTCAAGTACAAAAAGGCACTTATTATTTTGGTGAGAGGAATAAATGAGAAGTCTACAGTAATCATCCATCTGACCTACAACCCAAACCTTTCAGCAGGCTAGAATGAAAAAGACTTCTTTTCCCAAGATAAAGACAAATGATGGAGCTATTAGTACTTATTTCAAGTACTAATCATTCACAGCATAAACTAATTTTTTGCTTCAAGTATATATATTTACAATTCCATAAAACTTCTTTAATTGGTAACCATCTAAAATATGTACCAGTTTCCATACATTTCTATTTGTTCATAAATCTTTATGGCTATTCCTGGTAGGTACATAAAGCTACACCTGAATTTACAGTGTCTCTGTGCTGATCAGCACACAGATTGACACAGGATATGGTTTCTATCCTGGAGGAGATGGATTCTTACGAATATCAGGCAACATTCTGTCCACTGCAGAAAAACGTTGGCTTTGAGCTTTATGGAAACCAGAAGGAATGGTGTTGTAAGTATACCATCTTGGGGAAGTACTAAGACATCATCTTTGATCACAGTAAAAATGTAATTGCAAATAACAATTAAAAAACTATTATTTTCTTTCTCCACGTAATCAATAGAGGCTTATTGTTTAACAAGAAAAAAAGATTTGCAGTGATACAAAAAAGAGAGTTCTTTTGTGTTAGGGTGCACATGTTTATAGAGAATAGAAGGAAAGGAAGTGTGTTAGACGTTATTTAAGATCTCCAAAAAAGTTTGCGTGCCTGAATCATAAACAAGGTACACTAACCAAGCTAATAGCAGCATATGATGCCAACGAGACATCACTGTGTGGTGTTCTCCAGACTTTCAACTGTGAAAGCAAGTTACTTCCTATGGACCACTGCTTGGGGCCAAAGAGTAAGCATGCATGCTTCTGACTCAGCACTGCAAAGTAAGTTCCTCCACTTCTTTTATATTGCTCTCCTGGTTGATAATGCTAGAAAGTCACATTGTGGTAGTGAGAAACGGTAGCATGGAGGACTACAAGTTGAAATTTTGGAAAGTATATGACTAATGTGTTTATTAAGCGAAGTTATTTCACTGATGCACAATTTTTAATAATCATTAGACTCATCTAATCAGTTAATTTCTCCATATATATGGAGAAGAATGATCATGAAAATTCAGCCAGCAAATGTCTTTTTCCAACAAAATAGAAATAATATTTTTGTGCCATTTATCAGATTATTATTATTTTTTTTTTTTTTTTTTTTTGCGGTACGCGGGCCTCTCACTATTGTGGCCTCTCCCGTTGCAGAGCACAGGCTCCAGACACGCAGGCTCAGCGGCCATGGCTCACGGGCCCAGCCGCTCCGCGGCACGTGGGATCTTCCCGGACTGGGGCACGAACCTGTGTACCCTGCATTGGCAGGTGGACTCTCAACCACTGCACCACTGGGGAAGCCCTATCAGATTATTATTTCCCAGCTTAAAATTGCACTTCTTACACTAGGACTAGGACTAACTTCTACAAACCCATTTCTGCAAACCCAACTGTCTTTTTTTTTTTTTTTTTTCCAACTGTCTCTTGTTAGACTTTCTCAATAGGGATGTTGAAGAGTGGCTGGAAACCTGGGCAAGGGAGAGGGATGCTTTTCTCTATATTGCTTGACAGCTGTTGTTCTTTATATTGGCAATGACAGTTAGTTTTAGATTCCAGGATTTTCCCCCCATATTCTCAGACCCAGCGTATTGCCCTCCTTCAAAAACACCAGCACTAGCTGGCTGGCAGTTCCTTCTCAGAAATCTGATTTCCAGCTCTGTGGAGAGCCTCCCTGGGGCTCCAGAACCAGCTATGCAGCACCCTCTCCTTACAGCACTCTCTCCTTAGGGGTCCTCTTAGCGGTTCTGACTGCTTAGGGTCCTTATTCAGAGCTTCTGAGGCTACAGTTTCACCCAAGCAGCCTCCTTTCCTCAAAGACATGAGCCTCAGGTCAGCAGGGCCACTCCTCCAAATGTCTAAGTTTTAGTAATAACTCCGCCATCTTCTCTATGTTCCCCACTCCTAGGCATGACAGCTCTTTTCTGTAGTTTTCATCTCCATATTACCTCAGTGTTCCTATTTTGCCTCAGTTGTACTCCAGAGCCCATCTAACCAATTCCTTATGCTAAATTCTTTCCATTAAAATAAGTGATGTTCTAGTTTTTCTTAGTTGACTTTGGTGTTATAAAGAATACAAATATGAATTTTAAATATGTTTATGAGCTGATACAAAAGAAACCTACAAAGCTAAAATATGAAGTGAAAGTAGGAATCCCAGATAATATATAAGTACTGAAGTTAAAGTTCATCCTGGGGCTTCTGTTAAACCCTGGTGCTCTTATGCTCCTACTTTGATGGTTGCTCGGTGAATAAAGAATGAGATATAAAATCTAGGGACCAACTGAGGAAGGGAATCAAATTGAATATCCCCAAATAAACCTGGGATACAAAGTGTCACACCCTTGAAGAAGGGTAAATGAGAAATAATCCAGTCTTGAAGAAAAGGTCAGCAAGAAAATTTGCCTGTTCTAAACTTGGCACTGGATTGTAAGGGAAATACTATTTCCTTAGAATTCACAGTCTAAAACTATCTCTCATGCAGTTTTTTTTTCTGAATTCATGATTTATGGTATGAAAACCAATTAAATAATTTAATTCGAAATGGGCTTGAGACAGTGGTGCCCCCAGGGGAATGGTGTTGTGAAAATACTGTGATGATATTGGGTGAAGAGACTCAGCTTCAACTCAGGTGACAAATACTTCACAAAATAATATGAAATTTATTACACAAATGTGTAATAAACATAAAACACAAAACAAAAAAGAGTTGAGGACCAAGAGAATTTCACTAAAGTATATTTGCATACAGGGACCACAGGCAAAAGAAAAATGATCCAGATGAAGAAACAAGGAATAAGAAGGAATGAATAGTGCTATTGGTATGCATGGGCAAACTTGAACAGTCTTTACTACTTGAAACAAAAATAACAATATTCGATTTGAGAGTAAAAGAAGGGTCCAGATAAATTATGGACAAGAGTAACATGTTTTAGAGCTGGATAATCCTAGTTAAAGTATCCTAAGATTCTTACCTTGTTCAGATAAAGGTATTATGATGGTTAATTTATGTGTCAACTTGGCTGGGCCACAGGGTGCCAGATATTAGGTTAAACATTATTCTGGTTGTGTCTGTGAGGGTGTTTCGGAAGGAGATAAACATATGAATTGGTAGACTGAGTAAAGCAGATGGCTGTTCTCGGTGTGGGTGAGCCACCTGCAATCTATTGAAGGCCTGAATAGAATGAAAGTTTGAATTCACTCTGTCTGCCTTCCTGTCTTTGAGTTGGGACAGCAGTCTTCTCCTGCGCTTAGACTCAGACTTAGACTGGAACTACACCTCCAGCTCCCCTGATTCTCAAGTGTTCAGACTCAGACTGGCACTCACAACACTGATTCTCCTGGTTCTCGGGATTTTGGACTCAGACTAAAACTAAACCATTGTCTCTCCTGGGTCTCCAGCTGGCTGACTACAGATCTTGGGACTTTGCAGACTCAGTAATCACATGAGCCAATGCCTTATAATAAATCTTTACATATATACAGATATCATATATATACACATGTCATATACATATATATTTTCTGTTGATTCTATTTCTCTGGAGAACCTTGACTTAAACATGCATAGAGATTGATTAATTTTAAACTCAATGAAGTATGCTTGTCAAATAACTAGTGACTAAAAGGTAGTGTATGTAACTAAAGGAAAAGTTGAAGGAAAAATAAATGTGTTCAAAAGAGACCAGAAAAAAAAGGAGAGGAAGAGGGGCAAAATGAACTTCAGTTTCAAGTAGAAACATGCAAGTGTAAAAAACGATGTACAATGAATGGGCAGGTTGCAGAAAGATATATACAGTATCCTTCCATTTATAATCATTTCCAAAGTCGATAAAATTAAGCAATGTAATTTTTACAGATATATATTTGAATGGAGAAACAAATCTTTTAAAGCAAGGAAATGATTAAAACAAAATTTATCATAGTGACTGTTCTGTTGGGGGTCAGAGGGAAATATTAGTGAAGAAAAGAGACAAAAGGACCTTTAAGATACTGATAAAGTTTATTTCTTGGGCTGAGTGATCATTTTGTTATATTTGTAAGCTGTACAAATATGTTGCATACAATTATCCCATATCCCCATAGGACTCTGTAATCCCATGCCTTCTAATCGAAGGTTTCTGCAACTCTTTGTGAGAGGAGTTTCTCTAGGATGGGCTGTGAGCTCCACCTACATATCTGGCAGCCCTGAGGTCCCAGGAGGTTCCTTCCTGCAAAAGCATCCCTTTAGCAATCCCAAATAGGAATTGGTAGATATTGCAGCTTCCACACCCCTCAAGTGAAGCAGCTAAGGTATTTCTAAGCATATTCCAGCTATCTCCAGCAGGGTTCAGCATGTTACCCACAGTAACCTCTTCAGTTACCTAAAATGTATTGACTTTCTTCTTGTAGCTACAGGGTCCAAAGACAGTCCCCAAAGTACCAACGTTCCCAGTGTTCATGCCCCAAGTAGTCTTCTCTCACTTTGAATAATGGAAGTGACAGTGTGCAGTTGGAAGCCTATGACTTCCAATGACTTGTCAGCTTCCTCTGTAGCACTTTTGGAAATCTAGAGATGCCATATAAGAATTTTGACTATACTACTGCTGGAAACATAAGTTGCCCTAAAATCACACAGAGAGACAGAGGGACAGCCTCCCCTTAATGAGCTGTCTTGCTATGAACCCACCCCAGTCACTATTGACTGTAGCCTCATAAGTCCCAAGCGAGACCTACTGAAAAACCAAGCATTGATCTCAGTCAACACACAGAATTGTAAGATAACCTCTTTCTGTGCTCTCACTTTCCCATTCTCATGTGGGTGTTTCCTGTTATAACCTCCCAAATAAACTTCACTCTAAATATAGTCTTAGAGTTTACTTTTAGAGGAGTCCAAACCAAGACAACACAATTAACAGTTAAAGGCAAATCAACATAAAATAAAATAATTTCACATTATCTAACTGTCACATACAGGCATACACACAAAACATAAGGAATCATCATTTCTTTTTTTTTCTTTTTTTTTTTTTTGGATAGGAAATGGAGTTTGTTAAGTGGAAGCTACTTGATAATGGCTACAAAATAAAATACTGGCATTGTCATGTACTGTGCAAAAGGGTATGTGTTGTAGATATTTCTGTCCATTTTTATATTATCATTCTTATTCCTCTCTTTGATCAGCAGTGATAGAGGCAGGATTGAGCTACTAGAAACATCTTCTTGTTAATTTGCAAAACTTCTGTTCTATCTTAGTTCCTTTGAGCTGCTAAAGCAGAATACCTTAAACTGAATGGCTTATAAACAAAAGGTATATTTCTCACATTCTGGAGGCTGTCCAAGATCAAGGCTCCTACAGATTCAGTTTCTCATGAGGGCCCATTTTCCAGTTTATAGATATGTACTTTCTTTGTCCTCACATGGTGGAAGGGGTAAGGGAGCTCTCTGGAGTCTTTTTAATAAGGGCACTAATCCCATTCATGAGGGCACCACCCTCATAAACTAATTATCTCCAAAAGGCCCCACCTCCTAACACCATCACATTGGGGGTTAGGTCTCAATATATGGGTTCTGAGAGCAAGGCACAAGTATTCAGTCTATAACACCTTTTTTTTATAATTAATTAATTAATTTTTTGGCTGTGTTGGGTCTTCACTTCTGTGTGAGGGCTTTCTCTAGTTGCGGCGAGCGGGGGCCACTCTTCATCATGGTGCGCAGGCCTCTTGTCTTGTTGCGGAGCACAAGCTCCAGACGCACAGGCTCAGTAGTTGTGGCTTACGGGCCTAGTTGCTCCGCGGCATGTGGGATCTTCCCAGACCAGGGCTCGAACCCATGTCCCCTGCATTGGCAGGCAGATTCTCAACCACTGTGCCACCAGGGAAGCCCAACACCTTCTTTTTTTAAAATTGTATGTGAATAAAGGTTCACCATGGCCATAAAAATAAAACAAGGTTTAGAAAAGAATATTTTTATTATTTTTAAGTGATTAATTTTGAAATGTGTGAATGGGCTAAAAATTTTGTTCTTTGGAGAAATTTAAAATAGGACAGGCTTTCATCTTTATGAATGGGTCACATGTAGACTTTCCAGAAGTAGAAAAATGTAATAGATGATAGCTCATTGTCTCTTTAAGCCTGAGAAACAATACAGTAGGTCATTTTCTCATCTGCTAATTCACAGTTGTCTTTAATTTCTCTCATTCCACATAATAAAGGGTATGCTTAATAAATATCTCACCTAGTAAGTAAGGTTAACAGAGTGCATAGTCACTTTTTTCAATAGAGGAATTAACTACTTTAGTTAACTATTTTACTATCTGTAAAGTATTTACCCTAGTTAAAATTTTAATAACTCTATAATATTTTATTTTAAAATAAAATTACGTAGTTGTTGTACATATTCCTAATTTATCTAAATATGCCATTACATATACCTTTGAAACTCCATGTAGAATTTGAGTTCATTTTAAAGTACGTTTTCCAATAGCATGGTTTAAAACTTGGATAGCTGGCCTTTGAAATGTATAAATTATAAAAGTGGAAAATCAGCATAGTTTTCTTTTTCTGAGAAGTGGAGCAGTTAATATTCAACATGAAATGTCTAATCTTTAAATACATTATAATCTAACTGCTTAGGATAATTTTTGCTTTAATACCTTAAGAGTCTGCAAAGCCTGAAGGATGGGATTATTAAGATGGAATTTTAATGTCAAAATTATCAGAGAAGTGAACATATTGCTAGTGTTCATAAAAAATTGTATTCAATTTCTGTATGATTTGTTCAAATAAGAGATGAGAATATATTTGATTATAGCTAGTAAGTAACCCAAAATTTGATCAGATGACTGGAGGTCACTGCTACATAAAGGCTGTCGACCTCAGAGATTAGACTATTTAAGAGCTGAATTTACTCAAATGTATAAATGTACCTGCAGAGATATGCATAAAAATGTAGTCATGAAGTAATTAAACTGTTGGAATATTTTGCAGTGCAAATAATAAGAAAAGGAGTGTATGAAAATAAAAAATGACTATAAATGATGGTAATTTCTTTGGAAAACAATGCAAAAGTGTAGAAAACATTTCTCAGTTCTCATTTTTTAAAGCTTTGGGTAACTTAAAACTAACATGCACAATCGATTTCTAAAGTTAAATCTTATTTTATTTAGCAGATATTTATTAGCGTTCAGATTAATCTGTGGTATAGAATTTACTGTGGAAAGCCAACTAATACGTAAAGCAATAACAAGATAGCATTTAACTGTACTATTTTAGGTAATTGTTTTTTAGCAAATACATACTTTGCAGTATTTTTTATAATCATGCTTGTCAATTTCTTAAGGAGAATTATCCCTGTAGCAATACAAACTTCCCCTTCTACATTAACAAATACCTACAATGATGTGCTCATACACAATGATTTATGACTATTAATAGAAACTATAATAAGCAATCAATAGTCATTCAAACTTACAATTATAATTTTTATCCCATTGATGGGGGGAATGTAGAAACTTTTATGTATTGACCTTAAGATACAAAAGCTCAGTAAGTACCCTTCTTAGAACAATGCACATTTGTAATTTATGAATGTTCTTTTATATTCTTGTAGATACAAATATACAGTTACGTTTTCCCCAGTGCTACATAATTATAACTTGTAATATGTAAATATTTATGAATTCACAGGATGTTTGCTAGGAGAGAAGAATGTTATACTTGCCGATTTGTCTAGTATTTGCAGAATTCAGATCTTATTATTAGGCTTTATGTTGTATTGCAAAATGTAAAAATACATTGTTATAAATTTGACTTGTCTAGAAAACATACCCTCTGGTGATTCTGTTGAGATTTGAGGATTATCTCAACATTATTTATTGTTAGAAATAGACATTACAATGTTGGTTGAAAATTTTACTCCCTTTACTTTTATATAAGTAAATGGAGGACATAATGTCCTGCATTCTAGGTGATAAAATATAGTTCGAACATTAATATCATGAGGTATTAGAATTTACAGAACCTTAGAGAGCATCTAGGCAGAAATGTCACACTGATTGGAAGTGGCAGTCTAAAATGCAATTTAAAGGATTCTATCAGGATTAGAGATTAAAGGATGCTTATCAGTCCAATGAGGAAGAGCCCTTGGCTGACTGAGAATGTAGGCCATGAGTCCTGGAAGGGAACCTGGGGGCAAGCACACTGTGGGCTTCCCTCCCCTTATCTAGTATATATCAAAGATCCTAAAAGTTGGCCAAAAATGAAGATTCCAATTCCTAAAACATCTCATGGAGTTATCAGACAGAAGTACTTCTTAATCTTTGTCTGTATATTTGCTCAAAATCTGATTCCTATAATTCTCTCCACTTAATCCTAATCTAGTACTCATTTCAAGCCTGCAAACATTTTAGATGTTCTTTTCCCCTTTTGATATTTCTCTTTTCCAAATCAAAAGTCATTAATTGCTCCAGCTTTTTAACCATTTCTACAGTTGCTCACATCCTTCTTAAAATATTACTCCCAGAACTAAGTCCTCTAGATCAGGGGTCCCCAACACCCCGGCAGCAGACTGCTGGTCTGTGGCCTGTTAGGAACCTGGCCACACAGCAGGGGGTGAATGGTAGGAGAGAGAACAAAGCTTCATCTGCTGCTCCCTATCTCTCCCTATCGCTCCCCATCGCTCGCATTACTGCCTGAACCATCCCCCCACCCTGTTCCCTCCTCCCCCAACATCCATGGAAAAATTGTCTTCCATGAAACCAGTCCCTGGTGCCAGAAATGTTGGGGACCACTGCTCTAGATGATATCTTAACTGTGTAAAGTAAAACAATGGTATCTCTTCATGAACACACAATACTCCTATTTAATGCAACATAAGATCCCATTATCTGTTTCATGGTGTTTTCATCCTCTTGGGTCATAATACACTTCCCATTGAGTACAGTAGTTAGATTTTTAAAAAATGAATCATTCCTATCTGTCCCAAATACTAGGTGTTTACTAATTTCCTCATCTGATAATAATGTAACCATATTTTTGTGATTGTTCATTGTTAGCCAAGAATCACACTAAGCATTTTATCTCAATTATATTATTTTAAATCACCATAGCCCTAATTTTATCTACAGATTAAAAAAAAAAAAAGGTACCAGAAGAAGCCTAGTACCCTGCCCAAAGATGTGGCAGCACTACATTTAACCCCTTTATATTTATTATGTTAGTTTGGAACAATTTATTTTTTTGAGTTTTTATTTAATAATGATGTTGGTAGCACAGGGAGATCAGCTCGGTGCTTTGTGACCACCTAGAGGGGTGGGATAGGGAGGGTGGGAGGGAGATGCAAGAGGGAGGAGATATGGGGATATATGTATATACATATAGCTGATTCACTTTGTTATAAAGCAGAAACTAACACACCATTGTAAAGCAATTATACTCCAATAAAGATGTTAAAAATAATAATAATGAAGAGGTTGGGCTCTCTTAGGAGACAAGGAACACATTCTGAATTTATCTTACATACTGAAGATTTATTTTAAGTATACTTGAAGTAAATGTTAGTGGAAAACTGAGTTACATAGCAAACATCTTAAATAAAAGGAAAGTCTCTACAGATATTTAATAGCTTTAGTGTCTCGACTATGATATTCTTTACCCAACAGGAGAATACTTTGTGCTTAGCATCCTTCTTGAGAAGAGCTTCTGTTCCTCTTTATGGTTGGATGTGATATTACGGTCACTCAAATGTTTTCTCTCTCTGCTGCTACTGCCCATGATGAGAAAGAAAGACTCTACTCTCGGCCTAGATCCTTCTAATTAATTACATCCTCTGCATATTCATTTTAATATCATAATACTTGATGCTTGTCATCTTACCAAACATCTTTCATTTAGTTCCTCTTTAATTCTCCCAACAATTTTAAGGTAAGCAACATTTTAATTGTCAAATGACATTAAAAAATAAAACAACAACTTGAGGCTTGGAGAAATAAAACAACAGCAAATAGACCAATTATTAAATAGGTAGGACATTTCTGAACCTGGATTCATACTCAGGTTTGACTTCAACGTCTAGCTGCTAGCTCACAGCCTGTTTTCTCTGCGTTTCTTAAGTTCTGCCCATTCTACTGGCCCCAGTGCTTTCTCTGTGTCCCAAGTTCACATTCCAAAAAATTCACATTCCAAAGAAGTTTACTAAGTGATTGTTAAGTCCTTACTCCTATGGTGATCCCGAAGAATCTCTGAGACTTTGCCATATGCCTTGCTTGTATGAAAATATAAGGTATGTGTGACATTTCTTTGATCCACCAGTCTAACAAATCTATCAAAAAATAAATCACATTAGTTTGAACAAAAATGTCTTGGTAACATATCAAAATGTTAACAACACACATACTTGCAAATCCATGATATAATTTTGTAGGAGAGACCTGCTTATTAAATCTTGAATCCACAAATTGCCTTTTATATAAATGAAAACATTTACCTAATTTTCTCTTGTTTTATCTTCCATTTTCCATGTTTTCCTAAATGTTACTTATGGAGAGTATCCAACTGCACACACTTTCAATGTTCTCACCAGCAGTGCTCTGCTAGAAACCACGAGCTCTTTTGTGAGGTAGCTACTCTTTTACCATTATTCTTTCTTGGGCTTCACACTTCACCTGACACATTCTCTCCTTTTCAGTTTCAAGATTGTTTTAAGCATTTCTCTACAGATAGCTCTTCAGTTGTCTCTAAACAATCACTATTAAAAATAAAGCTGTTCCTGGGGCTTCCCTGGTGGCGCAGTGGTTGAGAGTCCGCCTGCCGATGCAGGGGACACGGGTTCGTGCCCCAGTCCGGGAGGATCCCACATGCCGCGGAGCGGCTGGGCCCGTGAGCCATGGCTGCTGAGCCTCCGCGTCTGGAGCCTGTGCTCCGCAACGGGAGAGGCCACAACAGTGAGAGGCCCGCGTACCGCAAAATAAATAAATAAATAAATAAAGCTGTTCTTGTATGCTCACATGCTTGAATGAAAAATAAAAAACAATCTATTGGGTCATACATACATGTTAAATTCCGATAGTTACTGCCAAATTGCCCAATAGATTGTCTCACTCTATTCTGTTTTTCTTATTTATATATATTCATTGTACCATATATGCTAAGTAATACATGTACTTCTACCCATATCTTTTGATTCTGTAAGGAACTTAAATCCCCATTTATTTTCCTTGGAAGCTTTTTAAATTATCAATTAATTTGCATCTTTATTCTTCCTAGAACCTGTCTTAGAGCCATGCCGTATTTTCATTTCTTCATCTGTTCTTGTGCACAGGTTCCTCTTTCTGTCCTCTTTGTGGATATTCTTGTAAAAGCTTTAAGACGCAAGCAATATATTTAGAAACCTTATATATATGTATACAAGACAAACTTCATTAATTACAAATCCAGCCATCTCTCTAGTGGCTGTCCTTACGGGTACTTAACTGAATTAAGAAAAACTTAGGAATAAAAAATGATCTTAATGCATGTAAACCTAAATTTTTTCTGAATGAGGCAATAATAATCTGCTTTTATACATTATGAAAAACTTCAACCTACTTCTCATTTGATCCTAGCAGCCCTTTGTAGCGTAACTATTATCATTTCTATCATGAAGATGAGAAAGCTGAGACTCAAAAACAAACTGATTTGCCCAAAGTAACAATTTAGACAGCAGTACATATGGGATGTTAACTTCAAATATAATACTGTTTTCACTTGAGCTTGCTGTTTCTCAAAAATCTGAAGTATTTTTGTAATTGTCCTCTCTGTCACCTTTCATGCCCCAACAAAATGTCCTCCCCGACTAAAAATCCACTAATTAATTCTATTGAATTAAGGCTTTTAACATAGACGAGCCCTCTATTCAAAATCCAAATACCCTTAGAGATTTAATAATCAAGCTGGTAAGTAATTAAATCTTAGTAAGAATTAGCTTATCAGATTGCTTTCCATCAACCACTAAGTGAAAAGCAATGGAGCACAAAGTAAAAGAGATGGGATGGGTTGGGAACTGAAACACAAGCAATTCTGAAGGCAGCTGACAGAGTGTAACTAACTGTTGGTAGCATGAAATTCTGGGTACCTGGTATAAATGGTGAGTATAACTAGCAGAGCTGTAGATACCAGGAGAAAATCAATTATTTCACAATTTTTTCATATGACTGGTCTTGGATGAAGACATAAGCTAATAGTCATTCTATATTAATTGGGATTTTACCTCTCTATTTCTCTTATTCTCTCATTTTATAGTTGATAATATATGCTCTTATTTTATAGACCGTGATGGTAAAACTAACTTGACTTTCTCTGGTGTGCTCTTCTCTTGGCCTGGCATACACTCCCATAGACTGCAACTCAAAGAGAAACAAACCAATAAAATCCCCCATCACTGACGCTTCTCTGACCATCTCCACCACTTACCAGACCTGGTGAATCCGGCCACTCCCTTGCTTGTACCTCAATTTCATGTACACAGGCTTATGTCATACAGTCACGACTCCTTTCCATAAATTTCTTTTATCTCTTCTTCCTTCTGTCTGTTTATACTGGAATGCAAAGTCATATTTACCTTTGCATTCCTGACATCTGTCACAAGGTCTAGATCTTGTGGTCAAGACAAATAGGTACTTAGTAAATGTTTAAAGAAGTAACTAATACCTGGGAAAATATGTATGTAAGTATATTTCTATATAACAAATATTTCCTCCTCCCTCGATTGAGCTGAATAGTCACCTGTGTTTTATCTGCTTTAAACTTGTTTTATTATTCTTCAACTTAATTTCATAGATTTTTTTTTTTTTAAAGCAACGTATTTGAAACCAGAGACTAGAAGGTAAAAGAATTTTCACTGGGAGCACATAGCAACCTGGTGAAAAAAATAAAAACAAATCAAAAACCAAACTGTAAAACTTAAGCTATAATCTTTCAGTTGAAGAAACACAAATAGATTTTCTTTAGATTATCAAAACTCTTTAACTTACATTACAAGTGTGCCATTAAATGATTCTATTTTGTATTCATGTTGCTGAACAATATACACATCTATCAGATCAATTCAGTGAATCTATTAGTCAAAATTAGAAAAAAAAAGAGACCAATGTTTTGCATATCAAAGGAAAAATCTATCAGTTTACTGACTGCATTTTCAAATTTTATTTTTATTATTTACTATTTAACTGATTTTTCAGCCATGGTATAGACACAGATCATGTTCCATGTAGGGTGTCCATAAATTAGGCCATTTAAATGAAGGTATTCATATATTTTTGTGAGCCTTGTTTATCATAAACTATAATAGCATCTATACCACACATGATAATACATAATATGACTTTATATACTTGACTTTCTGTTTTTTTCCCCTGATCTCAAGTTCTGTCATCTTGGCAGATCTGCATTTAACACATGCACTGGAAGACCACTTTTGCTTCTGTGGTTCTTGAAAATTTTACAAGTTTTGACCAAACAGGATGCAGAATTGTTTTTGAATTTCTGCCATGAAATGTTTAATAACCCTGTCATTCTTCTGAAAATACTGTGTTAATAAATTCTGACAATGTGCAAAACGTAGTGAGAAGAGGAATTTTTTCATCCCAAGCAGCTTTTCTCCAAGTGACAGAAGAGAGAGAGAAAAAGAGAAAGACCCCACAATTAGGTTAGATAGGCCATTTCTTCACCAAAAGATTATTTCTCAAACTGCCATTCCCAAATTCTGTCTGGGGAGGATCATTTTAAAGGTCTGAGATGAGGAAAATTCTACTACAGTTTTGGAAGCACAGACAACACTATAAAAACTTATCCATAATAGAAACTTTGTTATTTTTAAATTTTGATAGCTAGCTTTTTGAAGCCTTTCCTTTAGCTTTTTTTCACCTAGGTTCATACCTTTTAACACTAAATCAAGTCCTATCTTCTCGGCTATTTTTAATTTTAAGATACTAGATGGCACTGCATTATGACCCCTTATATTAGACAATCATGCATAAGTGAATGTGTGTGTGTGTGTGTGTGTGTGTGCATGCAGAGAGACACATACAAAAAGAGACACACACACAGAGACACATACAAAAGTGGTTTTTGTATTCAAACATCTATTGCAGTGTTAGTTAAAACTGAAGCATAAGGAAAGTCATGAGGATCAACCATTGAGTCGTTCATTATGGAAGCTTTAATGGTATGTTGACTTAACAGCTATTCAATCTTTATTAGATCAGGAAAGGTCATGGACATGTATATACATTTCTCATAAATGCTGCAAATGGAAAAGAAAATCTAATTCCCGGGGAAAACATTAAAAATAAACAAATACCAATTTTCCTTAAGGCTGATCTGAAAACTCTTGGTGACTACTAATATATGCACATACGGTGAAAGCATTGTCTTTGTAACTTCTCTGCATTACAACATTTATGGCGGTGTTCCTCTAAAAGCCATGACATCAGAAGCACCCCAGGAGCCTAGAATCACAGCCATTACAAAAGCAAGCTTTTGGCTGCAAGGTAGTGAAAAGAAGGCTGATGGATCAAACCTCAAAGCCTTGCTTTTGAAATTAAATTCATGCAGTAGGCTTAGGCAGATCCGAGCTAGTGCATACCAGGCACCATGCAGCACCTCACAGTGTAGAGTCTCCTGGAGTGCAAACAGTGTGACTTTGACCAGCTTCTTCCCAGATTTAGCAGCTCTGGATAACTCCCAAGCAGAGTAATCATATATATCAAAAATACTTAGCAGTTTTGTGAAAGGTAAAAAAAAATAGAATTTGCTAAATCCTCTTTCCCTGTGAGACCTAACGAGCACCTCAAGATACTGCCTGTCTGAGGAAAGAAAGGATTCATGTTTAAAGTCATTATTCCACCTAACTCTATCAATTTCATGTCACCAACACATCAAAAGGTGCAATTTTCAGAAAGCTGTTTTCTGCCTGAGTCTTTTCATTGTGGTTTCACAACACAATTGCCTACATAGATGTTCCCAGCACATTGCATTTCACAATATATGCACCGTTTGGACACAATATGTTCATGTTTTCAGTTAATACATCACAAGGAGATTTCTAAATGACAAAGCCCCTACATCTCACAAGCAAACAAGCCTAGGATATTATCCCTATCCCTGAGCCCTGTTTTCACTGCCTTTTTTCTCATACTTTCTTTTATTTGGGTAAAATACATTTTGACTTCAGCGCACCCTTTAAGAAAACTTGATATCCAGGTAATATCAAGCATAATTCAAGTAAACAAAAGTAGGAAGAAGAAAACACTAAGCCCAGCATTACTTTTCATCCTTAGTATTCTTTACCACATCTCTTAGCATGTTTCACGTAGCACATCTCTGTGAGAGGAGAGAATTCTTGTTTTTTATTTTCCCTCCCATTGAGAGAACAATCACAACTAAGCTACATCCACAAGATGTAATAAAACTCTAAGTATCAGGGAGCTCAGTTCTCTTTTCATCTCTACCTATTTATTTCTATTTAAATTAATTGGGAAAAAATCATAACAAAGTCACAAACAATGGTTATTTATAAATCAAAGGATTCAGGGTTTTTTTTTTTTTTTCTAAACAGTGTGCAAATATAATTTGCATGAACATAAAACTATTTTCATAAGCCAGGAGAAAATATATTTTGTATGTTAACATGAAGCACCCTTTAAACACATGCAAGGATATAATTTAAAATTTATATATCTAATGATAATATGTATTTATATATTCAATATATATGTAAAGTTTTTCAAAAGTTGAATAATTCAAAACCTCAGCTATCTTGGGTTTAAAACATCAATGGTATCCCAGTCAAGCTAAGGGCACTCTTAGGGTATCTCATTCCTCAATTAAATCTGGTTTTTATATTAAATCTGGTAAGTTTTGCTTTGATGACAAAACTTTTTTGATTATTCAAAGATAATTTCAAAAGGTACCGCTAAACGTATAGATTGAAGACTTTATATTGTATGTTAAAGATGATAGAAATCTTGATTAAAAATCTAAAATGCCCGTTAAACATTAAATTAACAATTGGAGTTAGCTAGTTCAAAAGTGATTAAAGATATTAAATATGTAGTCCTTAATTTAAATTGAACAATGTTATTTGTAATATTTTAAAAGGAAATGGTCTAGGGATTCCATGTGTTTATAGTAGAAGTTATTAATGATTTTCTTATTCAAAACACTTGAGATTTACAACTTAAGCTTAATAATACAATTGCCCACTGTAACACTGAGGATAATAGAATTGTGTGTGTGCATATGTGTGCTTGTTTGGAAAAAAATGCCACAATGATGTTTGTCTTTCTTCTCTTGTCATTCTTTCTAGAAAATTAAGAAAGTATTTCTTTGTAGATTATAAAACTAAGAGGGTTCCCAATCATATTAAACTCTCAAAAACAGACTTTTCAAAAATATTTGTGTGGAGCAGTCATTAACATGCAAATCACACGTTAGTGTGAAAATCCTCAAGGAAGATAGAAGTAAGGTATGTTCCTCTGTACTAGTGGCAATGATGGCATCAAACAGAGAGCAAGTAGTTGTCTAGAGCAGAATATAAACTGGGGAAGAGCGTGCTAGTCATGACCCTGGCTCTGTTCCTACGGGTCGAGATACTGCTAGTCCCATTCTACCATAGAGCAAACAGTCATGCTAGCCCAGAATTGCTGCTAAAGATGCATCAGGCCATTCCTGAAACCCAGCTAGGGGAAATGTTACTAGGAACACAAAAAGAGGCCAGCCTCTGTGTACCTTCTCCTACAAATGTTCATTCTGTACCATGTGCTAGATAATTACAACACATAGAAGCAGATCTTGGAAATATCTGCAGCTGGGGAAAAGACACTGGGAGGTTTCCCATGGAGCCCGACCAACTGATGGGGTATAAGAGAGAAGAGGTAAAATACACATTATAATAACAGTGGTCTTTGCCTTGAGGTTCTCCATACCCATTTATTTCCTTAACTCTCCTAGAAGGAACAAGTCCAAAGCTTAGGTTCCTGCCCTTATCCCAACATTTGGTATTACAATCATATATCTAGCTTACTACTTCCAGGGTAGTATGAAATCATAAAGTGCATTATGAAGACATCTCAGGATCACAAAGATTATAAAAGTAGGAGAGCACTAATTAACGTACCACAGAGAAAACTGAGTTAATGGGGCAGGCAGAAAAGACAGGTATTTAAAACAGCAAATATCCTCAAAGAAAAATATAGAATGGCATTAGGTAACTTTAAAGATGATACAAGCAGAGATCTGGGTATTAAAAATAATTATTGAAATAAGGAACTCAACAGCTAGTTTGAATAGTCAAATGGTTACAGCCAAATGGCAAAATATGTGAGCTGAAAAAAATCAAGTGAAATGACTTGCCAAAAAATAAAAGAGTTAAAAGAGAAACTATAATTAGAAAAGCTGAATGAAACAAAAAATAGTGAATGATAGGATAGGAAATAATTGAAGAAATCATAATAAAATGGCATAAAAATGAAAAAAAAAGATATCAGCTATAAAGGATGCATAGGATATAAAACAAGATATCTAAGAGAAAAAAAAAAGAAAAGACAATCCAGGCCCTTATGGTGAAATTTGGAAATTTCTGCAGAAGGAACTTCCTAGAAAGAAATCAGATTCCTGAACAGTAGTAATAAAAGCCAAGATATTTGAATATTTTTAAAATATCGAAGCAAAATAACTTGGAACCTAGAATTTTATAGCCAGAAAAATAACCATTAAAAGGCAAGTGTTAAATACATTTTGAGGAGCATATGTATATAAAAGTTTCTGCATAAAGACCCTCTTTGAAAGCATTTTAAAAATGTACTCCTAAGAGGAGCAGTAGATATAATGAAGAATGGTGGACTGCCAATTCAGAAAGTTTATTGTTGTTGAAGTAAGAATTGGTTTTAAAAATGTAAAAAGAATCAACCATAATAACTCAGAATTCATACTTTAGAAGGAACCATGTGGGGGTGGGGTGGGGGTAGAAGTAGATAAAAGGGGAAAAAAGAGGTCATTATGAGTCATAGTTTTTGCTTATTTGAGAAAAGAGGTAAATATTAACATGCTGAAGAAAATAATATGGAAAATGAGCTTGAAGTTTTAAATATGAGATTTAATCAGCAAAAGAATGAATATGGCATGTATAATGTTTAAACATTTGTTTATTTAATAACAAAATAATATAAATTGGAATAAAATTTGAAATAAAATTTCAATTGAAAACTGAATCAAAGCAGTAAGATGTCATATGTAAGAATTTAATGCACACTTTTCAGAAAAGTAATGTTTCAAAAGAAAATGAGGTCAATATCTGGTAGATTTTATTTTTTTCTTCCAGTTTTATTAAGATACCAAAATAAGTTTAGTGAACATTCTAGTAGGTTTTAATTTAACATCATGAATAGACATGTAATGTTATAGGTGATATATATACATAATATATAAAGACATTAATCTGTCATATTAATCTGTTATACCACTTCACATACAGTAAATTTAGAAACGTATTGTTTTTGTTCTCCCATATTTGTTACTGTTATCATACATTTTAATTCTAAGCACTGTATAAACCCCATAGTACATTACTACTACTTTTGCATTAGACAAATGCTTTTTTAAATTTTTTTATTTTGCGGTACGTGTGCCTCTCACTGTTGTGGCCTCTCCTGTTGCGGAGCACAGGTTCCGGATGCGCAGGCTCAGCGGCGATGGCTCTTCCTGGACCGGGTCACAAACCCGTGTCTCCTGCATCGGCAGGCAGGACTCTCAACCACTGTGCCACCAGGGAAGCCCGACAAATGCTTTTGAAGCAGTTCAATCTAAGGAAATAATCCCTTTTCTATTTACTTTCATTTTCTTAATTTCTTAGCACAGATCACGATTTTAATCTGAAATCATACTGCTTCTGCCCTAAAACATTCTTTAGCATGTCTTGTAGCACATTCTGCTGGAGATATTTCCACACAGCTTTTGTTTATTTAAAGAAGTCTTTCATTTGGCTTCATTTTATTTATTTATTTATTTTTGATGTGGACCAGTTCTAAAGTCTTTATTGAGTTTGTTACAATATTGCTTATGTTTTATGTTTTGTTTTTTTTGGCCCCAAGGCATGTGGGATCTTAGCTCCCCAGCCAGGGGTCAAACCCACACCCCCGGTATTGGAGGGTAAAGTCTTAACCACTGGACCACCAGGGAAGTCCCTGGCTTCATTTTAGAATGATATTTTTTGCTAGGTATAGAATCCTGACTTGATGGTTTTCTTTCTTTCAGTACTTTAAAGATCTCATTCCATTGTTTTCTGGCTTACATCATTTGATAAGAAGTTTTCTCTTATTCTTATCTTTGCTTCTCTGTAATGTTTGATGTAATGTTTCCCATCCCCCTAACCCTCTCTGGCTGCTTTTTAGCAGTTTGACTATGATGTTACTATTCAGTTGTTGTTGTTATTCATTCTGCTTAGGGTTGTTTCAGGCTCTTGAATGCATGGTTTATTTTCTTTCATTAATTTTGGAAAATGGTCATCTATGGCTTCTTCAAATATTTCTTCTACTTTCCCCCTCTCTCTTCTGTAACTCCAATGACATGCATTTTAGACTGATTTATAAGGTCTCACAGTTATCGGATGCACTGTTTTTGTTTTTTTTTACACTGTTCATCATCTTCATGTTTCACTTTAGATAACTTTTTGATCTAAGTTATTGGTTCACGTTTGGCCATGCCCTGTCAGTAGATAAGCCCTTTAATGGATTTCTTCACCTTTGCTATGGTGATCTTTATATTTAGCTCTTTCAGTAGTTTCATATCACTGTTGAAATGCCTCTTATTTTCCTCTACATTTTCACAACATTTAAAAAATATATTATTCATAGTTATTTTTAAATCCCTGTGTGATAGATTCAATATTTGGGCCATTGCTAAGCCTCATAAGATGGGTTGCTTCATCTCTTGACAGTGAATTGTATTTTCTACTTTTTTTCCCTTTCTCTCTCCCTCTCTCCCTCCCTGCTTCCTTCCCTCCCTTCTCCTTCCTGCCTTCCTTGCTTCTTTCCTTTCTTCCTTCTTTCAAAGGTGTGCCTTGTACTTCTTGATTGAATGCTAAATGTCATTTGTAGAAATATGATAAGGACTGCAGTTAGTACTGTTTTTGACAGAAATGGGCATACCTTTTCTTCTGTTAGACCTTTAATATCAGACACTGACTCAATTGAGTTAAGCATTTATTTGGGTTTGAGTTCTCTTTATCTCTCTCTCCCTTTCTCTCTCTCTACACACACACACAGTCTCACACCACATTACCTACACACCATCAGAAGATTAAAAATCAAAACAGAAATTAACTAGAAGACAATATGATGAAATATGTATCTGATATTGAGACAAAGGCCTTCTTTAGTGAACACATAAAAAGAAAATACAAGGTGGGATGAATTGGGAGATTGGGATTGACATATATACACTATTGATACTATGTATGAAATAGATAACTAATGAGAACCTACTGTATAGCACAGGGAACTCTACTCAATGCTCTGTGGGGACCTAAATGAGAAGGAAATCCAAAAAAGAGGAGATATATGTATACATATAGCTGATTCACTTTGCTGTACAGTATAAACTAACACAATATTGTAAAGCAACTATACTCCAATTAAAAAAAAAAGGAAAAAGAAGAAAACACAAGGGACATATTGATTTTGACCATCAGTTAGAAAAGGTTAATAAAATAAGACAAAAATAAGCATGACAAACTTTAAAAAAGGAAAATGCAGGCTAATGGACAATCAGTGAGTATACTTAATAGAACAAAAATATTTTTATAAATCACTAAAGAAAGCACTTCAAAAGAGATTATATGAATGCCTATGAAATGCCATGTATTATGCGTCGACTGATTTCAATTTTCCAAGAAGATGGTGAGGTGGATTTATATTTTTACAATAAATTAACTGGGACTTACAGAACTAAAGTACCTTGCCCCAAATTATACATATAGTGAAGTAGCAAGTATGGGATTCACCCCGGGACACTCCATTTCCAAAGAATTTGCTCTGTTTTCCACACCAGTGTTTCTCAAAGTGTGGTATCCAGACCAGCAGCATCAGCATCACCTAAGAACTTGTTAAAAAGGTAAATTTTGAAACCTTATTCCAGACCTACTAACTCAGAAACCCTGGAGGTGAGCTGAGCAATCTGTTTTAACCAGCATCCCAGATGACCCTGATGCACACTAAATTTGATAACCACTGCTCTGGACCATGCTGGGACTTGTCTAGTTATTCCCATATGCCTTGTGATTATGTACAAAATATCACTTGAGTATTAAAGTGATTTACAGATAGAAATAACTGTATCATAGTTAAGGGGAGAGACAATGCCAAGAGGAAGGTCACTATAGTAGCCAAATGTAATATAGATTCAGTATTGATCTCCAGAAAAGACTGAAATCTTGACATATTCCACCAGGCCTACTAAAATAACATCAGCTGGTAAAGGAATTTCAAACACATCTGTTTCTTTATTCTACTTAGACAGAAAGGGGTGAGTAAATTATCTGCCTTATTAAAATTATCCTTCACTACAAGGTATTAACAATATTTTTAAAAGTTAAAATTTCTTCACAATAACAGTTTTGTTTTTTTGCTATCACCCAAATCCAGTGATTAATAATATATGCAAGTAATTTGAAGTCAGTGTATGAGCTGTTGTTACACCAGTTATAAATTCTGTGAACTTGAGCAAGGTCCATGATTGCCCTATACCCCAGATTTCTTAATCTGAAAAGAGGGATAATAATATATAACCACTTTCTTTATATGAATTAATGAAGACATCGAATAAAAGCGCTCCTCCTAATATAATATGTGGACTAATTTCACTTGGTCTAAATCATCTTTGGAACTAGCATAAGGACATCTCCAGTCTCTAAGTTGTAGTGTATTATATTGATAAATGTGATCACAAATATACATTCTTGAAAAATGTGCATCTTATTGATCACTTGTGCCTTTAATCATATAGTTCCATTGATTTCCATTATAATTTCAAATTTTGCTCAAATTAAATGCCTCAGAGATATAATAAATATCAAACTTAAAAATTATTGAAAGAGCACGCAGATGTCAGAATACAGTTTATGTGCATTTATTGTTCTGTACAGTGCTACAAGAAAAGTTGTTTAAATGCTCAATTGATCCACATAATCTTGGCACCATTATTAAAACAATGGACACTTTAAATCTGTTATTTTTTCCCTTACATACCGTTTAGTTCCTAACACAAAATGGCCCTTATAGAGAATTAAAACAAAAAAAAATGATTATGTTTTCCACTGATTTTATGGCCATAGTTATAGTTATGGCCATACTGATTATGTCAACTGATTTAGCAGAATTCACCAGCTAGAAGAGACACATGAAGATTTTCTTTTAGGCAGACCTGATGCATTGTAAGTAAGCTGACTTGACTTAACCTTAAGTATTACCGCGTCTTTTAAAAGCAAGTCCCCATCCTGCTGTTTTACTTTAATTACTTCTTTAATTGACTTATTTGTTGATTAACATCACTACTGGCAATAAGTACCTGTTCTAAGTAATGAGGAGCTAATTGAAGCAGTGGTCTTCGAATGCTTCCTGGTTGCAGCCCAGCAGCTGGATGCTGGACTTAGGGGGCAGCTGGAGGACTTCAAAGTCCACACATTAAGTACCCAAAAAGCAAAATTATACCACCGCCATTTTTTATTAAATACGTCCCAAGTAAATTGTGCTAAATCATTACCTACAGTGCTTGGTTGATCCTTTTCTTTCTCAACTTAAAACCACTCTTATTTCATGAGCCTTGAATTCAGAGAAACTGTGCTTTACCAGCTAATGGCAGTCTCCCTGCCACTGTGTTTCTTGCCACTTGTGAACATCACACATGATCTTATAAGCAAAAAGTGATATGGGCATTTAAGAGGAAGAAGGTTATGAATATTCTGGACTTTAGCAGAAAAAATAAAACCCTCCTTTTTCTTCTAAGCATTTATATACAGTTTAAGAACTCTTACCTCATGCAGAAATTCAGAAGCTCATATTGAATATCATACCTTTTATTTTTTATTTATTTTTTGAACCTTGCATTACATTTAATAAGAGTTTAGGGAGATCTTTGTGGTATATTAGTGAACGTATTATCATACCTTTTAGATTCACTGGTTCTGCACTTTAATTCATCTCTATTTCAGCCATATATTTTACCGGTTCAACAAAGAGACAATAGTAGTATTGCATAATTAGGAAGTAATTTATCAGGTGATGATGTTCTCATAACTCTCTCTGTAAGATTTGGGTTTTACTCGATACTTAGCAGCATTTAATGGAGGTTTAAAGGTCGAGAAGATTGAAGAAGAGCTGACACTATAGGCACCACCAAGTTCCCTCGGATGAAGGAGGAGAATTGTTCCTCCTGACTCTCAGAATCTTTTTTCAGGCAACCAGAGAAGAGAGGCTTTCCTCAGGTAGCCTCCTCCAGTTTCCCATACAGTGGGAACCACTACCTTTTCTTCCCTTCAGCTGTAGTTTTGATTGAAATTTAATGAGGCAAAAACAAAGTGCTAAATAAACAAGAATTGAAGTAATTAATGAACAATAATCTTTATACCTTCTACTTCTTTTTAATTTAAGGACTTCGTGGTGCTATAATGAAGCAATGGAGGTAACTGCGAGTGTGTAAATGGCGTAACCTGAGGCAGCGATAGGTAATGTTCTCAGTTTTGTAGTAGGGAAGAGATTTGGAAGGAGAACCTTGCAATTCCTGATGCCAATCAGCTAGAATCATAAGAGCCATACTGATTACCTCACTAATTAACAGGATGACAGCAAAATACCATACATTGGGAGACTATTAATTGTCAGGGTCTCTACCAGGCTCTTTGAATATATGTTCTTACTTAAGCCTCAAAGCAGTGTTTTGATTTCAATTTACAGCATCTGAATCTCAGAATAGTTAAATATGTCAGGATTACACTTCTAGTAGGAGATGCAGCAGAGAATGAAAGTAAGTTCTTTGGAATCCAGTACCAATTTTACTACTCAACTTTTCTCTTTTCAAAACAGGTTGAAGGATTCATTTAGCATTTTAACTACATTTCCACATGTTTTATGAAAACAGCAAAAGACTGGTAGCAAAGTTCTAGTCTCACATTTGATTTTAGCTGGTGTAATTTTAAGGAAAATATAATCTGATCTTTCGTTTCCGTGACTATAATGTAAACAGAGCAGAATCTCTATAACATCATCTGTTGGTTCTAAATACCTGCTTAAATTTACATTTATATAAGAGAAATATAGGAGCAAGCTAGAAAAAATTATTATGAGTAATAAAGCAGAAGAGTGTAATATTTAAGTACATTTAATATAATAATCTATTCCTTTTAAAATATTATTCCATGAATCAACAATATTTATTGTGCTCTTGATATGTGTCAAGCACTGTTTAGTTATTAGAAATAGAGTGGTGAATAAGGGTCAGGATCCTTTCTTTCCTTAAGTTTACTCTAGTTGGATGGAGGAGGGGGCTTTGAAGGAGAGGAAAGGTATACAATAAGCAGATGAAGAAATAAATAATTTCAGAAAGTTACAAGTGACAGGAGGTTGTAGATGTCTTCTCCAAAGAAGTGGCATTTTAAGTGAGATATAAATGTTGATGGAGGCTGCTGTGTGAAGTGATGAGCTAATGTGAATATAGAGCCTCGTGAAGAGTATTCCAAGCAGAGTGAAGAGAAAATGCAAAAGGCCTGAAACTGGAGAGAACTGCTATGTTTGAGAAACTCTGAGAGAGCCAATTGGTGGGAAAGTGGAGCGTAATATCAGAGTCAGTCAGTTAATGTGCAGAGGTGGATTGAGTTCCTTTCTGCCATGTTTGTCTCAATGTCCTTTGGTGGTACAATTTTAAATCTAATATTTATTAATCCTAAATAGAAAGTGATATAAAATATAAAATTTAAATTCATGTTAACAGAAAACTTATCTTAGACTGTAATGTAAAAAGTTAAAAATCCATTGGAAAAATTATCAAATAATGTATATGTGTGCTCTTAAAGATTCTTCAGAGAAAAAAAAGCAAAGAAAAATATTACAATAGTAACAGTGATCTAGAACTCATAAGCTTATTAGGTATATTTTGTATTATATAAGCTATGATATTTTTGCTAAATTAAAAGGAAGGGATGATTGGGGGGAGGAGGTTAAAATCCTCAGAAAATAGCCTTTAAATTGTCTTCCAAAATGTTAAGTTTGACAGAGAGTAGTTCAAGAAAGCATCTTTAAAAGCAATTCTAAAGAAAATTAGAGGTGGCTTAGCAAACATTTTCATTAGCTCAGTAGACTTCCCCAAGGACCCAAGTGGCCAACCTATACCTCTGTGCTTTCCTCACTTTTCTTCCCACTTGCTTAAGACGAGGTTAACTTTTAGCAGACATAGAAAAATAGAAAATGTGCAAATTAATTAATCCAAGGTCATTCTAAATCAGGTATTGTGACTAGTCTCAAAATGTCATTAGGTTTATTTTAGTTATTAAATAATACTATCTTTTACAGTATAAAGCTGCTCAATGAGATTAGAACTTTAATGCAAATGCTAATGAAACCAAGATTTTTTAAAAATCAAGACTGTTATCTTACTGAAACATATAGCAAATTACAAAAGCAAATTAGTCATCCAAAAACTATACTAAGTAAACTATATATATCCCAATATAACACTATATATATTTATGTAAACTAAATATATATATATACAGCTGAGCAGCTAATTAAGGAAACAATTTGGGCACCTGTTTCTGCATAGCATCAATATACCAAAAAAATGCAGGCAAGTATTTTTAAATAAATGGTGTAAAATACATTTGATAGTCTTAATTTGATCAAATTCTTCTTTGTTAAAACTAACTGTGGAAATTCAGAAGTTGCAAATAGTCTTAGCTGTATCATCCATTAAATCATAATTCAGATGTACGTTCTCAGCAGTTAGAATTATTTTCCCAATTGCAGGATTATTGCCTAAGTGAAAAGACACAGCCTTCTATTAGCTTTGCCACCTGAATATTGTAACAGGAAGGTGGATGTTACACCTTATGACATAATCAGTAATTTATTATTTTTATTTTTAAATGAATAGGAATTCTATAATCTACCTTCCTTTAATAGTTTTTGTTCTGAATATGATTCTCCAAGTCAATTTAAATGGATTTAGAGCAATATAAACTTCATTCTTTAATTTAGTTCTATGCAGAAAGACATTTGGTTGAAATTATTTGAGATTATTATTAAGAGATTATAGTTAGTGTTATATTTCCTGTACTTCCTGACTTAGCTAGGGCTGCTGTAACAAAGATACCATTGATGGGGTGATTTACAAACAACAGAAATTTATTTCTCACAGTTCCGGAGGGTGGAGGTGCAAGATCAGGGTGGCAGAATGGTTGGGTTCTGGTGACAGCCCTCCCAGGTTGCATTGTATGTCCTCACATGGCAGGGAGCAGAGAGAGGAAGCTAACTCTCTTTCTGACTCCTAGACTGACACTAATTCCATTCATGAGAGCTCCACCTCATGACCTCATCTAATCCTAATTACCTCCAAAGACCCCACCTCCTAATACCATCACATTTGCGGGTAGGGTTTCAACATATGAATTTGGCGGGAACACATACATTGAGTCCATAGTACTGCCAAAGTCCCAAACTGGCAAAACCTCTTCACTTTCCCATTTTGCTCAGCTCAGCCCTCCTTCATTTTTTTTTTTTAAACAAAATCTCAAATCCTTCGTTCTGTGGTAGCATCATATCCACAGATGAAGTTCCGCAGCATTGTATGTGGGAAGACCCATGCACATGCTCTAGAAGGGATGGATAAAGAAGCTCAGTCCACTAACCACACCAAGTTCTGAATGCTGAGCTCCATGTGGCCTGAATCAGGGCCCTGTCTGATATCAGTGTTACTGGTGCCTTGGCTTGTCCGAGGTCAGCTTTTGCTCAGTGTAAGAGTAATAATGCATACATGGGGAAAGAGGAGGAAGACTGAACAAAAGGATTGTGAACATTGTGGCACTTTTCTCTTATTCTAAAAATGCACAGAAGGATTTGGATCAATGTATTGATGATCTTTTTAACACAAGAAGAAATATTTTTTGTTTGAGTTGGTACTGTTACACATTTTGTTTGTTTTGCTTTTGCTTGTTTTGTTTTCAATAGATAGGAACTGTGACGGCAGATTTGCCTTGATTTGATGGCTAAATCAATGTCACACTTTTAAAATGATCATGTGTATAAAGTATACAGAAAACACTATAGCAGAAAGAAGTTAATATTTTGCTATATTTGCTTCAAACCTTTTTCTTTCCCTTTCTAGCTTTCTCCCTGTCAAATAAAATGTTAACAGCTGAAGTTTTATACACCCTCAGTCCTTTCTCCACCTGACCTCCTCAGAGGTCATTATTACTGTGGTATCGGTGGGCCCGATATCATTCATGCTTATTTTTAATACACAAGTTTTATAAACATAAGGAATATGTAGCATTGCCAGTTTCTTATTAAATATATGTAATTCCTTTCACAACTTGTGTCACTCAAGTTTCTGAATCTTATCCTTCTTGATACATGTTGATTTAGTTCATTTTAACAGCCATAAGATATTTCAATGTGTGAAAAGGCACATTATTAAATAAAATCTGTTTTTACTGAATCTTGAAATTCAAGGATATGTTTTTTTAATGAGAATATGAAGAAAAATAAGTTGTAAAGTGGTTTGATTAACAAAATTATAAACTATACATATTCAGAAGAATATCAATGAAAATCATTACAAATGTCCCCAAACAATTGGCAGTTGAATTCAATTGTCTCAAATATTAGTAATGAATAACTAATAATTTCCTTAATTATAACTGAACAAACATATTTTTAAAACTTCCTAACAAGATATTATAGGATAATACAAATTCTCATTTTTAAAACCTGTGTTTTTGCTTTAATTATTATTTTTAATCACCATTTTATTGTATACTTTCTTTGTAGGAGATTCCTTAGAATAGTTCATGGTTTGTGGTTCTGGAAGCCCTCCATTTGGGTTACATATGATAGGCTCTTTGCCCTGTTTATGCAAAAGTGTAGTCAGAGGCCATTAGCAACTTATCCTAAATGGAATAACCACAAACCATAACTAATATTAATATAAACATATAAACATACTTTACTTAAAAGGATCGTGTCTGAACAGTGCCTTAGTAGATTTAACATTTTAATGCAGTTCCACATTTATCAGGAGAATAAAATCTGTGGCAAAGGGTTTTTAAAATCAGAGACACTTGAATTTAAAGACTTGATCCACATGTTATATTTCAAATTTTACTTTGGGCAAGTTATTTTTTTTTAATTACCATTTTTCAAATATTCTGTATTTCCAAGTCAGGGTATGTAGGTACTTTATATGCATAATTTCTAATCCCTATATTACTTTATGAAATAGGAATCATTATCACTGTTTTAACCTCCAATGAGAATCCTGGGGTTCATAGGTTTAAGCATTTTGCCCCAAATCTCACAGGCAGTTAATGGTAGAAAAGATTCAAACCAGTGATTCTGACTTATGCAATTTCCACTACTTAAATTTTCATGCATGTAGTGCATTGAATAATTCCACCTCCCAAATATCTGTTCACTAGGAATTTCAGAATGTGAATGCATTTGGACATAGAGCCTTCACAGTTTTACATGGTTAAGGGCCTAGTGATTAAATCATTCTGGATGTAGCATGGTCCTAAATCCAATGACTGATGTCTTTAAAAGAAGAGGAGAGGACACAGCAGACAGGATAGAAGGCCGCGTGAAAATGGCAGCAGAGATTGCAGTTATGCTGCCACAAGCCATGGATGCCAAGGGCCACAAGAAGCTGGGAGGGGCAAACAAGGATTATTCTCTACCAGTTTCAAAGAGAGCATGGTTTTGACAATACCTTGATTTTAGTCCTCTGGTCTCCAAAACAGTGAGAGAATAAATTTTAAACCAACAAGTTTGTGGTGATTTGTTACAGCAACCTTAGTACACAAAATCAATGCCGTGGTATTTTTATCTGTAAGGAAGGGCCTAAAATATTTACACATAGTATCAAATAGAAAGCACTGTTTAGATCACCAGGACCATAGTGGGCACTCATTGCTTCTGTGAAGCAATGAAACCAATGAAAACCATGACAAAATTTGGCCTCATCTTGGATAATAATTAATAACAAGTAAAGAAATGCACAGAGACTCCATTGTGCCTTTTTTTGTGAAATAATTATACACAAATAACGTTTCACAAAGTGAGGACAGTTGCCTGGTTGATTGTGTCAACACAGTGAATATTCATGATGATGATACGTGGTAGGAGAAAAAACTGTTATTTCTGCAATAACTTGGAAGAAAGCAAGATAGTTTAAAGAATATTCATTGAAATTACATATGAACATAGCAATGAATACAGAAAATAGGATGGGTTTCAAAGAGAATTGGAAATCCTGAGATTCCAATTTTTCCAGCTAAATGATGAAACGAGTAACAGCAAAAGACATGTAGTTATGTAGTAAAGTGCGTATAAGTTATAAATTGAATACAAATCTTAACTGTTTTATGCTTTATTGAGATATTATCACATACCATACAACTAATTCATTTAAAGTGTACAATTCAGTATTTTACAATACTTTCTCAGAGTGCAACCATCACTACAAGCAATGTGAGAACATATTCCTTACACTACCCCTATGAACTCAAATAAAACCTTGTACTTGCTAGCAGTCACTTTTATCCCCCCTCTCCAGCCAGCTATTAGAAAACTACTAATTTATTTTCTGTCTATGGATTGATCTATTCTGTACATTTCATATATGCAGAATCATACAAAATATTTTCTTTTGTAACTGGCTTCTTTTACTTAGCATAATATACATTTTCCAGGTTCACCCATGTTGTAGCTTCTATCGATGCTACGTCACTTTTTATTGCCAAATAGCATTCAAGTATATAGATATACATACTACATTTTATTTATCTATTCATCGGGAGACGGGCGTTTGGGTTGTTTCCACTATTGACAATTATGAATAATGCTGCTATGAACATCTGCATACAAGTTTTTGTGTAAACATAGGTAATCATTTCTCTTGGGTGTATACCTAGGAGTAGGATTGCTAAATCATATGGTAATTTCCTATTTAATATTTTGAAGAACTGCCAAACTGTTTTGCAAAGTGGCTGACCCATGTTACACTCCCACCATCAATGCATGAAATTCCAAGTTCTCTACATTCTTGTCAATACTTGTTTGTTTCTATCTTTTTGATTACAGCCATCCTAGTGGGCAAGCAGCTTTCCATTTACTTATTGGCCATCTGTATATTTTCTTTGCAGAAATATCTATTCAAAGTCTCTCTTCATTTTTTAATTGCTTCTTCCTTCCTTTCTTTCTCACTTCCTTCCCTCCCTCCCATTCTCTCTTCTCCCTTTCTTTCTTTCTCTCTTTTTCTTTCTTTCTTTCTTTTTTTTCTTTCCTTCTTTCTTTCTTTCCTTCCTTCTTTCTTTCTCTTTCTTTCTTTCCTCTTTCTTTCTCTTTTGAATTTTGAGTTGTAAGAGTTATTCATATTATGGATACAAGAACCATATCAGATCTTAATTTCCAAATGTTCTCTCTCATTCTCTGGGTTGTCTTTGTTTGCAGGATGGTATTGTTTATAGCATAAGTGTTTTTAATTTGATGAAATCTATTTTATTTTTTTCTTTTATTCCTAATGGTTTTGGTGTTGTATCTAATAAGGTTTTGCCTACAATGGGTTATTAAGATTAACTCAGATGTTTTATATTTTAAAGTTTTATAGTTTTAGCTCTTACATTTAGATCCATGTTGCATTTTGAGTTAATATTTGTAGGTGGGTGATGTAGGAGTCCAACGTCCTTATTTTGCATATGGGTATTCAACACCATTTGTTGATAATACTATTCTTTCTTCTATTGAATTTCTCGGCAGCCCTGTGGAAGATCAATTGACTGTAAATATAAGAGTTTATTTCTGGACGCTAAATTCTATTTCATTGATCTATATGTTTATTCTTATGACAGTACCTCACCATCTTGATTATTGTATCTGGGAAGTAAATTTAGAAGTTGGTAGGTTTGGGTCCTCAAACTTTGTTCTTCTTTTTCAAGATTATTATTTTTGAGGGGAGAGGAAAGTCCCTTATTTCAGACTGTGCATTGCTGGTGTATAGAAATGCAATTAACTTTTGTATGTTGATTGTGCATCTCGCAACATTAGTAAATGGCATTATTAGTTCTAATAGATTTTTACAAGATTTCTTGGGATGTTCTACACACAAGATCATATCCATCTGCAAACAGAGATTATTTTACTTCTGCCTTTCCAATCTAGATGTGATTTTTTAATTGCCTAATTGCCTAATCCTTATCTTTTCCTGATCTTATTGGAAAAGCATTCCATCTTCCAACATTAATTATGATGTTAGCTATGGATTTTTTTGTAGGTGAATTTTATCAAGTTGTGGAAGTTTCCTTTTATTCCTAGTTTGTTGAATATTTTTATCATGAGGATGTGTTGGATTTTGTCAATACTTTTTCTGCATCTATTGAGATGATGTGAATCTTGGGCTTTATTCTATTGAAATGGTGTGTTATACTAATTTATTTTCTGATGTTAAACTAATCCTGTATTCCTATATTAAATCCCACTTAGTCATGGTATGTAATTCTTTTCACATTTTGCTGGAATCACTTGCTATTATTTTGTTGAAAATTTTTGCATGTATATTCATAAGGGATATTAGTGTGTATTTTTCTTTTCTGTGATGACTTTGCCTGGCTTTGGCAAAGAATAATATTGACCTTAAAGGAAGAATTGAGAAGTATTCCTTACTCTTCTATTTTTTGAAAGAATTGGTGAAGAATTGGTATTAATTCATTACATATTTGGTAAAATTTTACCAATTTTGTCACCTAGGCCTGGGGTCTTCTTTGTATAAAGTTTTGATGTTTCTAATTCAATTTGTTTAATTGTTTCAGGTCTATTCAGATTTGTTTTCTTCTTGTAAGTTTTCATAGTTCATGTCTTTGTAAAAATTTGTCCATTTCATCTAAGGTAGCTAATTGATTAGTATACAGTTGTGTATAGTGCTCTTAAAATCCTTCTGTTTTCTATAACATTGGTAGTAACGTCTCCTCTTAGATTCCTGATTTTGGTAATTGGGTCTTCTCTCGTTTTTCTTATTCAATCTCACCAAAAGTTTGGCCCAGTTTTCTTAGAGTAACTCCCCTGCATTACTATCCAGCCATGGAGCAGTTTGCCTCTTCTGAAATGGAACGTCTGTGAGCTAGGATGATGGTAATTGGAGTTTTCAGCTTTTTGCACCAGGGTAGACTTACACCCTACAAGTGGAAGTTGGGTGGAGAGAGGGAACTCCAAACCTCTCAGCTGCTTGTGTCTAGAATAGAGCTCCTGCAGCATGGAACAGGGTTGGGGCATGAGAAATACTTGCAGCCTGCCCCTGCCAGGGAGATACCATAGCCCTAGACTGTAACTGGAAGGTGAGGGAGTCCTAGATCCTTGGCTGCATCCAACAAGGGTAGAACTTTCATCTCACTGAACAGGAAAAAGGAGGAAAGAAAGGGAGAGAGAGGCTCGGTGGCTTAAATCCCACAGACTTTCATTCTTACAGATCTTTCTCTCCATCTCCTGTATGACATTAGGACAATTTCCAGAGACTTGAAATGCATTTTTGTATTTTTAAATAGTTTTCATAAGTTATAGCTGTTCCACTGGGGAGAAGTCAGTGCAGCTCATTATGCTGTAATTCCAGAAGTGCCTCTAAACATACTGAGGACTATGGAAGATAATTTCTTTGTTTAAGAAATATATCTGGAGAATTATAAAAATAATCATTGATAGAAGATATATTTGTTTGGATATATAAAAGAAGATATGTCAGATTACTTCTGAAATAAATTCTGAGTTTCTAAAATGTTGAATTATACCAAAATAAAAATGCAGTACATGATCAATTACATAATAACTATTGATATAATTTTTATGGCTCTTCAAGATGATAACCGTTAAGCACAGTAGGTTGGATATTTACTGAAGTAAAAGGAAAGAGAATTACACATATTCTAAACTTATTATTCTGATTCAACCACAGACACAGAAACTCATATTTATACAGATCTCTCAAGAGTTATTAAGAAAACTCTTTAATCTTGACATGAAACCATCAGAGTCTGTTTTATTTGTTAAAATGGTGTAGTCTTGTAAATGAAGGTACTTTTTAAAAGTAAGTTTGTACCAACACATTTGGGCAGTCTGATAAATATTTTGGTACTCATTAATTTTATTTGTAACATTTAAAATTGCGTGGTATTCCTTGAGAGTAATTATTTATGAGTTACATGATACCATTTATAGTAATTATACTTGAAGAAATACACTTATAGATTTCCAAATGTATCTTCTTTTACTCATTGCCCAAGTAAATGGAGAAAAGTTGGGAAACAATATATTAGCATAAACCTTATTCTAGTATGATCCAAAAATAGTTTGAGGATAAATTTTTAAAAGCAAAGAAAAAGTAAGGAGAGTGAAAATATAAAAGCTGGGGAATCCGATTAAAGAAAGTTGTAATCACTTGTGAAAACTTTCTGAATATTTCAGTGTAGTTTCTCTTATCGGTATGCTTTCCTCCCAAAGATGTTCAAAATGTTTGTAATTCTGATGTTTGAAAAACAATATTTAAAAGTTCCTTCGAGGGCTTCCCTGGTGGCGCAGTGGTTGAGAGTCCGCCTGCCGATGCAGGGGACACGGGTTCGTGCCCCGGTCCGGGAAGATCCCACATGCCGCGGAGCGGCTGGGCCGGTGAGCCATGGCCGCTGAGCTTGCGCGTCCGGAGCCTGTGCTCCGCAACAGGAGAGGCCACAACAGTGAGAGGGCCGCGTATCGAAAAAAAAAAAAAAAAAAAAGTTCCTTCGACATGGAACATCATGGTCATTAAATAGTGTGTATATGCTAAATGCAATTAGTGCTTGTTTTCGGTTACACAGTTTAACCTGATGCTACCTGCTCTAATGCACACTTGGCAGCATTTCATAAAACCAAACGGATGTTTTGTTTCCCATAGAGAGAAGGATTGTCTGTGTTTGTGTGAGGGAGGGTCTATAGCTATCCACTGGAAGTTCCAGATGGCTCACGATGCTACCTGCACCTTTATTTTCAGTCATGTTAAGTATAATTTAGTTAATGTTATCCCTTTTATGGTTTTGACATCCTTGAGATGGGAAATTAATTTAGGAAATATTCTTTTTTCACTTTGTGAATATTGAATGACATACGTTAGAAGTATATAAAAGTACATAACATATTGGAATCTGTTTTAAATGTATGTTATATTTAAGTATAATATTGAATTTTCTCTACATGAAATTAGAAAAAAAATATGACAATTAATATGTTATTTGTGCATACACAGAAAGATGTCAGATTTTCACAAATTCATTTACATTGGGCCATTTTCCAAAGTGTGGCCTTTGTTCTGAAGCATGCAATAATTTGGGCAGAGCTATAACACAGATAAAACATTGAGTCTGCAGTTAGTCTTTTGGCCATCATGTTAAAGAATCAAATAGCCAATTGTCCATGTGCATCAAAAGATCTTGGCCCCTAAGAATACACAGAGAAAAGAAACATAAAACTATAAGAACCTGATGGAAGAAGGGGGTCAATTGTATGGTGCTAGAAGGTAAATAGACCTTTTGTGGGAATCACTCCGTAGTGTATACAGATGTTGAATTTTAATGTACATCTGAAATATAAGTTTTGATACTAATCTTATCTCAATTTAAACAAAGGAAAAAATGAAACAAATAATATGGATTTATTTAAATGATTTGCCAATGCACTCAAAATACAATGAAAAATTGAGTTTATATACCAGTTAATCATGGAAAAACCACTTTTCTTTAAAATGTACAAATAATCTTGGTAAACATATTGAAAAAAATTGACTTATCTAGATACTGCTTGATGACTACCTTTTATTGTTTTTATTTCTAACATTAAACCTATGCTTTAAGTGGTTTTACTTATTGAAATTCTACATATGCAAAAGGCTTATACTGTAAGAGACACCAGGAGGTAGCACAGAAACCACAAATTTCCATGCCCAACAATTGATTTCCTGCATCTAAAAATATGTCAAGATGAAGCATACCTCCTTCATAACCTACAAGTCAGATGGGGCCTGCCCTGCAAGAGAGCAGAATAAGATTGTTTCAAACACCCTGTTTCCCAATCCCATGGTTTGATGAACACTGAAGTCCTATTTCTATAAATCTGACATGTATATGCATACTTTTCTGGTACCTTCAGTCTTAAGGGTCTAAAATGTTACCTTCGCCAAACTTGAGAATACTCTGCTGCATTCCACACCTTAATCAACATACACTTAGCAAAAATTGTCAACAGAAAGTACCATAGAAATGTCAGGATTTACAGAAACTGTTTGTGTGTGAGTGCATGTCTATATGTGTGTGTGTAAAAGAAGTGTGAGGTGATAGTTTAGCAGAAATATATTTTTCATCACACAGAAAACAAATAAAAATATCCATGTTTTCTTTTCCAGAAGTTTAAAACTTAGTGTTGAAATGAGATTTGTATACAGAGCTAACTGCATTTGAAAGTGGGATGTAATTTGTTATTTTATGGAAGATATGGATGTAAATTATATATATAACAAAAACTGTTATATCTATGTTTAGAAATCAGTTCAGATAAAATCCATAAGATTTGTAGAGCGTCAACATTTTCCTAGATTAAAAAAAAAGGCCAAACTAAATATAGGTGACACTCCTTCACACAGCCAGGTTTAATGTGACTTCAAATTACTTGTTAGGTTGATGGAGTATGATAAATAAATACATATACTCATGAATACATTCATATATAAATACATGCATACTTTGGAAATTGGATGAGGTATATAAAGTCACACATTAGAAAGAAGAAATAGTTCTTTTTATCTCTACAATTCCAAGAGAATTTCGATTGTACTTCTAAGATTAGGAAGGGATTAATTACGGAAATATGCCAACTTTCTTTGACAAATTTTTTCATATATTTGATATAAAAGCTACACTATTAATTATCTATGACATAAAAAGTTTGAGATGAAGTTTTTCTCTCTCCTCTCATTTAATCCTATTGAAAGCCAAAATACATGAACGTTGTTTAAGTAGTTACGGTTTCTTAAGTCATATGTGCTTAACTGGGGGACCTTCAGTGAGTTATAATAAATTGATAAAACTTTGACATTTACTGTATAATTGTAGGTTTGTATTTATTTTTCTTATTGAAAGGTCAAGAACTTGCATCAGGTACTCCGTGGTGTCTGTGATTTAAAAAAAGACTAAGAACCACCGCCTTAAGTTTGAGCAGGTTTAGCCCCCAAAATAGTATTAAAGCAAATGCAGTATACTGGTGCAATTAGCAGAGATAATGAACGTTAAGTCTATAATGTATATTAAGTCTGTAATGAAGAGTAAGTCTATTAAGTCTATTTAGGATCTTTAAAATGAGAAAAGCAAACGCCTATGCAGAATTTGAAAATAAATGTCATTTTGCTTCTAATAAATATACAGGGATATTTGGAAGAATTGGTATACTCCCAGGAGACAGTGAGTGCCAATAAGAAAGTCATTTAGGACCATTTCTCAGATTAGTTTCTCATGTCATGTATTGATGTTGCTAGCTATTTCATAGAAACCAACACTATAAAGCAATCATGAAGGCTATATGTACTGAATATTAGTTGCTGATATATGTGCAACAAGGAAAATTTTAATTTATTAAGTTGGCCTGAATTTCTTCATCATAGTCAGATTTAACTTCACTTTGTATTATCACACATTTCTCTTTTTTATTCTCTGTTTCACTGGGATTAAAACTGAGGTAATGGGGACTTCCCTGGCAGTCCAGTGGTTAAGACTCCACGCTTCCAATGCAGGGGGCACAGGTTTGATCCCTGGTCGGGGAACTAAGATCCCACATGCAGTGCGGCGTGACCAAAAAATAAAAATAAAATAAAATAAAATAAATTTAGAAAATAAAATTGAGATAATGGAAAAAGAAAGAAGAGTGTGTTTTCATCTTTAAGAGTGAATAAAAAGATGGGGGTTTCTCCTATGGATTGTATGAAATTAGTATAATATTAATCTTTAAATTTAAGAAAAAAATCCAAGAGATAATTATAGATAATCTCTATATTAAATGCTTAAAACTTAAATAAAATAGTGAAAATTGATTCCCATGTTAGAAAAATATCTCATTATACTCAATTCAAGTTTAACCTAGGGATATAAAGATGGTTTGACACAAAAAGATTTATTAATAGCTTGATAACAGGTTGATTAAAATCATAAAAACATTTGAATATATATATATATATAACTGACATTTGGTAAAATTCAACAATTCCTAATAAAAATGTATAAATAAAAATGGAAATCTTCTTTAGGTGATAAAAACAACTTATTTTAAATTAAGAGCTTCATTATACTCACTGGAAAAATCCCAGAGGAATTTTATCTAAATGTGCAAAACGAAATCCTCATCACTTTGTTATTTAATACAGTGTTTTACAATGCTTTTCACATTTTGCAAATATTTAAATGTGACTAATTTTTTCTTTTTTAATGATGACCATGTTTTTTAATATAAAATGGTGAAAGATTTATCTGTAAAAAGTCAAGCTTTTATGTGATATCTTGTTGTTGTCTTAGCAAATACAGATTCATATACTGTCAAATTTATACCCAGGCCAATATTGAATCATTGGACTTTTTATTTTAAAATACAGAAACTCTAAAATATATTGTTGAGTGAGTTTGCGAATTGTCAGTATTTCAGAAAGTTTCTTTCTTTATTCTGAAATTATGTCTATTCCACATTTTCTGTTAATATGCCCTTAATTTTCTGAATAATGGTAAGAGCAGATGATAATTTTAATTTTGTTTTTATATTCACACTTTGCAACGTGAGGTAGATATATATATATATATGTGTGTGTGTGTGTAGACAGACAGACAGAAACACACGCATTATACCATTTATCAATCACCCATTTTTCTTTCTACACTCAACTGGTTTATGAAAAATCTGGCAAATGTAGTTTTTACAGCTGATTTTATGGACCAGAAAGGCCAGTCTAACTAAAAAGCCAGGGAATTTGTAGTGAATTCTGTGTAATAAGGCAACAAAAATAATGCATTTGATAATCTTTCACTGACTTTATAAAGGCAAAGTACCTATACGAAAAGAATCTTGCCTTATTATCACATGTGACTAGGAACTGGCAGAATGCTGCTTTAAAGTGCTGCAGCATCCACAGCTAAATGAACATGCTGCTTTTAGCAACTGAATGCCAGAGGCCAGGAGATCCTATTAGGATAACTTTCAGGATCAAAGGAATGTTTCATGTAGGAAACTTGGAACAAATATATTATCCTAAAGCCATCAATCAACAAAAAGCAATTAAGCACGACACTAATCAAATCCTAACAATGGCCGCATTATTATTACTATAAATCTGTTAAGGATATAATTCTTTAACTGATACACTTTGTAAAAGTAGTAATTCCACTGATCTAATATTTTTTCCAAATAATAGTTATATAATTAGATAGACTACTTTTTTTTTCTACTGAAAAATTGCTTGAGTTCTTTTTTTTTCAGTAGATATTTTACAAATACACTTCCTTTCCATTAAGCTGCCACTAAACAATCAAAAAGTGATGAATAAAATGATTGAAAGAAAAAAACCAGAGACCTTTGCCAAATGACATCTAACTGAAAAAGTACAAATATTTAAGAAGTCTTATTACCATATTTTAATATGGTCAAGTAAAAATGCTAGGACAAGATCAGACAAGATACAGCCAAGGTGTAAAACCAAGGAGTGGGGGTGGAGATCATTAATTGGTGTCGCTGGATAGACTTCCAAGGCAAGTGTTAATGTGGCGTTGATTGTACCATTAAAGTGTAAATCTGGCTAAAGTCTTGGGTGCTGTTAGCTAAAGAACAGAAACTATTGTATAGTAAAGTGAAAGACTGCCTCGAGGCCTTCAAGTTGGCTAATATTCAAACCTGAACATCATATGATGAGAGTGAACTTCTGTTGGAAACTCAATTTTTTTCCAGGGATTTTTTTTTTTTTTGCGGTACTTGGGCCTCTCACTGCTGTGGCCTCTCCCGTTGCGGAGCACAGGCTCCGGAAGCGCAGGCTCAGGGGCCTTGGCTCACGGGCCCAGCCGCTCCGCGGCATGTGGGATCCTCCCGGACCGGGGCACGAACCCGTGTCCCCTGCATCGGCAGGCGGACTCTCAACCACTGCGCCACCAGGGAAGCCCCGGAAACTCCATTTTTAATCTAAACCAATTATTTTATGCTTACCTTCTTGAATTAGAAAAGCTGGCTCGTAGAGATATAAACTTAAATTATAAACCAAATCTTTATCTGAGAAAACTGTAAGAAGTTGATTATGTAAACAGCTTTCATTGAGGAACTCATGTTTTTCTGGTTTAATATGGAAGGATTGATCAGTGGATCATGCAGACTTTTTCCCAGCGTCTGTCATTCTATATATAGACTTAACATCTATCTACTGATGATTCTCATCTTATATATCAAGGCAAAGAGTCCCAAATTTCAGTAAAATGTAAATTTTTTTGCAAGTGAAGTTTTCTTTAAAAAATGTTATAATGACGAAGGAATTTAATAATACATAAGCAAACTTTAAAACGAAAATGCTGAAAAGTTCTTTAAATACAGCAAAAATTAATGACACCTGTATTATTTACAATCACATACACATGCATGTATACACACACACAACCATCTGGCAATATTAAAATACTAGGAACTCAGGGTGAAGGCTAACAGAGTTGAAATTGAACATAGAAAGGTAAATGATTGGAACTTTAATTATTTTGATCCGTCATGCTTTGTAGCTATATGTCAGCCTAAGTCAACACAAGTGACATGGAACAAAGGCCATGGCTGCTTCAACATAGTAACATATTTCTAATCGTTGATTAATAAGTGTATTAAATTGAATGTGTGCTGTGAACTAAAAATAAAACTATAGAAATGTTGGGCCTATAGAAGTTTTATATATTTATTATGTCTATATCTATTTGTATTAATATGGAATATATGTACATATAAATAGGTAAATTTAAATTAATGTATATCTGACATACATATGCATGTCACATATATGTTGAGAGAGAGAGAAAGGTAGAATTCTCTATTTTAAAATTAGAATATTTAAGTGAATACAATAATGATAGTTTTACACCAAGCAATAAACTGGTTTTTAGTTCATTTATGAAAAAAGTATAGGCAAATTATTACAAAATGGTATATATAGGATTGAAACAACTAGTTGATTGCTGGCTTTACTTTAAATATTTCCCCCAGGAGTCTAGTATAATATGCATATAACAGTATAAAAGTGGGAGAGGATTTTGAGCAAATGAAAAAAATGCTATTATTATTTTGCTTCACTCTATTTCTCTAAACTGCAAAAATTCCTTTAACGTTTGCAGACAGTTTTAGGAGGAACAAATGAAAGAGAAGAAAACTTACCTTCTCTTCTAATAGTAGGTAGAGTTTTGCACTATAAATCAATTTCCAACGATGCTTTGAAGTTTTCAGATTTTAGAGATTTGCCATTTTGTGGCTCCATGGAAAAAAGCATAACTAAAAATCTACTTAACTTATATATTAGAAGTTGTAACCAGAGGCCTGTTCATTCTAGGCAGCTCTTTGGGTTAAAGGCTGGAACTGCTTATCAATATGAACTACTTTTCTCAAAGGTATAATGTGTCATCAAAGATCCTTTCTTTTTCTATTATAGGTGGTGATATCAAAAATAGAAAAAAATGAATATCCAATTTAATCTAGGCAAATTCACTGTTCAGTATATTATTGAATATTTTAGTGTTTTTTACAAACATGTGGATTTTTACAAACATATTTCTTCAAGTATAAAATGTCCTCCTATATAATTCTCTAATTTGGTCCTTATTGATAGACATTGGAACTTGAGTGCGTTCACATTTTCTATCCTTTTGAGGTTACCTTTTCTTTTTGTATCAAAAGTACAATAACTCAAGTCCCCTCTTGAAATAGCACAGTGAGTCCAATAATTTCCTGAAGTAATTCCTAGAAACTCTAGGGAATGCAGATGTATCCCAATGTTTCTTTTCATCTCTGGCTATAAACTGCACATCCTGTGCCCTCATCTCTGCTTTTCTGTGCCACTTGAAATGTCTGCACTGAATGATACTTTGGAAGATCAATACTATTATAGTTCCTCCAGATAATATCATTAGGGAGTTAAAATGAATAACCGGAATATTGAAAATTGTCTAGCAGACTTTGGCTGCCTGCAGTTCATTGGTTTTCCCCTTACACTGGGAAGGTCCTTGTTGGCTATTTCTTCTTTTTCTCCCTGTCTTCTCTTTCCTCCTCGGGCACCTCCACATTCAGCTCCTCACTCCCCTCTGTCTTCTTCCTCAGACTTCCACTACAGGACACTGAAGATTCTGTCTTAATATACAAATTATCCCTCTGCTGAGATGCCCATTTTACACTATTCAACCAGTATAACCTTTCACACTAAAATGAAAATAGTTATCAATCTCTTATAAAGAACTGGCATTTTTCTTACTGAACAAATATTTGGACCTGCTGCCAACAATACTGAATAAGGTACTTGGCTTACATATTCATGACTAAGAGGGTTTATCAAAATGATTCATTTCAAAGTCTGACAGAAAGACAAGTTTCAGCCTTCTGTTTTAGAACCACAGGAAGTGATGTGTGAAAAGATTAAATGTAGCTGATTTTTTCCCCTCAAATCTTCTAGTAATCCAGGTCAAACAGATATTGAGTTACCTGAATACTTAAAATAACTAAAAGCAATTAGAATTAGATAATAACATTTCTTCCATTATTTATTTATGTTTTTAAATAAAAATGAATTAGAAAGGAATTCTATTCTGAGCTATGATGGAGTAGTTTGTATGAGGGAAAAATAAACAAACTAACAAACCCTGCAAGAAAAACTAGAAAAACAGGAGAAAATGCAGAAAAAGCAAACAGACAAACAAAACAGCTCTTTGAAGTAATTGGACAGTAGGGGCCAACATCCAGGTGGGATTGAGAAACAATAGAAACCAGAAGACAATGGAATGATTTTTTTTTAAGTATGAAAATACTAACAAAATTAATAATAATAATAAAAATGACCACCTAAAATTCTACCTCCAACGAAAATACTCTATAAAAATAAAGGTAAAATAAAGATGTGTTCAAGCATACAAAAATAGAGAATACATTCTTTGGTGCTCACTCAGAACTTCTAAGGGAATTCTTAAAACCAAAAAAAGAAAAAGAAAGAAGAAAAATGTTAAATATGTCGATAAATCCCCATAAATATTTTAGTGCAAAGCACTAATAACCTTCTACAGGTTTTGCAAAGAAATATACATTTAGACACATGACAATAATAGAATAAAAGGTATTAAAGGGGTAAATGGAGTTTAGAGGTTTCTGAAGGGTCCAAAAAAAGCAAAGCTATTTTTCTAATTACAAGAACTTCTTAAACCTTTTCATTGTATTGACATTCACTCTGTATGAAAGTAATGGTATTTTGGTCTGAATCATGTCAGTGATATCAAATGATATCAGTAATCATTGTATTCCCCTCATATGCTCAAAGGAAGCAAACAAACAATCAAGGAAACCCAAAAGTTTTGTTTAAAAATGCCCTTGAGAAGATATTGTTAATGTCCCATTTGATGAAATGTGAAGCTCACGTAAAGCTATTCTCTTGAACACCAGATTATGATGATTATTTCCAGGAAGCCATCAAGCACATATGTAATTATTTGAGTTGGGAGCTGCACTAGTCAATTTTTCTTGAAACATTATTTTAACTTGAAAGAATGGCTGACAGGGAAATAGAGAAATTCAAACTTGGTGTTTGGCAGACAATTGCTTAAGAGTAAACCAAATAACATATCACTTCAAGGAAACCAACAGTGTTTGTTGCCAATCACAAAATTTGAACTTTCAAGCAAAAATTAGAATTTTTGAAAACCTGTATATCTATTAACATGAACTTTATAGCTCCCCAATACTTAAACACTTTCTGAAGAGACTGGTAATGATAACACAAATATTAATTTTAATATATTTTATATTGAAAGGTACCAACATTTGAAACATATGCATAACTCAGCAAACCAATATTTTACAAAAGACTAATGTATGTTATCAAAGTATGCAGTGGTAAAACTAATTCTTCCAAAATGCAAATAGACCAATAGATTTTAATGTAACAATATATGCAAACATATTGGTATCATTTCAGATTCCACATTGCAGCTAACCTTTAAGAAACTATTTGTTGAGATTTGTTGTAGTAGCAAAGAAAAATATCTGCAGTTATCTACAAAGACTGTTAATATACTCGTCCTTTTCCAATTACATATTTCTGTGAGACCAGATTTTCTTTACATAGTCTAATAAAAATACTACAAGTATCTCTGAATGGATAAGCATATATAAGAATGCAACTGTCTTTCTTTAAGTCAAAGAGTAAAGAGATTTGCATAAATGCAAAATAATTATATTTCACTAATTGTTCTCTTTGGAAAATATTGGCTTTTAATGAAATGTTATTTATGTTAATATGCAATGGATTTTTACCATTATTTTAAATGAATTACTAAAGATGTGTTTTTATAAATTTTCTCAGTTTTAATTTCTAATATCTAATTTTGTATAGATATAAACTCTACACAAGAAAAATCTTTGGGTACCTAAAGAATTTTCAGAGTGCAAAGAGGTCTTAAGAACTAAATGCTTGAAAACCATTCCTCTAGTAATCACGAAAAGCATAATAAGATAATCTGTAACTAACAAGTTAAGGGAAAAGGAATAGAGGTTTGAAAAAATAGCTTTATCAATCCAGTGAAGGAAAGAATGAAAAGAAAAAGGAAGCAGAACAAATGGATAAATAGAAACAAAGAATATGATTGTAGATTTTAACTCAAATCTATCAGTAATTCCATTAAATAGGAATATACTTAGTGCTACAATTTATTTTTATTTTTTTTAAGATTTATTTTTGATGTGGACCATTTTTAAAGTCTTTATTGAATTTGTTACAATATTGCTTCTGTTTTATGTTTTGTTTTTTGGCCACGAGGCATGTGGGATCTTAGCTCCCTGACCAGGGATTAAACCTGCACCCCCTGTATTGGAGGGTGAAGTCTTTAACCACTGGACCACCAGGGAAGTTCCAGTACTACAATTTAAAAAAAGAGAAAATGGTTAGCTGATTTTAAAAACACAAATCGAACCATATCGTATTTTATAAGAAAACATGATTTAAATTATAAACACAGAAAAAGTGAAAATAAAACATGGAAAACAGGTAGCATTAACATAAAGGAAAAAATAGTGTAGCTATATTAATATCAGACAGTGAACACTTTAAGGCAAGAGAAATATCTCATAATGATGAAAGGGTAAATCCACTAGAAAGATATAGCTGTTATAAATTGGTATATACCTAATGACACATACCCTCATATTATAAACCAATGGAACAAAATTGAGAGCCCAGAAATAAACTTATATCTATACAGTCAACTAATCTTCAACAAAGGTGCCAAGAATGCACAATGGAGAAAGGATAACCTCTTCATAAAATGATGTTGGAAAAACTGGACATCCACATACAAAAGAATTAAACTGGACCCTTATTTTATACCACACACAAAAATCAAGTCAAAATGGATTAAAGATTTAAATGTAAGACCTGAAATTATAAAATTGCTACAAGAAAACATAGGGGTAAAGCATCTTGAAATTGGCCTTGGCATTGAATGTTTGGATATGACCTCAAAAGCACAGATAACAAAAGCAAAAATAGACAAGTGGGACTACATCAAACTAAAAGCTTCTGCACAGCAAAGGAAACTTACAAACTAGGAAACAAAATTTGCAAACCACATATCTGATAAGAGGTTGATATCCAAAACATAAAAGGAACCTCTATGACTCAATATTAAAAACAAAACAAAACAAAAAACCAAGCCAATTACAAATGGGCAAAAGACTTGAATAGCCATTTCTCCAAAGAAGACTTACAAATGACCAACAGGTAAATTAAAAGATGCTCAACATCACTAAATATCAGGGAAATGCAAATCAAAACACAATGAACCATCACCCATACCTGTTAGGGTGGTTATTATCAAGAAAAACAAGGCAATAAATGTTGGCATTGATATGGAAAAACTGGAATCTTTGAGCACTGTTGATAAGAATGTAAAATGATACAGTCACTTTGGAAAATAGTATAGCGGTTCCTCAAAAAATAAAAATAGAACTACCATATGATCCAGCAATCCTACTTTTGGGAATATATCCAAAGGAAGTGAAATCAGGACCTTGAAGAGATAGCTGCATTCCTAAGTTCATTGCAGCATTATTCATAATAGCCAAGAGGCAGACACAACCCAAATGCCCATTGACAGACAAATGGATAAAGAAAATGTAGTACATACATAAAATAGAATATTATTCAGCCTTTAAAAATAAGGAAATCCTGCTATATGCAACAACATGGATTGAACCTGGAGGACATTACGCTAGGTGGATAAGCCAGTCACAGAAGGACAGAACTTCATTATTCCACTTATACAAGGTATAAAAATAATCAAACTTATAGAAACAGAGAATATAATAGTGACCGCCAGGAGTGGAGGAGATGGGGAAGTGAGGAGTTCTTCAAGGGGTATAAAATTTCAGTTATGCAAGATGAACAAGTTCCAGACATCTACTCTATATTTTAATCCTAGAGTTAGCAATTCAGGACAGACACCACAAAACAAAACCAAGAGGCAGAAGGAAACTTCTGGAGGTGATGGATATATTTATTACCTTGATTGTGGCAGTGGTTTCATGCGTATAAGCATCTCCAAACTCATCAAATTGTATACATTAAATATGTCCAATATTTCTGTATATCAATTGTAGCTCAATAAAGCAGTTGTTATTTTTAAAATTAATAGAATACAAAGGAAAAATAAAAAGTCTAGAATCATAGTGAGAAATATTAAACTTTTCTTGGTAAATGACAGAATAAACTGCAAAGAAAATATTACAGAAAATTAGAAATGGTATTGTTACCGAACCCAGGTCCGGCTGCTCACCATTTGAAAGCCAATTCTCGAGAGACAAGTTTTGGTAGGAAAGGAAAGGTTGCTTTATTTCGGGAGCCAGCAACTGGGGGATGTGGGGAAGGGCAGACGCCTGTCCAAAGGCCAACTCCCCACCCGCGATTGCTGCTCAGGGGCCAGGGGCTTTTAAAGGGGAGTTTCAGGATTGTATAGGCTGAGGGAGGGAGCAGAACAGCATAGTCAGTTCTGACAGTAATCTTGAAATCAGTAATGTGATGGTCTGATCAGCGTCATCTTGGTTGTTTTAAGTACAGTTCATCTTTGGTTCCAGGGTTTGTTCCTATTTCTTTGAGGCCAGTTCTCAGAATTGTGTGAAGTGGAGTAGCTTATGTCATGGCTTCAGTTTGGTCATCATGTAGTCATCCACCTGGTGGGTGTTTCATATCTATAAGACAGCTCACAGGATATGGCTCAGAATATTATCTATAACCCTGAAGGAAGAACTAAAGGTCCTTTGCTATGCTTAATGACTAAACTATTATTATTTGGTCTCCTTTGACTGTTTTCCTTTGTTTCTGCATTTTCTCACTTGTCTGATTAGACTTATTATTTTGCTAAAGTTTTTCCATAGACAAAAGGCAGGCTGAGGACATGGGTGGAGGGTAGGGACCATAGGGTCCTGCTCCATTTCGGTATGAGAAAATTGAAAACCATAATTAACAAACTTGACCTAAAATGACAATGGTAATAAGAAAATATTTTGAAATGAATGTCATTGGGAATAAGACATATCAAAACTTGTGGATTGTACCTAAAGACATGCTTATAGGGAAAATGGTAGCCTTGAATCACTATATTAGGAAAGAGAAAAAAATGCAAAATATCAATGCCTAAACTAATCAACTTAAGAAGTTAAAAAGATATACAGAAGGAAATAATGAAGATAAGGGCTGAAACAAGATAGAAATTAAACAAAAAATAAAAACATTGGTAAGGTTAAAATTGAAAATACTAATGAAATTAACACCTAATAAGCTACTAATGAAAAGAAGGTCTCAAATTACAAAAACTAGGTATCTAAAACAAGGTATCACTACTAATCCAATGGATAGTGGGTGGCCACTATAACTACTTAAATTCAACATTTTATTTGATGCCCCAACCAGTGTAATAAATCAAGGAAAGGGAGTAAGATTTATTGCTATTAAAAAGGAAAATAAAGCAAAATAAATTGTAAAAATAGAAAATTCAAAATATCTATAGTCAAACTAATAGAATAAGTGAATTTTGCAAGGTTGCTGTATACAGTGCCAATTAAGAACTATGTCTCTATTTTCTAGTAACAAATAATTAGAACATTGTATTTGAAAACACCATTTACAATAATTCCAGAATATCCAACAGGAAGAAATGTAATGAAAAATATTGTGCTTTTCTTTTTAAACATATGAGATTGCCCACTTTATTCAAAAGGAGAGCTGCTGAGAATTGACACTTTTTTAATCACCTAAGTGTTAACATGCAGGGTTTTAAGTTTTAATAAATCCATTGCATCAATTTATTCTTTGACAGATTATGCTTGCCGTGTTGAATTTAAGGAATCTTTGCTACCCCAGGGGTGTAGAAGTTTCTCCTACATTTTCTTATAAAATTTGTATAGTTTTGATTTAATTGTGCTTTATGGTGCAAATTATGGGTTGGAGTTTTTTTTCAAAGAGAATAAGAAAACCCACTTTTTCCAGCATCATTCGTTGGAAACATTATGATTTTCTCCAGTTCATTTTGTTGCAAATTTGTCAAAAATCAACTGCTCATACTTGTGTGGACGCATTTGTGAACACTTTATTCTGTTTCATTAATCTATATTTCTACTATGGCAAATCTACACCTTGAATACAGTGGCTTGAAAATAAACCTTGAAACTAGGTAGTATTAGTTCTACAGATTTGTTTTTCTTTTAATACTGTTTTTTTCCTACTGGACCCATTGCATTCCCTTATGAATTTTAGAATCAGTTTATCAATTTCCACAAAACAGCTTGCTTTGATTTTGATTAAAAATTTGTTCTCTTTAAAAGATATGTTAAAAGAATGAAAAAAACAAATACAGACTGAGAGGAGATATTTGCAAATGATATTTTTGATGAAGGACTTGTACTCAGAATAAATAAAGAACTATCAAAACTCAATAATAATAATAATAATAAACAACCAATAAAAAGAGTGAAAACAGTTTAAGCTACACTTCACCAAAGATATATGGCTGGTAAATAAGGACATTAAGAGATGCTCAGTTATTAATTATTAAGAAATGTAAATTGAAACTACCAATTGCACTACAGAGCCATGAGAATGGCTAAAATGAAAAACATTGATGACAGAAAAAAGTTGGTGTGTATGTGGAGGAGCTAGACCTCTCATACATTGCTGGTGGCAATGTTAAACAGTGCAACTACTTTGAAAACAAGTTGGTAATCTCTTAAAAAGTAAACAGATTTTTAAGAGGTCAACCTAAGTCTGATGATGAAACCTGACACATACATTATAAACAATACAAAAGAAAGAAGAGGGGACTAGGAATCAAGATGGCAGAGTAGAAGGATGTGCTCTCACTTCCTCTTGTTAGAACACCAGAATCACAACTAGCTGCTGGACAATCATCGACAGGAAGACACTGGAACTCAGCAAAAAAGATACTCCACATCCAAAGACAAAGGAGAAGCCACAATGAGATGGTAGGAGGGGCGCAATCACAGAAAAATCAAATCCCGTAACTGCTGGGTGGGTGACTCACAGACTGGGGAACACTTATACCACAGAAGTCCACCCACTGGAGTGAAGGTTCTGAGCCCCACATCAGGCTTCCCAACCTGGGGATCTGGCAACGGGATGAAGAATTCCTAGAGAATCAGACTTTGAAGCCTAGTGGGATTTGATTGCAGGACTTTGACAGGACTGGGGAAAACAGAGACTCCACTCTTGGAGGGCACACAAAAAGTAGTGTGCGCATGGGGACCCAGGGGAAGGAGCAGTGACCCCAGGGGAGACTGAACCAGACCTACCTGCTGGTGTTGGAGGGTCTCCTGCAGAGGCGGGAGGTGGCTGTGGCTCACCGTGGGGACAAGGACACTGGCAGCAGAAATTCTGGGAAGTACTCCTTGGCGTGAGCCCTCCCAGAGTCTGTCATTAGCCCCACCAGAGAGCCCAGGTAGGCACCAGTGTTGGGTTGCCTCACGCCAAACAACCAACAGGGAGGGAACCCAGCCCCACCCATCAGCAGTCAAGTGGATTAAAGTTTTACTGAGCTCTGTATGACACTCTGTATGACAGTCTCTAGATCCATCCACGTCTCAACAAATGACCCAATTTCATTCCTTTTTATGGCTGAGTAATATTCCATTGTATATATGTACCACATCTTCTTTATCCATTCGTCTGTCGATAGACATTTAGGTTGCTTCCATGACCTGGCTATTGTAAATAGTGCTGTAATGAACATTGAGGTGCATGACTCTTTTTGAATTATGGTTTTCTCTGGGTACATGCCCAGTAGTGTGATTGCTGGATCATATGGTGATTCTATTTTTAGTTTTTTAAGGAACCTCCATACTGTTCTCCATAGTGGCTATATCAATTTACATTCCCACCAACAGTGCAAGAGGGTTCCCTTTTCTCCACACCCTCTCCAGCGTTTGTTGTTTGTAGATTTTCTGATGATGCCCATTCTAACCACTGTGAGGTGATACCTCATTGTAGTTTTGATTTGCATTTCTCTAATAATTAGTGATGTTTAGCAGATGTTCATGTGTCTCTTGGCAATCTGTATATCTTCTTTGGAGAAATGTCTATTTAGGTCTTCTGCCCATTTTTTGATTGGGTTGTTTGTGTTGGTAATATTGAGCATCATAAGCTGTTTATATATTTGGGAGATTAATCCTTTGTTGATTTGTTTGCAAATATTTTCTCCTGTTGTCTTTTTGTCTTGCTTATAGTTTCCTTTGCTGTGCAAAAGCTTTTAAGTTTCATTAGGTCCCATTTGTTTATTTCTTGTTGTTATTTCCACTACTCTAGGAGGCGGGTCAAAAAAGATCTTGCTGTGATTTATGTGAAAGGGTGTTCTGCCTATGTTTTCCTCTAAGAGTTTTATAGGGTCCAGTATTACATTTAGGTCTTTAATCCATTTTGAGTTTATTTTTGTGTATGGTGTTAGGGAGTGTTCTAATTTCATTCTTTTACATGTAGCTGTCCACTTTTCCCAGCACCACTTACTGAAGGGACTGTCTTTTCTCCATTGAATATCCTTGCCTTCTTTGTCATAGATTAGTTGACCATAGGTATGTGGGTTTATGTCTGGGCTTTCTATCCTGTTCCATTGATCTATATTTCTAGTTTTGTGCCAGTACCATATTGTCTTGTTTACTGTAGCTTTGCAGTATAGTCTGAAGTCAGGGAGTCTGATTCCTCCAGCTTCGCTTTTTTCCCTCAAGATTGCTTTGGCTATTCGGGGTCTTTGTGTCTCCATATAAAATTTAAGATTTTTTTGTTCTAGTTCTGTGAAAGGTGCCATTGGTATTTTGATAGGGATTGCATTGAACCTGTAGATTGCTTTGGGTAGTATAGTCATTTTCACAATATTGATTCTTCCAATCCAAGGACATGGTATATCTCTCCACCTGTTTGTGTCATCTTTGATTTCTTTCATCAGTATCTTATAGTTTTCTGAGCACAGGTCTTTTACCTCCTTAGGTAGGTTTATTCCTAGGTATCTTATTCTTTTTGTTGCAGTGGTGAATGGGACTGTTTCCTTAATTTCTCTTTCTGGTCTTTCATTGTTAGTGTATAGGAATGCAAGATATTTCTGTGCATTAATTTTGTATCCTGAAACTTTACTAAATTCATTGATTAGATCTACTACTTCTCTGGTGGCATTTTAGGATTACCTGTGTATAGTATCATGCCATCTGCAAACAGTGACAGTTTTACTTTTTCTATTCCAAAGTATATTCCTTTCATTTCTTTTTCTTCTCTGATTGCCATGGCTAGGGCTTCCAGAACTATGTTGAATAATAGTGGTGAGAGTGGACATCCTTATCTTGTTCCTGATTGTAGAGGAAATGCTTTCAGTTTTTCAGCATTGAGAATGATGTTTCCTGCAGGTTTGTTAAATACGGCCTTTATTATTTTGAGGTAGGTTCCCTCTATGACCACTTTCTGGAGAGTTTTTTTTTATCATAAATAGGTGTTTAATTTTGTCAAAAGCTTTTTCTGCATCTATTGAGATGCTCATATGGTTTTTATTCTTCAATTTGTTAATATGGTGTACCACATTGATTGATTTGCGTATATTGAAGAATCCTTGCATCCCTGGTATAAATCCCACTTGATCATGGTGTATGATCCTTTTAATGTGCTGTTGGATTCTGTTTGCTAGTATTTTGTTGAGGATTTTTACATCTATATTTATCAGTGATATTCTATAATTTTCTTTTTTTTTGTAATATCTTTGTCTGGTTTTGGTATCAGGGTGATGGTGGCCTCATAGAATGAGATTGGGAGTGTTTCTTCCTCTGCAATTTTTTGGAAGAGTTTGAGAACGATGGGTGTTATCTCCTCTCTAAATGTTTGGTAGAATTCACCTGTGAAGCCATCTCGTCCTGGATTTTTGTTTGTTGGAAGATTTTTAATCACAGTTTCCATTTCAGTGCTTGTGATTGGTCTGCTTGTATTTTCTATTTCTTCGTGGTTCAGTCTTGGAAGGTTATACCTTTCTAAGAATTTGTCCATTTCTTCCAGGTTGTCCATTTTATTGGCACAGAGTTGCTTTTAGTAGTCTCTTAGGATGCTTTGTATTTTTGTGGTGTCCGTTGTAACTTCTCCTTTTTAATTTTAATTTTATTGATTGAGTCCTCTCCCTCTTTTTCTTGATGAGTCTGGCTAAAAGTTTATCAATTTTGTTTATCTTCTCAAAGAACCACCTTTTAGTTTTTTGATCTTTGCTATTGTTTCCTTCATTTCTTTTACATTTATTTCTTCTCTAATCTTTATGATTTCTTTCCTTCTGCTATCTTTGGGTTTTGTTTGTTCTTCTTTATCTAGTTCCTTTAGGTGTAAGGTTAGATTGTTTATTTGAGATTTTTCTTAATTCTTGAGGTAAGATTGTATTGCTATAAACTTCCCTCTTAGAACTGCTTTTTCTGCATCCCGTAGGTTTTGGATCATTGTGTTTTCATTGTCATTTGTCTCTAGGTATTTTTTTATTTCTCTCTTTGATTTCTTCAGTGATCTCTTGGTTATTTAGTAGCGTATGGTTTAGCCTCCATGTGTTTGTGCTTTTTACGGTTTTTTCCCTGTAGTTCATTTCTAATCTCATAGCATTGTGGTCAGAAAACATGCTTGGTATGATTTCAATTTTCTTAAATTTACTGAGGCTTGATTTGTGACCCATGTTGTGATCTATCCTGGAGAATGTTCCATGTGCACTTGATAAGAAAGTGTAATCTGCTGTTTTGGGATGGAATGTCCTATAAATATCAATTAAATCTATCTGGTCTTTTGTGTCATTTAAAGCTTGTGTTTCCTTATTTATTTTCATTTTGGATGATCTGTCCATTGGTGTAAGTGAGGTGTTAAAGTACCCCACTATTATTGTGTTACTGTCGATTTCCTCTTTTATAGCTGTTAGCAGTTGCCTTATGTATTGAGGTGCTCCTATGTTGGGTGCATATATATTTATAATTGTTATATCTTCTTCTTGGATTGATCCCTTGATCATTATGTAGTGTCCTTCCTTGTCTCTTGTAACATTCTTTATTTTAAAGTCTATTTTATCTGGTATGAGTATTACTACTCCAGCTTTCTTTTGATTTCCATTTGCATGGAATATCTTTTTCCATTCCCTCACTTTCAGTGTGTATGTATCCCTAGGTCTGAAGTGGGTCTCTTGTAGACAGCATATATATGGGTCTTGTTTTTGTATCCATTCAGCAAGCCTGTGTCTTTTCGTTGGAGCATTTAATCCACTCACGTTTAAGGTAGTTATCAATATGTATGTACCTATGACCATTTTCTTAATTGTTTTGGGTTTTTGTAGGTCCTTTTCTTCTCTTGTGTCTCCCACGTAGAGAAGTTCCTTTAGCATTTGTTGTAGAGCTGGATTGGTGGTGCTGAATTCTCTTAGCTTTTGCTTGTCTGTAAAGCTTTTGATTCCTCCATCGAATCTGAATGTGATCCTTGCTGGGTAGAATAATCTTGGTTGTACGTTCTTCCCTTTCATCATTTTAAGTATACCATGCCACTCCCTTCTGGCTTGTAGAGTTTCTGCTGAGAAATCAGCTGTTAACCTTATGGGAGTTCCCTTGTATATTATTTGTCGTTTTTCCCTTGCTGCTTTCAATAATTTTTCTGTGTCTTTAATTTTTGCCAAGTTGATTACTATGTGTCTTGGCATGTTTCTCCTTGGGTTTATTCTGTATGGACTCTCTGTGCTTCCTGGACTTGGGTGGCTATTTCCTTTCCCATGTTAGGGAAGTTTTCGACTATAATCTCTTCAAATGTTTTCTCTGGTCCTTTCTCTCTCTCTTCTCCTTCTTGTACCCCTATAATGTGAATGTTATTGCATTTAATATTGTCCCAGAGGTTTCTTAGGCTGTCTTCACTTGTTTTCATTCTTTTTTCTTTATTCTGTTCTGCAGCAGTGAATTCCACCATTCTGTCTTCCAGGTCACTTATCCGTTCTTCTCTGCCTCAGTTATTCTGCTATTGATTCCTTCTAGTGTAGTTTTCATTTTGGTTATTGTATTGTTCATCTCTGTTTGTTTGTTCTTTAATTCTTCTAGGTCTTTGTTAAACATTTCTTGCATCTTCTCGATCTTTGCCTCCATTCTTTTTCTGAGGTACTGGATCATCTTCACTATCTTTATTCTGAATTCTTTTTCTGGAAGGTTGCCTATCTCCACTTCATTTAGTTGTTTTTCTGGGGTTTTATCTTGTTCTTTCATCTGGTACATAGTCCTCACCTTTTCATTTTGTCTATCTCTCTGTGAATGTGGTTTTCATTACACAGCCTGCAGGATTGTAGTTCTTCTTGCTTCTCCTGTGTGCCCTCTGGTGGATGAGGCTATCTAAGAGGCTTATGCAAGCTTCTGGATGGGAGGGACTGGTGGTGGGTAGAGGTGGGTGTTGCTCTGGTGGGCAGAGCTCAGTAAAATTTTAATATGCTTGTCTACTGATGGGTGGGGCTGAGTTCACTCCCTGTTGGCTGTTTGGCTTGATGTGACCCAGCACTGGAGACTAGAGTCTCTTTGCTGGGGCTAATGGAGGACTCTGTGAGGGCTCATGCCAAGCTCCCAGAACTTCTGTTGCCAGTGTCCTTGTCCCCATGGTGAGCCACAGTCACCCCCTGCCTGTTCAGGAGAACTTCCAACACTAGCCAGTAGGTCTGGTTCAGTCTCCTATGGGGTCACTGCTCCTTCCCCCGGGTCCTGATGCACACACTACTTTGTGTGTGCCCTCCAAGAGTGGAGTCTCTATTTCCCCCAGTCTGGTTGAAGTCCTGAAATCAAATCCTGCTAGCCCTCATTGTCTGATTCTCTGGGAATTCCTCCTCCCATTGTTGGACCCCCAGGTTGGGAAGCCTGAAATGGGGCTCAGAACCTTCACTGCAGTGGGTGGATTTCTGTGGTATAATTGTTCTCCAGTTTGTGAGTCACCCACCCACCAATTATGGGATTTGATTTTATTTTGATTGTGCCCCTCTCCTACCATCTCATTGTGGCTTCTCCTTTGTCTTTGGATGTAGGGTATCTTCTCTGTTGAGTTCCAGTGTCTTCCTGTTGATGATTGTTCAGCAGTTAGTTGTGATTCTGGTGTCCTCGCAACAGTGAGTGAACGCATGTCCTTCTACTCCACCATCTTGAACCAATCTGTCTTTCACTTCTTATAAGACACATGTTTTTATTTTTTTCAATCGTGGTAAAAACCACACAGACTAAAATTTACCATCTTAGTCATTTTTAAATGTATGGTTCAGTAAGATTAAGTAGACGCACACTGTTGTGCAACAGATCTCCAGAAGTTTTCTCCTTTTGTGAAACTGAAACTCTGTATCCATCAAACAACTCCCCATTTCCCCCCTCCTCCTAGCCTCTGGTAAGCCCCCTTTTTATTTCATTTTTTATGAATTTGACTACGTTAGAAACCTCATATAAGTGAAATCATACAGGATTTGTCTTTTTGTGGTGAGATCATTTCACTTAGTATAACGCCTCAATGTTCTTACATGCCGTAGCATGTAACAAAAAGTCCTTCCTTTTTAAGTCTGAATGATATTCCATTGTATGGATATACCACATTTCCTTTGCCCGTTTGTCTGTCAATGGACATTGGGTTACTTTCATCTCTTGGCTATTGTGAATGATGGTGCTATGAACATGGGTGTGCCCATATCTCTCTGAGACTCTGCTTTCAATTCTTTGAGACCCTGTACTCCCTATTTACATTCTGATATACATTGAGAAGTGGGATTGCTGGACCATATGGAAGTTCTATTTTTAATTTTTTGAGGTACTGCCATACTGTTTTCCATAGTAATTGTACCATTTCACAACTCTATCAACAGTGTGCTCGAGTTCCAATTTTTCCACATCTTCATAAGATACATATATTTTTGATGTTAAATATTTTATAATAAATATTCAAGTCATAGTGAGAGATCTCAGCATCCATACAATTTACCTAAACGGTTCAGTAGGTATTAAGATATGTTGAGTTAGTTTTTCATCCTGATCCATTTCTTACACAAATGTTTGTGGACTTGAAGGTGAGAATGTGATCCTGCTGAAATACAGGTGATTATGTTTTGAAAGTTGTGGATATGAAAGAGTTATTGAGGAGTAGGAGGCCTGGTCAGAAGGGGATACCAAAATGATTGAACAGGATTCAGCATGAAAGTGCTGGGAGCATTATAGTCAACAAAATTAATTGTCTAGGCTTGAAAACGCGCATGGAAAAGACTAAGAAACTTATTTACTTCCTTGCAAGTGTGATGTGTGGTATAAAGGCTTTAAAGCCAAAAGACCTGGGTTTTGCTGCCTGATTGATGTTGTGTAACATTTGGCAAGAAAATCAATCCACCTGAATCACCATGTTCTCATATGGAAATAGGAATAAAAATAACAAATTTGTAGATCTGTCTTAAAAATTAAATAAGAAAATGAATGTGAACTTGCCTAGCACACTTTCAAACACATAGTAGGTGCTCCATGGCTTTTACTTGTCTTCCCTATTTATGCTCTGGTTTTTACCTACTTCTCCATTTCAACATCAAAAGACCCCTAAGCTGCAGCTTCTGGCATGAAGACCTCAACTAAAAATATTCCTTCAGTATAACATACTATAGTAGCTTAGAAGCAAATCATGAGTTTTCTATGATACTTTACATATAGTCTCCGTATTAGTATAGAAATTTATATTGAGAGATAAAACCCCAGATAATATGCTAACATTTCAGAATACAAGATGAATATTCTTGTAGATATCTTAGTTAATTTAGCTGCATTTAAAAAGCTTTAAAAATACTTTTAATAAAACATATAGCTAAGCTACCAAATCCATAAAACCTTAAAAGGTTAAAATCAGGTAATGATAGTAGTCAAGACGTAAGGTCACATTTTTTTAGAAAGTATTTTATTATCCTTTACTAAATTTTGAACAGTTTTCTCTTCCCTGGAGCAAATCATTGTGCTAAAGTGTTAAGAATATATTTTCTTGCAACCAGAATTTGTAGTGTTTTCTGAGATTTACTAATGGATTTATTATTTTTCATCCCAACTTTCCACAGCTTATCTCTCTTTAAAATATTGTTGGGTTGAGCAACTGTTTTAATTTCTTTAGAAAAAATTTTGCAAAATAACGTATTATGTTTCTCCTCATGTTGGCCACAAGGATGCCAGTGGTCAGAACTGCAGCCCTCAGGCTGTGGTTTTATCTTTAATTGTCTTCTATCTTTACTTTTTCTTTTTTCCATTTTTATTTATTTTACAATTGATGAGTGGTATATAACATTATTAAAGAATGAGGTAGTGGTACAAATAAACACTATCGAATCAGTAGAAATATTTGAAATTTTATACTGAAATTTAAAATAGAAACATCAAATTGTGGGTGCTTATTCTTCTTTACAACCTCAGAACCCTTTAAGCCAGAATGATTTCTCTATTAGTTACTCATTTACTACTATAATCACTGAGTTTTCTTTTTCTGTTTAATTAAAGATGTACTACCTATTCAGATAAGATGTACTACCTATTCATTCATGTGTGTGATCGTCTATGAGATATGAACCTTTAAATATGTTGTCTGTGACATGAAGATAACATCTACTTAAAATGACCTTAAAATAATCAAATAATTCAATTAAATGATACTACATGCCTCACGCAATCCCTATCACTGTTTTCCTTCAGTCTATGAATCTTTGGTAAACTTCAACGTTTTATTACTAAGTTAATAAAGACAGCAATGGAAATGAATACAAAGAAAAAGTAGTAATAACATATTTAAAGAATAGATGCTTATGAGTTTTCCCTGTGCATTTTATAGCAGACTGTATTGTCCTCTTTCTCTCAAGCATTTTATTTTAATAACAGTGCTCACACACTCTTTAAAGTTCCTACATGAAAATAAACATCCACAATCAGCAAATAAATAAAAGTTATTCTAAAAAAACCCATAAAAAAGATAATAACTCAGGTTGTTTTTTAAAATCACATAAGCAACTTAGTGTATATATTTAGAAATTTAGTAATTATCATCAGTTCTATTCATTACATTTCAAAAGTAGGAGAAATAATAAGTCAAGTTGCCATTTATTTTTTCATATTCATAAAGAGGAAAATAATTTTATTCACATGATAGATCTTGACCATTGTTGTAGGCCCATCTGTACCTGTGAACACATACAGAACTGTCTACTCATACTTAAAAACAGTTATCTCACCATCACTTTTCATTAAAACTGAAAATTCAGTGAAGAAATGGATACATTTCAAGAATTATATAAAAAGGTAGGATCCTCTTTTGCCAATACGGGCATATTGCAACATCATAAAAGTGTAAGCTGGCTATTATGGAATTCAAAAGGATTATCCAATTCAAAGAAAGAGATGAACAGATTGTTTTCTTTCATAAACTTTTTTTGATTAATAAGTTTCATCAAAATACAGAACAAGCATAAATCTAGCGTTCGTTATTCATGTGTAAATACCTATCAAATTAAGACATTTGGCAAAAAAATTATTGAAAGAAACAAAATGTAAACTATTTTGACAGGTATATTTATGGATAGACATATTCTGGCTTTTTACATGGAACTGTCAAATACTTCCCTTCACACTTCATTTATCACATGGTCCAGGCTGCTGAGGCTGGCTGCCATCTTGTGATGGGGGGAGAGCTGCATAAAATGTTTACTTTGTCAGTGGTCATACTGTGTAAAAAGGAGGAATTGTGAAGGAGATTTAGGATATGCCTGAAGCTTGATACCTGCCAAGGAGGTGGAGTATATTCCTCTCCAATAAACCAATAGCTAGATCATTTAGGTATTAATTTTTTTGGCCAATAAAATCAGTGCTGGTGATTTCCCCAATACTAGAGAAAATGTCCACTCCCAATATAGATTTTCACATTTCCAATCCAAAACTCATTTTAAACTTGAGATTAAGAGAGATAAGTGCTGAATTTTGCGACAAAAGCAGACTAGATCAGCAATCTCGATTTCTACCTGCTTAGTGTGGGTTTTCAAACCTACCATTCTAAACCTCTCACTAGCTAGCTTCCCTGTTCCTAAACTAGATATTTGTAGGTATAAGAAATAGAACGATTACTGGCATACTTTAAGAGGCAGTTGTCCTATGATGATGAAGAAGTGTTTATGTGTGTTTGACTGGATACATTCTTCACTTTGTTACCATATGTGCAACATGGTCAGATGGTTAATGAGTTTTCAGGGCTGAAATGCATCTGGTCCAACTTTAAACTTATGGTTTATAATACTTCACTGGAAAGCATGTAATTAATCTTTCAGTGGATAATCTACCATAACTCCTAAACTAATTAAGAATAGATATTCTTTTTAACAGGATTTGAAAATTAAGTTTTATATAGGTTAAGGGAGGAAAAAAGCCTCTACAGTGATAGAAAAGTAAAAACATCTCAGATAAAATTGACTCCCTCCCTCCTTCCTCTTCCACCAAATCCTGTTGATAGAAATGTTCTTCTTTTTGAATGTATGCTGTCAAAAAGAATTTCCCTAAGGAAAAGGACAGTCTCTTATTCATCTATGAATCCTGAGCATCTGTCATAGAGTAAAAGCATAAAAGGTCTTTATTGACCAAAATATTATGGGAATTATTCCAGAGATATTCCACCTTGTAATACATGGATTTAAACAACTACGTGGGCAAATATATGTACAATTACATGTGTATGTACATATACAAATATATATACAACCATATGTATCCAAATTTCACAAATGAATAAGCTGAGGCACAGCAATTCTCAAAAAACATATAAAGTCAGACTGGTAGTTATGTTTCATTTGTGATTCAAATGAAGAGGATCTGATACTGAAGCTTAAGTTCTTAACACTATGATATGTGAGCCACTAAATAGTTCCTCATGTGGATGTAATAATTTCTTTAATCATTCTAATCTTCCCAACCACATTGGCTTTTCTAATTTATTATAGTTATAAATAATTATAAGGTATAAAGTAGAATTCATTTTCTAATAAAAAACCCACAAGTGGTGTTCAAAAATCATATGATATATACCATTTTTCTCAAAATGCAAAATTTCTTTATAAAGCATTATAATTTACAATACCAACAGCATTGTAAATATTGTAGATTTTTTCACATCTTTGGCATCCTTAGGTATCTAAAAGTTCTTTCCCTCCAAAATTTTGTTAGTGTTAAAAGTAATGTTGTTTTAATTTACATATTTGATTTTAGGCTGAAAATTTACTACACGTTTATTTACAGGTTGCATTTTTGCTTTAATTTTAAATTCATGCTAATTGAAAATGTGTCTGTCCATGTTTTAGTGTATTTCACATCAGTTTGTATAACCTAATTGATTATCAGTGACACTAGATCTTCATTATACTGGCTGTGAATTGGCCCTAGTCATTTGTTTATTTTATTTTTAATGTATAGTTTTTCCAATCATGTTTAGTTTACAAATCAGTTTAATTTTTCCTTAAGTAATTCTATTTTGTTTGGCTCAAGATGTTTTTGACTTTAAAAATTTGATAGAAATTCATTAATTTTTTTCTATTTGACTTTTTTATATTTAATCTAGCAGAAACACATTTTGGTTTGTTGGATGAAATGATCCTTCTTTATTTGAATATAGATCTTGAACTTATTTAACCTCTTCAGGTTACAGGAATGTTGCCTACCACAATACCTTGTAGTGTCTGTAGCATAAAACATGCTCAACAAATATTTATGGAATTGAATTTGATCAAATGTCTGGCATATTGAAAGCACTCAATAAAAATATATGTATGATTCATTTATTAATTGATTTACAGATGCAATCATTAGTCCAACAAATACTGATTTAAAATCAATTTCCTGGAGAGACTAAAGAGGATGGCAGAATAGGAGGACACAGAGCTCACCTTCCCCCAAGAACACATCAAAAATACGTCTACACATGGAACAGTTCTCACTGAAAACAAACTGGAGACTGGCAGAAAGACTTATACAACCAAGGCTGTAAGAAAGATCCACACAGAGTCCCATCCACGGGAAGGGAAGAAAAGCTATCAGATCTTGGGAACAGCATCCCTAGGAGAAGATGCCAAAGTGGGGAATGACATGGGCTCAGATATGCTCCCTGGAGAGTGAATGGTTCAAACCACATACTGTGTGCCCCAGTCTTGGGGTTCATCACTGGGAGGATGAATCCCTTTAGTTTGTTTGAAAACCAGTGGAACTGACAGCAGGGCTGTAAGAAACCTAGATTACACTCATGAAGAGCACAAGACAGAGGAAGCAGATTGAAACTGCCCTGGATTCTGGCTAGTTTCCTGTGACTGCCCCAGTGTAAGCTCTGGCCCACGCCAAATGCCCACTCCAGCACCTCACAGCAAGAGCAACCACAAAGACCCCAATCAGCCAAAGCAATCTAGAGAACTAGAAACAAAGCTGGAGGTATCATGCTCCTTGACTTCAAACCAAATTACAAAGCTACAGTAATCAAAACAGCATGGTACCAGCACAAAAACAAATACATATATCAATGAAACAGAATAGAGAGCCCAGAAATAAACCCATGCACTTATGGTCAATTAATCTATGACAAATATCTCTCTCTCTCTCTCTCTCTATATATATATATATATTATATATATATAATATATATATATATTTCTATTAAACATTCCCCCCAATCTCTTCCAGAAAATAGAAACAGAGGGACCACTTCCTAACTCATTTTATGAGGATAGTATAAGCCTAATTTAAAAAATCAAAGACATTACAAGAAAACTACAGACCAATATCTCTCACATACATTGATGTAATAATCCTTATTCAAATATAAGCAAATTGAATATAACCATGTATAAAAGCATTTACAAAACAAAAAGGTGAAATTTTTTCAAGGTAGTCAAGGAGACTTGCATAACTGAAAATTAATCAGTGTAATTCAACATACCATAACATAACATAACCATGACATGAATAGGTTAAGGAGAAAAATCTTATGACCATATAAATTGATACAGAACAAATATTTGATGAAATCCAATACCTATTCCTGGTAAAAACCTCTCAACAAACTAGGAATAGAGAAATTGCTCAACTTGATAAAGAAAAGCTACAGAAAATCCATAGCTAACATTACTTAATAATAAGAAACTGGATATTTTCTCAGTAAGATGAGGATGAAAGCAAGGATACTCTCATCACTCCTAATCAATACCATATTAGAAGTCCTAACTAGTACAATAAGACAAAGAACAAAAAAAGATTTAAATGTAAGACCTGAATTTATAAGAATCTAAAAATAAAAATAGCAGCATCCTGAAACAATAAGTGAGGATAATAAGGATACAGGACACAATATCAATATACAAAAATCAATGCTTTCTTATATACCAGTGATGAACGATTGAAATTTTTTTTACAATACAATTTCCTATGACAAAAATAAAATCATTAGCAATAAGTCTAATAAAATGTGTATAGGATATATTTGTGAAAAATTACAAAGCACTGATGAAAACAGCATAAAATAAATATCTATAAGTACTCTTGATATAAATTAATTAATTAGAGGAAAGATAAATCTCCTATACAAAAGAGTCCAAATAATTTATATAGTTACTCCACCCTGAAGGAGGTGGAGCATAACTTACTGTTCCTTAAAAGCAGGCCATGTATTGTGACTTCCTTTCAAAAAGTACAATATGGAAAAAAAAAGAAGTACAATATGGAAAGAGAGAAAAATAATACATTTGCAGTACAGAAGCCTAATACCACCACCTCAGCGAGATAACCAAGCTTCACTTCAACAGTGATATCATGTTGATAGTACTTCTTTTGATATTATGTGATAAAAATGGCACTTTACCTGTATGGTCTTCCACTCAAATGCCCATAACTCCATCTAAGATAAGAAAAATATAAGACAAATCCCAATTGAAGAACATTTTCCAAAATACCTGACAAGTCCTCCTTAAAACAGTAGAGGTTATCAAAATAAGGAACATTTGAGAAACTGTCATAGCCAAAGCCAGGATTTGAGAAACTGTCATAGTCATAGCCAGGATTTAAGGGAATATGAGGGCTAAATGTAATGTGGTATCCTGGATGGAATCTTGAAACAGAAAAAGGACATTAGTTAATTTTTTAAAAACCTGAATAGAATACAGATCTTAGTCAATAATAATGTACCAATATTGGTTCCTTATTTGTGACAAATGATCTATACAAAAGTAAAATGTTTATAATAGGGGAAGCTGAGGTATATGAGAAATCTCCGTCCTATCAATTTTCATGAATTTTTTCTGTAAATCTAAATCTATTCTAAAATAACAAGTTTATTATAATAATCAAGGAATATAATTTAACACATTAGCAGAATAAAAGAGGAATAATGACTATCTCAATCTATGCAGATAGAGGTGTTAATAAAATTTAACACTCATTTATAATATAAACACTCAGCAAACTAAGAATAGAAGGGAACTTCAACTTTTTATTAAGCCCTACAAAAAAACAGAGCTTACATTACACATAATGGCAAAATTCTAAATGCTTTTTCCCTAATATCAGCACTTCTGTTAAACACTGCATTATAGTTCGTAGCCTTTGCAGTAAGGCAGGACAAAGAAATAAAACTCTATCAGGCTAGAAAAGAATAAAACTAACTTTATTCACACAGGACATAATTGTTTGCATAGAAAATTCTAAGGAATCTACAAAGCAGCTATTAGAACTAATAACTGAACATGCCAAAGGCAATAGTACAAGGTCAATATTAAAAACTCAATAAAATTCCTATATACTAGCAAACAGTTGACTATTAAAATAAAAATACTACTAAAATAACATCTAAAACCAAAAATATTTAGGGGTAAATTAAACAAAATATGTCTAATATTTACATAATGAAAACTACAAAACACTGTTGGGAGAAATTAAATAATTGAGAAGATGTATTATGCCATTGGAATGGAGAGACTCATGTTAATGTTATCATGTTAATCTTTTCCACATTGATCTGTAGATTCAACTTAATTCCCCTCAAAATTTCAGCAAACTATTTTTTTCAGTAGAAATTTATAAGCTTAAATTACAATATGTATGGAAATGCAATTAATCTAGAATAGTCAAAACTATTTTACAAAAGAAGAGTACGAGAGTACTTACCTAATATCAAGATGTATCATAAAACTATAGTAATTAATAAACTGTGCCATTGGCATAATTTGGACCTATATATCAGTGGGACAGAATAGAGAGTCCAGAAACATCCAAATATATATCATCAGTTGTGATAATATTGTGACAAAGAGGCCAAGTTAATTCAATTTGAAAAGGATAGTCTTTATACAAATGGTGGTGGAGCAACTGATATCCATAGGGAGGAAAATAAACTATGATACTTACCTCACACCATACAAGAAAATAAATAAAAATGGATTATAGACTTAGGAAATTAAGAACATTTGTTTACAAGACTAGAGTGTGAATATTCATAGAAGCATTATTTGTAATAGCCCCAAGATAAAACAAGTGTCTATAAACTAGTAAATGGATAAACAAAATGTGACATATCCATACAATGGAATAATAGCAGTGAAAAGCAATGAGTTACTGAAACATCTTATGACATGGATGAACCTCAGAAATAATATATTGTGAAAGGAGCCAGACATGAAAGACCACATATTGAATGATATAATTTGTATAACATTTCTAGAAAAGATAACTTGGTATAGACAAAACCTCTTCCTATCCCCTAGGGTGTGTGAATACTTTCTTCAAAATATTGATGCCCTATTCCTTCCTTTTTCCTTCCCCCACTGCAGGTCATTATTTTTCTTGCCTCTACTCTGAAACTTTTCTTCTGTCTCTTCAGTCATTTACCATCCAATTCATTCAAGTACTACGAAGAAATGAATATTCTCCAAACAATGTTCCCTAAGACAAATACTTTTCACTGTCTAACAAAGTTAGTCTTAATGCTTTTCTCCAAGTACACTTGTCAAGAAAACTGACTTAGAACTTATCCTATATGAATATAAACCCAGATTGAGACTAAATATTAGAGAAACTTAAATATTTGCCTAAGAAATTTAGACTTCAGAGGCCATTATACACACACACACAGAATATTTTCTAATGACTTCAGTCAGAAACAAACTCCCTCCTCTTAACTCTGATAGTATTTTCTTGTTCATTTATAGTATTTTGAAATGGATTTTAATATTTATTTTTGTGTCTCCTTAATGTCAATGTTTTTTCATATCAGTATCCTATTGGCATCTGATTCAGATATATTAATTAATTATAATAGAAGGGAAACTATCCTATGGATGTATTATAATTGTTTAAAATTGTAGTAGATGAGACAGATAATTTGCTCCTTATAAATAATATGATCTGTTTGATACTTATATTATCTCATTCACAGGGTATCTTAGAAAATACTTATACTTTTTCTAGTCATTATTGATAAGGTGAGATCAAATTTCCTACTTATTCTTTTTCACTCTTAATTTTCTTTCCAAATCAAACTCTACATATTGTCTCGCATGACAAGGAAAATTTCTACAAAGCTTTTCAGTTTTCCTAAAAATTCCTACCAAAGAGCTGCAAAGCATGAGTTTATTAGCACTAAAAACTAATTTCATTGCCTATAAGTAGTTATTATTTTGTTCTTTTAAATTATTACTATTTCACATATATGGTAGAAATACAGTTTGGGCAGCAGTGTACGCATTGTTTAATTAAATTTGAATCAGTGTAGAACCCTCTAATATATCCTTTTAACAATTTAAACTCAAACAATTATCTATAAATAAAACTTTTTATTCTGTTTTTATAGTTAAAATGAAGCAGCTAAATATTTCTCTTATAATTATTTTTCCCCATTCTTGTTTTTGCAAAGGATGATTACAAATTCCTAGAATTTAAGAGGTTTATCAGCTGTCAAGGTGTTTTATAATTTATGACTCTTAAAACCTATGCTGCCATATTTTTTGCTTAATAGAGGATTTTGCTACAAATAAACAGGATATTAGACCTAGTTTTTCTTCCTTATACTTAAATGTGCCATGTCTTTAGAGGACCAGTCTTAGAAGTACATCAATCTACACTGGAATGACTCAGCATTTCCAATAAATCATCCATAGCCAGATCTCTGAAACTTTGATTTCCTGAAACTAATGCTTTATGTTCCTATTTCTAAAAACTAGAGACATTTTAATAAGAATGGAATCATTTTATACACTCAACACTCAGCAAATAATCATTGTCATTATGTCAGGCATTGTTATCAATATCCTGGTACGTGAAAAGTGGGAGGTATGAAGAAACTGGATAGCCAAAACAGTGCTTCCAAACATTTTCCAAGATGTGGCACACATGGAAATCAATAATATCTGTGCAGCTTACTGTAGCACTGGTTACTTGAGTAACTGGATGTGTAGATTTGAAGCTGGTGGTCCCCAGCCAGGGCTGCAGGTCCCCATATCCCCATCTGGCTGAATGGATCAGAATCATGGCAAAGCATGATGGTGAAAAGCTCTGACTCAGAGAAGCTGAAGGCAAAAATGCACCAAAAGGAGGGTACTGGGCACAGAGAAGCAAAAGGCACAGGAGACAACTGTTAGTGACAGAGTTATGACTCGACTGTGATCAGTCACCTCTATGCAGCTACTGAGTCTGTAGTTCCTTATATAAAACCCTTGGTGCAAGATGTCTCTTGGAAAACAGTTTTCCCCATTTAAAAAAGGTAGTCTGATACTTATATATACCATATATTATTTAATTCTCCAGTGGGATCTGGAGCCATATCTTGTAAGAATAACAAAATAACATAAAGACAACGAGCAGTCTCCTGTCAGTTGAGGTCAGATTTTGAAGGCAAATAAGTTCATGCCAAGTTTGCCTTCATGTGGGGTCCACTTGCCACCAGATAAGTTCCTCCAAATCACCTGCTTTTTTTAGAACTGTTTTGATTTCAGAATTGTGGGAAAAGTTTGTAAGCCTGTATAAAATTAGTCTACATTTATTACTATTTGTACTTACTAATATATTCTGTTCTAATTTGAGGTGAGTTTTAAGGACTAGAAACAAAAAGGTATATATTGGACAATGGAGGAACTTGGAATACTAAGGTATACAACATAACTCACTGAAAAAATATGAATAGTTAATATATAATTAGAATTGGTTGTATTTTGAAGGTCTTCAGATTGCAAATTTATTTATTTTTTTCATGTTCTTATTATTTCCTGTACTTCTTAAAGACTATATTTTAAAAACTTGGGATGCACAGAATGATGCATTCACTGTGACTGCTAAGTCATTATTTCTTCATCTCACATGAGTAGCGCCATCTCATTTAAGAAATGGAATGCACAAACTGATTACTCTGAAAAGAGAGGGTCTCTGCAGCATTCTGTTTTTTAAACAGCACCTTGTAATAGTTGGGCTTATTGCATTGAAACAATCTATTCTAAGGGCACTGTTTGCATCAAAAGCCTTCTGTACATGATGTGAAAGTTTCTTCAATTGTGAGCAGCACAGTAGTAGTAGTTAGGGCTTTATTACTTAGTTCTAATTTGTATTGATGGCCTAAAAAAAGTAGCATGCTTTGCAGTTCTATGAAAGAAAAGATTATAAATGGAGATTAATTATAATTTTGCTAGCTCAGTACTTGTAAAACTAAAGCAATTTATATTCTTTCTCTTAATGATCTCCATTCCTGATTGCAGTAATGTAATCTAATTGTGATTATGATAGTATCTGAATCATGTGGGCCTCAATGTGATTGAAACTACTCTTTGCATTAAAAAGTAATTTTGGAGTAATGATGAAAAGTTACTGTGGAAAATTGGCAAGTAATATATTTTACTCTGTATCTTAAGTTTCTGCTTTCATTTTTGATTATATCTCTTATATCTCATATGGATAACTACGATATTATATCAAGGATTTATTACATCAAAGCCTTATCGATGATAAGTACACATTTGAGTATCAGGGATAAGCGTGATACTATTGAAATAGTAGTGATATGGTTGAGTCAGGGAAATGACTGAGGATTTAAAATGCTAGGATAAGGTTTACTGAAACTAGAAACCAAATAAGGAGGGGGAGGCTTCAATATTGCACGGATATGATAGCCAGCGAAACGAGAAGCTCTGAGTGTTTTAGCTGACACAGCAGATAATCTTTGGATAGACATTAAAGCAAATAAGGATAGTCAGGTATTTTGTAAATGTTGAAATACACCTCCAGGGCATGAAGAGAAAATAGAGTAGGAAACGTTTTTTTCTATATAAAATTTCCTTTGCAGGGTTGAAACTTGTTCAAGGAGAATAAGTACATCTCATGTTTGCACTCAGCTAAAGAAAATGATTTGCGAAATCATACTCTAGAATATGATAAACAAGTGAATGAATGCTTAATGTTTGAAAAATATTTACTATTGAAACACCTAGATATGTATGTATTGTGAAAATAAAGGAATCCAAGAGAGGTTACCCTGGGAAAAGATATTCTGGCTAGAATGCAAAAAACACAAAAGCATATTTATCAGAATCTTATAATGCATGATGAATTTGTGGGAGAAAATTATAATTAAAAAAGGTTGTGATGCATTTAATATTCATTTAAATTGTAACTAAAAGAGATAGCTGATGTAATTTTAAAAAGAACAACCTAAGCAAAATCATATTTAAAATATCCAGAAACAGATATTAAATAATGAAAATTGAATTTACAATAGGTCGTAAAGAGAGAAGCTAACTCATAGAAAACTACCAAAATGTTTGAAGGACAGATGAGCTCTTTTTTGGCTATTCTTTATTTTATAAATTAAAATATTTGCTAATTCCCCCAGTTGTTGTGTGGATGAACTAAGACAACCAAGGAGGTAACCTCCCCATAACAGTGATTCCAAATGTAAGAAAGCAAGTCTTTCAAGCCATTTTCTCAGAGTGATACCATAAGGGGAAAAAAATAAACAAGAAAAAAAATTACAAATTAATTTTGTAGTTACTACTGACAGTGAAGAAAAAAAATCCTTTTTCTCTATCCCTGGAGCCTGTGAAGATCCATTTCAAAATGTTTCTTGCAGCATTGATGTAACTCAGGAGAAAAGAATGGATTGCCTACATATAAATGGTTCACTGTTTCTAGTGGGAAGAAGCACATTAACTCTTTCAGGTCACTAGAGTCCATTTACCAAATTATTTCTTTCTTTCTTTCTTTCTTTCTTTCTTTGTGCATAAATTGTACTGAAGAAGTAATGCAACTCCATGAAGTGCATCATTTACTCCCATTCTGTCTTTGATACTTATATACAGACAAGTGTCTTGCCTATTGCCATTCGCAGACTCTCCCTTTAAGGGGAATACACTGTGAAATAGATACTCTCCAAGCTCAGTCAAGAAGAGAACATCTTGGGCCTCTATGGTACATTACGGCCAGTTATAATAGACCAGGGAGGGAAGTGTGCCTCCTACCATAATGACTGTAATGTGATGACCTTGTGAACACAGAGTTGCATCAAAATGAAGCACTGACACTTTTGCAGTTTTTCTTTATCAGGAATAAAGGTGCTTATTTTTTCCCAACCTGTTGATGAATTTATTCCCAACATGGAGGCAGGATGTGACTATTCCACCTAGTTTCCCTTCCTAAATGAATTCCAAAGTATTCTCACTTCAGGAGAGAAAATCCATCTTTCTTCTTTTTTTTCTCTGGTGAATTATGGTTCTATTGGCCACAATATTTTTGTTAGCTTCTCTGAGAATAACATGTAAAATTTTGTGGTAGAATAATCGTTAGATTCTTGGGCAAAAACTCTAGGCATATTAAACCTTTTGGTGGGGGGCTGTTGATTTTAGAAATGTCTTGGTGGGAATAGCTCATTTATTTATTCAAACACTCAGCAAATGTGTATTAAGTGCCTGTAATCAACAAACACTGATATGAGCATCAGGGAAACAAGAATGATCCCACCACACATTAGTACTTTCTCCTATGACCTAGAATTCAACAAAAAATACATCTCACTGTGTTCAGAGCCTTCATTCACTCTCTCCTTCCATATAATAGGGAAATTGGAGGACCCTAGGCAAACACAGAACAGGCACATCTAATTTACTGCTGGGGTCAGGAAAAATTACTAGACGAGGGAACTAGATAACATGCAGCCTTGGTGGACGCTGGAAAAAGAAAGTCCAAAGTCCCATTTCTATTTCTTCAGTGTGTCTGCATGGAAGAGGAATTAAAGGAAACTTTTAACACTTGGTGGCTAGTTGTACGATAATACAATTTGTTGAGTAAGATTGTTGTGTGTGTTACTGATTCTCAAGAGGAGGCAGTGAGATAACAGTGTAATTTCTGTTTTTACCCAAAGACTCCCTTTCCTCTTCTCTGAAACCTCAGCTGCTTTATTTTGCCTCCAGCTACTCAGTGACCACCTATTAGCAATAGTATTTCTCCTGAAAACTTAGTTACAACTATTGACAGGTAGCACATTTTGTGAGAAAAATGATAATTAAGTTATCAAATGTTCTTTACCGATGGCAGCAATGTTCAGCCCTGATTAGACTTCAGAATCACAGGGAAAACTTTTCAAAAAACACTGATGCTCCGTCTACCCTAATTAATCCAGGAAACTAGGAATGCCGACCAAATGACTTGAGTGGACCAACATGCAGAAGGACCACAAGCGCTCGTCCAGTGAGAGCAAGGTATTCACGTTATAGGTTGCAGGACCTAACCAGTCACTAAAGACAAAGCAAATTAATTAAGCTTATGCAACAACAGAAGTATGGTAGTAGCAATGTCTATTCTTACCTGTCCTTTCTGTATAGAACTTTAGTTAGTAAACTTAGGTCTAATCCTAAGTTCAGACAATGTCTCAGCATGTCCTTTTATATTTTGACCAGGCTACCCCCTTCATAACTATCATGCCTGTCTTGACATAGCCCTAGGTAATAATCTCTCTAGTCTGGAGGTTAACATGTTCAGTGTTTGGATTTAGAAGGAAAATTGCTTATTTAAGTCCACAATTCCTAATATCCATCATGTCTTGAGCTTTGGTGCCAAAGACCATGAAATCATGGAATATATTTGGCCTTTCCGAGTAATAATGATTTCCATTTATTGAGTTTCCATTCCAGTGATTATGCTGGGTATCTCCATGCATAACCTCATCTAATCCACAGATGTAGTTGTCCTCATTTTACGCACAAGAAAGCTGTGTCTCAGAGAAGTTTCATAAATTTGCTGAGGCAACACAGCTCCTGCAATCCAATATTCAAACCTAGGGAATGTCTGACACGAAAGCCTGTATTTTTTTCACCTTACCATACTGCCTCCCTGTATCGAGAACACTGGCACTGTCTTTGGAAAAGTCGTGTAGAAATTCCCTCAAAAGCTAGAGCACTGGGCTTCCCTGGTAGCGCAGTGGTTGAGAGTCTGCCTGCCGATGCAGGGGACACGGGTTCGTGTCCCGGTCCGGGAAGATCCCACATGCCACGGAGCGGCTGGGCCCGTGAGCCATGGCCGCTGAGCCTGCGCGTCCGGAGCCTGTGCTCCGCAATGGGAGAGGCCACACCAGTGAGAGGCTCGTCTACCGCAAAAAAAAAAAAAAAAAGCTAGAGCACTTCTCTATGACAAGGGACACATAACTGCAGTTATAGTCACAGAACAACCCATTTATATTTGACAACAGCTCATGAAAACAAGACCTCTTACAGGGAGATTAATGCCATCAAATCCTTTCAACTCAGACCTACACCTGCTTATACAATTGGCCTTTCACATTCCAGTTGGCAAAATCCAGCCTCGGGAGAGAGAGACACACATGCAGTATTTACATTGTTGTTGAAAGTTTCACAGCCTTCAAACCACACAGGTTGGAATTGAATTTGAAAATCTGTCTCCTGACTTCTTTTGAGAAATCACTAATCTTCCAAAGGATGCTGCGCTTGCTGTGCACGAATGGTTTGGCTAAAGAAAATGGTTATGCTGCGGTCGCTAAAAGAGGCTAAGTTGTTTTCCTCTTTATTTAGAACAAAAGCATGGCTTGCCATACTAAAGCTGTTCAAAAATCAATATCAGAAAGAACACTTCCTTAGTCTTTAAAATAACATAGCAAAATCCTCTCCCTATTATTTTGACTTCCGAGAGAACATTTGAAATAAGGAGAAATGGCTAAATAAAAGGCCGAATTAAATAGTCTTTGATCTGGTAGACTTAGGTCAGGAACAAATAGCTGGCTGTAATTGCTCTAGCATTATTTTTCTACAAATGGGAGGTGAACAGTAGCATCATGCTATCACCAAAGTGTTAAGTCAGTCACTGTTTAAGTTGAGAAAGTGTGATCTGTTTCTGCATTGTATTCTATAATATCCAAATTTGTAAAGAGTTGATATCCTTTATTTTTAAAACAAATACCAGATATTATTTGATTAAGTTTAGATTGTCTATTGCTTTATTCTTCTAAAAGGCGTTGCAAATACTAGCGTTAGCTAATTCCCAAACTGCATAAATGGTAGGCAGTTGGAGTCTGAAGAACCATGTAACGATTCCATCTAACATCTTCTTTGTATCTTGTTTTTGTAATAGTTGATGTTGTCTTTGGCCATAAGGAGAGAGGTAGCTTAAAGTACTTCCCAAAGTGGCAGAGTTGCAGGAAAAATCCTATTGCCTGAAGCCAGTTTCTTAGCAACAGCACCCTCTCAATGTGTCACGAAGTCTGAAGCCCTTTGGCCCCTCAAAGGAAGTTCCTTAGGTGTCTTTTACACATTGAATGCTTTGTGATAGTTGAGGCCTGCTGGCTGTCAACTCTGTCCCTTAAGGGAACTTGACAGATCTTAAAAAAAATCAATTTTAAGCTCACATGCCCCAGTGGGTGCCAAAGCCACTTCAGAGAGCCTGAAAGATGGCTGAGTCGACAGGATTTGACTTCTAGAGGTAGAAAGGTGACAAACTCTATCATGAGAAAGGGGCAGCTCGGGGCCTCAGAGGCCTAACCTGCTCCCAGGATCTGGGGCCTAGTGTTGTATTGAACCTATTTATCTCTTTCATGGGCCTAAGGTACCACAGGGAAAGAAAAGTTGTTCAAAAAATGCTGGCAGAATTCAGGGGTGTAAATGATGAATTACTTTTCATCAGCTGAAAGGAAACATACTCCGGAACAATACTGAAAGAGAGCAGGAGTGGCTGACCCCCTGCTTCAGAGCAGCCAATATCTTCATTCAAGAAGACAACCATGAAATTACACAGAAAATGGGATTGTCATGAACAGCCCCTTGAAATCTCAGTATACAGTCATTACTGCATGGGAAAAAGGCTTCATCCACACATCATAACTTGTAACAGACAAGGAGGGGAAAAAAGAACAGAGGAAAAAAAGGCCTTGGAGTAACCAGTAGGAATATAGAAAATATTTGTTGATTCAAACTTTCCCCCATAAATTTCTCAATACTTTCACATAGCTTTAGCAGTGCGTTAACTTCATGCTGATTGTTGATTTGTTTTTCTGAGCTATTTTGGGAGAGTTCATATGAATTTTAGGGAGGTGGCAAGGGAAGAAAGAGCTATCTTTATATTCCTAAGGCCTTCTACCCTGCAGGGTAAGAATTAAATGGATCAGTTTCATATGTCCCCAAATTATTGCTTAATTAATAGTCTAAAACTGAATACTGTGTATTACCTAACTGTTATACAGAGCTTGTTTAAATTCTTTATTCAACTCTCAAACTTTGGAAGATCAACTAATTTTAAGGTCTACATCAGAAAAATTTGTTTCAGAATATAGAAATTTTAGTAGCGTGGCTAGAATATAAAATATTGGTGATACAAAAAACATTAAACTAAAAGATATTACACTTACGTGTTTTGCTTTGTCATTCTGGCTACTTTCTCCACTGAGTTTAATTAAGTTTGCCCTCATCTTTTTGTTTTTTAAAGGATTACCTATTATGCTCTTTTCTTCCTCTATGTTTCAGTGGTTCACATGACTAACTCTCATGAAAATCTAAATTACAGATTTTGTCACAAGTCCAGTTACAAATAAATGGAAGGCTGTGACCGATACATGGGGTATATTTCTTTCACAGGTGATAGTGAGACGAAAGCGGAATAGGAAGTGTCTATTCAGACCAACCAATTTCTTGCTAACTTCTTAGAGACACTGTTTGGAATTTCAGGGTTTTTTTTTTTTGCAGTACGCGGGCCTCTCACTGTTGTGGCGCACAGGCTCCGGATGCGTGGGCTCAGTGGCCATGGCTCACGGGCCCAGCCGCTCCGCGGCATGTGGGATCTTCCCTGACCGGGGCACGAACCCGTGTCCCCTGCATCGGCAGGCAGACTCTCAACCACTGCGCCACCAGGGAAGGGAAGCCCTCAGGGTATTCTTGATAGCCTTTTATCTATGCTTTTTTCCATAAGTCTGTGTTTAAAAACAAAGACAATTTGTGTTGATTGGATGAGTAATACTTGTTTTTCTTGTCTACTTATAATTCTCTTAAAACAAACTTTAGACTATAAAAGCAATTGAAAAGAAATAATTCCCCAGCAGTGGACTTCAAATAAGAAAGTTACTCTCCTAGAATAGCATTTCTCACATTGGATTCACTGGTATCTAAGAAGGCATAGAAGGTAAACGTATCATGCAAAAACTATCTTGTAGGTTATTATGTTTGGGAAATGATGCCCTGGTATAATTGATGGGTTAAACAAAATATGCTTAATAAATTCCTATTCAAGGTGTAGGTGAAAGGAGTCTCCTAAGGAGAAGGAATTGTCTCACACACTGGAATCTAGGCTTTGCATTTAACTGCAGAGAAGATTGTCCAGAGAATAAGGATATAAGTAGAATGATTCATGATCGTGCTTAACCTTACAAGTTAAAACACAACACATTTGAATGGTGATAGTTGTCAAAGTTTTTGATAGCTCTTGATAGTTGTCAAGGCTTTTGCAACTGCTTCCACTATTTCAGTAAATGCAATTTAACCAAGATGTTATGAGGTATACAGAAAAACAGAAATTCTGACCTCATTATAAGATGACTTCTTATTATAATTTTAGTGTTCAAGACCTTATTTTAAAAGAAGATGAGATCATAGAGCTAACCATCCACTTCTCTAGTTTATTGTTAAATCTCAGCAAAGAAAGTGGTTTTGCCCCTCTGGTCTTATTCTTGTTTTATGTTCTGTGTTGACGTACCACTGAACAACCTTTACGTTGTGTCATCTGGAGCTACATTTATACAGCTGGCATTAGGAACTGGAGAGAAAAAAGAGTAATAGCTTAATTTGACTGTCATTTTCAAAGGTTCTATTAAATCATATAGGCACTTATTGATAAGCAGAATTTTTCTTTGCATTGACTCATGTTTGTGGGGAGTTAACAAAGTTTTTTCTAATATCATGTGTATGTGGGTGTGTACGTGTGGGTATGGGTGTATGCGCACATATGTACATACAAGCTGTGACTTCAGAATGACCCCTCTTCTTTTGTCCCAATTTATTCTTCTATGCTTTTATGGTATGTGTAGAATTTCTACCCCTCATGGCAAAATTATATACTCTTCTTAGCATGTTTTGGACCTTGATAAATATTTTTTGTATCTCCAAGGTATTTTTCAGTAGCATAGAATGATTATTATTTTAAAATATTGTTAACATCTTTTGCTGAAAGACTGCAATTCATAACTGTAATAAATTGTAATGCAATTCATTGCCCCCTTCAATGCCCCTCCAAAAAATCTAAAATTAGTTCACAGTTTTTTCTTTTTGTCATATGTATAGTCCCAAATGTTCATATACACGATCAAAAGTTACTCATTTGATCCAATGACAGCAAAGGTAAACCCACAACTGTGTTCCAAAGGGGAAATATGATTATTAAGTAATTTTCTCCAGAGGTAAATATACATTCTAACATATGGCCTTGTTGACATTTAGTTAGCTTTAGCCTTTGGTGTTCATCCTTCTTTTAATTATTTTTATTCTAAAAAATCAGGTTAGAGGAACCAAAATAAAGTTCTTTGGCAGATAGGAATCCTGTTTACTTTCCAACTCTGAACTCAGCAGGTTAAGTAATTGGGCTACAGAAAAGTTCCTCCATTTCTATTTCCAGCTGGTGATACACAAAAGGCAGGAAGTTATCTCATTAATGGGGCACCAGCTTTATGCAAATTATGGTAACAAAAAGGCTTCCCTTCATACTTTTTCATAAATTACCTAATAAAGTGGGAATAAATGGCCATATTCAAGAGCCTTTGTTGTATTTTTAGCACAAGACTCTTTCTGTTACTGCAAATATGACTAAATGCGCCTTGCTCAAAAGGGGTGTTTATGAAATAAGGCCACTCAAAAGCTTTTATTTCTTAACAGCCTTCAGTTACTTTTATGGCACAAAATTAACATAATTAGTCACAGAGAATAGATGACATAAGCAGCGTGCCATGCACAAAAGGGGGAAGCAGTATCTAAGGAAGGTATTTTGAGAGATCAAAAATTTTCAAAGTGCTTAATACTAGAAGGTCCTTTTTATTTGTGCACAGCCTTAAGATACTTTTTTTTTTAACTCCGTGAAATTCACATAATGAGATGCAGTAGACAGATGACATTAGCGATGTGCCATTAGAAAGAGGTCAGTTTCCTCTGAAAGATAGTCACTGTTCCTGCTCGTCATTAATTTGCAGCTTCAAAGCACTGAGCATATGATAGCCTGGCATGTTAAGCAAGTTGCAGTTATCTTTAAATAACCATTTTTTCCAGTTATTAGAAGCTAAAGTTTTTAAACTACCGACTGAAAGCAAAATTAAAGCACGCAGCAGTGTAAGAGGGAAAAAAAAGGAAAAGAAAGAAAGGCTGGAAGAAGATTAGGAAAAGAAAATCAAATATATTTTAAAAATGAAATTGCTGGTGGTTTTCCCTGGAGGTGACCCGCTTTAACTTCAGTGCTAGAATTTCGGGGTTAGTGATGGGCCTTGAAGATTGGAGCGCTAGCTAGCAAATGGAACAAGTGGGGATTTTTGTTTTCTGGGTCCTTATTATGGCACGTATTACAAGGCTGAAAAGGGCTCCACGAGCCCTAGGAGCATGATAAAGGTTAAGAGCATGTGGGTTCGTCTTACATGGGTACTGATCAAATAAAAGTGCATTGAGAAATATATCAGATTATCTTATTTTAAAGTGAAGATCAGTGAGATTTCTCTGGTTTGGTTTGTGAAAAAAAATCACAGAAGAGAACACAGAAAACTAAAGTATTGAGACTTTGAATTCATCTGAGTTCAAATCTGTTATGACAAGACTTTTACTTTTAAATAATTCCTTTTTTGCATCAAAATACATCAATATGGTACAACATTCATAATATTCACAAAGACTTACAGACTCTCACACTGTACATTCCCTTGGAGTCTATTTTTGGCATGGAATTTCTAGAAGTATTTCATAGGATTTAGCTGCTTTAAAAACATTCTGATTTATAACCTCAATCCCCCCACCCAAAGTAAAGTTCAGTCACCAAAATCTACAGTGTGCACGTGGTGACTGACTTTCTGCGGTACATTTAGCTTGTGTGTCAGTGAGTGGCAAGGCCGAAAAGCATCACATGAATAGGTATTAGCAAGAAAATAGCAAACAACGTTGGTGAACATTTTGGAACTATTGAAACGAAATGCTTATTTTTAGGTCATCAATAAATAAGGAAAAAATGGTGGCTATCAAATGATGTTTTCACATTTGCAGTGACATTTTTCTATTAGGAGTGTTATCTTTAAACATTGTCTAGATTGGTGGAGTTGCATCTTTTCAGTGCTTGAATTACCTGGTGCTGGGCAGGGCTGGGGAAGATGGCCCGGGGCATTGTTCCGCGCTGCTGAGGAGAGGAAGCAGAGGCCGAGACCCAGGCTGATGCTGGAGCTACGGTGGCCTTACACGACGAGGGCCATGGCAGGCTGAACCAGCAACACTTCTGGAGGAGTTCTGATGTGAAAATCAGGGATTAAGGAAGAGTAAAACAAACTGCACCTCTTCCTTCCATAAAACAAATGTGGTTTTACACTGCAAAACTTGCTTTTAACATTGTTTAACTTCCATTTAAACTTTCTTTTTCATAGCATAGTTTTCAAATAATTTAGCTGCTTCTCTTCTAGCAACTTGTAGGTAACGTATTAATGCTAGGGAAACACCCTGAGGTACCCCTCAAGTAACTTATAGTGAAGGAAGCAGTATCAACAGACACACTGAGAAGAGTTTGACGCTGCAAAAATAGAGAAGCTGTGAGTATTTCTGTCTTTGTGCATCAAAGAAAGTATCATTGAAGTGTAACTAGAAATTCACTTAGAGTGACAAAACTGAGAAGCTCAAACAAGGGAGCCTGAAAGGGCAAGGGCCATGCAGGGCAGGGCTAGTTCTCCACTGATTGGACTGGAGGCTTCATCAATGAGAGATGTAAGATATGCCTACCTAGGAAGTTTGAAAATATAGTGTTAACAGCTGAAAAAGTGAAACATTTCAAATTTAATTCTTATTTTAAAACAGCATCTAATACAAATTCAGGCTGACTTGGACTGCCTTTTGGTAGTACTTTAGATTCAGAGATAACGATAACCACCTCTGCCTTTTTTAAGTACTTCCTGTGTGTTGGACTCTGTAATGTGTGCTTTGCATAGATTTAAACTTTAACCCTCTCAACAATTCTATGAAGTAAATATTTTTATCCCTGTTTTTCAGATGAGAAAACTGAAGCTCAGACAGATTAACTGACTTGCCCAACATCACAGAGTTTAGGAAATAGCAGCTGGATGCAAACTCATTTTTTTTTTTTTTTTGGCTGCTCTGCGTGGCTTCTTGTGGAATCTTAGTTCCTCGACCAGGGAAAGTGCCAGTCTTAACCACTGGACCGCCAGGGAATTCCCTCTAACTCAATTCTGAATGAAAATGAACTTTTCATTATACTATACATAGAAACTGTACATATAAGTAATAGATTAGAATCCATCTTCTTCCACTAACTCGCAAGGAATGCCCTCAAGGATCTGAGTATGAATGATTAGAGAGGACACATGGAGAGTATAATATTGAAATTTTCAGAGACTTACTTATTACTAGTGTTCACATTTAGCTTTTTAATGGTTTAAAATGCTATATGCATTTGTAAATAAAATTGATACAGATTTTCCTTTAAGAATCTCTAGCTGTAAAATAATAGACAATATATATAAATGGCAAAAAAATAAACAAAAAACAATCAAGCATCCGACCAAATACATATCTGCAATGTAGAGTAACTGAAGAAAAATTTCCATCGAGTTCAAATGCTATAGCTTCCTTTTTGTCACTGTTTCTTTCCGATGAAAAATGCTGTAGAATAATTTTATGTGTTTGGTTACATAAAAGAAGCAAAGATGGTTAATACTATACTTTTTCTTACAAAATGGATTCCATCTGCTTTTATTAAGGAGAATAGTTAGAGTAGAATGAGATACTTATTAATCTAGCTGGTCTAGGTAAGGTCTAGTTCACTTTAATTAAAAAGCTGAATTTCTAAGGAATTGCATGTATATAGACACACTGAGAGCACCTTACATTTTACGCTTAACCTTTTATTTTAATCCTGATGCTTTCAATATTGTTATTTTAAGTACATGTTAATAATATGCAAACTGATGCTTTGAAAATTGTCTGAGATGTGGTTAATGAAGAGAAACTGCACCAAAAATTGCATCCAAAATACGCAGTCCATGCAGATGTAATTTTTCTTGAACTACAGGATTTTGCAATAAACATCTTTCAGCTTGTTTGGATTTATTCTCTATTGTTTATAAGAAGTACCATCAGGCACTACTGCATGAAAGAACTACATATAGTAACAGGCAATCTTAGTTTAACAAGATTCTTTGGATAAAAATAGATTTCAGATCTACCTCCTGCCAGCGGAATGCAAATTCCGATGAAACTACACACTAGTGTTTTTCATAATTTAAAGTTCGTCACATGGTATAATGCACTTGCTCACTTTCCCCTGAGTTCTGTCAGAGGAGGCAGAGGGCTATGCCATTTTATGATCACTAGAGACCGAATGTTCTACAAGGTATTCTGGGAACTGTAGTTAACAGAGAACATTTTTCTTTCAAGTGCATTTGTTAAAACAATGCCCAAAAGAGACATGGTATTCCGGCGACTGTCAGTGTTTCTTTGATAAACGCTGCATTTTTCAAAAGGTCGTAACTAGCAATTTGGCCATTGTTAAATGGCACCATCTGTAGTTTAGCCTGCAGGTTTGCACAACCCGAGATGCTGTCACCCTTTTGGAAAGTCTGTCTTTCAAAGAACTCTTGTAAGCCTAGGTTAAGAAAGACATGAAGATAGTTGGTCTTTTCACTGATTTCATTTCAAGCTGAATTATCAAGCAAAAAGACGATGTGCTTGGAGTGCATGGGAATGACTGTTTATCTCACAATGGGTTATTTTACACTTCTCCTTGTTTTACTTCCACGTTATATTATTATTATTATATTATTATTATTTGGGAATGGGTGGGAAGGTTGCCAGGAAGGAGATAAGAAAATACTATGATTCTATCTTTTGCTAGAAGAAATAAGTATTCTTTGGATCATAGACTATACCAGGAGGCAGAAACTAAAATCTTGCAGGAGATAGGTGTTTATGGTAAATGGGACTCTGGCTACCCGGGGAGCTAAGGTAGCTAAAATGAACAACCTGTATACAGCTCTAGCAGCTGGCTGCCGTGCCCCTTGTTGCAAGCTGGCCTATATTTTTTCAAAAAAAGTCAGAATCATGGATTTTTCTTACAATATTAAATGTATCAAGTGCCTTAATTTTTAAACGTTGGCATCATGTTCAATTTTAAAATAAATTTGTTATTTGTGCAAGTCAAACAAAACACTTCTCTCAACCAGATTTGGCCAAGCCACCTCAATTTGAGACCTATGTTCTAATCTTGCATCTTCACACCAGTAAAGCACCAATGCCTTCTTAAAAATGAGCAATAAATGCAGAAAAGGTAAAACGTTAGAAAAAATAAAACTTGATATTTTTTGGTTCATCTGTTTCTGTGTTTCAAATGGACTGATTATATTGAAATTATTTTAATAACTTTCTCTCAACTTTTAAATTCCTTTTCAAAACATATTTCTGTAACTTGTGTGCTGACACTCTGACTTCATAGGTCATCAGTACTTTTCTATTTATTTTACAATTTTGTTTTGTTTTGTATTGTCTTTTTGAGGTAGACCAGAATTCATGCATCAGAAATGATCACGGAAGGAGCTGGGAGGTGACTGCCGGCCGCGTGCCACCGCTGCAGATGGAAGTAGATTCCGGGGCCGGAAGCGCCACAGCGTAGGGAGCTCTCCAGGTGAGCAAAGCCAAATAATGTCAATAGCTCGTTCATCCGTCCATGCCAAATGGGGGTCATGGGGAAGGTGATTGGGACAGCAATGCAAAAAACTGCTAAAGTGAGAGTGACCAGACTTGTTCTGGATCCCTATTTATTAAAGTATTTTAATAAGCGAAAAACCTACTTTGCCCACGAAGCTGTCCAGCAGTGCACCATTGGGGATACTGTGCTTCTCAAAGCTTTACCTGTCCCACGAACAAAGCATGCGAAGCATGAACTGGCTGAGATCATTTTCAAAGTTGGGTAAGTCATAAATCCAGTGACCGGAAAGGGCTGTGCTGGAATTGCCTACCTGGAGAGTTCAGTCGGTCTGGAAACCACCCACCTAACCAAAAACCTGGAAAAACTCCATCTCTCTTAGTGAAGGAGGATTAGAAGATGGAGTCAAAGGGAAGGATTTCTAAGTTTGCTTTATGGAAAAATTTTTCTAAGTTTCCTCACAAACCATTCAGTTTCTCTTCTGGTATTTATGAAATAGCTAAAAGTAAATAAAGTAAAGGCCTTGTTATATTTTTTCATTAAAAAGACATGATTAGGGAAGAATTAATATCATTAAACCTAAATAAAGCTAAGTAGCAAAATAATAAATGAATGTATATTTATTTGTGAGAAGGTTATTTTATAGAGAAAGCTTTGGAAATTGAACAAGAGAAAGTGATAGTTATTGGTAGATTTTTGTCTCAAAAGTAAGGTGATCTGTCTTTTTTAAGTACATACCAATACCCTAACTTTGGTTGCGTAAGTATCCAAATACAATAAAATGGGATTGTGTGGAAAACAGTCACAAAGAAGAACAACAGAATTTTGGAGAAGAATCAAAATGATGAGAAAATCTTGGTTTTTTTCTAAGAGAATTAATATGCATGTATACAGATGTGTAGGATCCCATTTTATATATGTTAAAAAGAAAGATAAAAGTATATCCAAGAGCATTCGTATTACGTTGAATATATACATCCAAATCAATGCATTTAGTGTTTACAGTTAATGTAAGGATTGCTATTAGCCTATATGTATTTAAGCTCTGCCTACAATTTTCCTAAATGTGCTCATTTTATTTGGAACAAATGTGCCATGCTAGCATATCAAATGATAAGCTATCTCATAAGAATCAGTTCCTAACTTAAAATTATTGGATATTTTAAAGATCCAAGTATGTCCCCTATCTGGCCTTTTAATAAATGCTTGTTGCCTTAATTTGTTTCCCTTAAAAATCTGGTGAAGGCTGAAAAGAAAAACAAAAAGTACATGTACTCTTCACTGAGGCAGAAAGAGCTCTAATCGTAAAGTTTCCGACCAGAACAGGGTCACCTACACTTAAATTTTCTGTAAACAAATAAGTGCTGAGATAGCAGATCAACTTCCTTAGTGCATTTTTCCCCTAGTAAAATCAGTTTGAGATAAATTGCAAAATAAATAAATGTCAAATAACAATTCCCATGACTAGTATTTGAACTGAATTTAATGATGATTATGAAGACAAAGCTGTGATAGGCCTCTGTGTAGAATGCTTAAAGGGGACAATCTGAAACGATTTTAACTTGCAACCATTTTAACAAATGAATATGTTTCCTAAATTGCCACATCAACCAACCCTGCTATCTAATTATGGCCAGCAAAAAGGACTACATATTAACTATTCCAAAGCGTAAGCCATTATTTTTGGTTGACATTCTTCAACGTTCAGTTAATAAACCTGAAAAGCATTTTGCTTATTGAATAGTCAAGGTTTCTGCTTTACAACTGATGGGTAATATAACAGGAAGTTGTACTGTTCCAAGTCTAAGGACTTTTCTCAGATTCTGTGGTCTTACAGGCCATCAATGCTTCCACCATTTTCCAGGATAAAATGATCATAGCTGCTTCTTAGAATAGAAATTTAAGACACCTATGACATATCGTTTCAAAATTATTTAGTAAGATAAAACATCAGTAAAAGTCCATTTTATATTCAGAAGGGTACAGTGGCCTCAGAGCATGTGTTCTTTAGCCCCACCTGGCTCGTTTTGAAAGCTTATGCCTCTGTACTGATCAACAAGTAGCAGGGCAGCACCCTTGAACTTGTCAGGGAAAACAATCTGAAATTCAACGATTATCAAAAAGAATTTTAGAGAAACAGTATGTAGAAGTATTTACGGAATAGATAGAAATAAAATTTCAAGGTTCTATTTATTTAGCTATTAAACTTTTCCTTTGTAAAGTTGTAAACCTGGCAACTTTAAATCAGTTTCCTGGTAGACTTGCATTTGTTGATATTCTGTCCACTTATTTTGAAGGAATATTTTAAAGGTTACTGTAAAATGTGAAGAAGCATTTGCTATCTACTGTATATCATACAATCATCTCTATTTAACAGCCATGGGGGAGATTTCTCTTTGCCTGGAGGATACGTTATTTTTTACCTAACCAACACTAATTGCATTTCCCTTTTTGCATTTGCCACAAAAATGCTCAGAGCCATATTTATGGTCCACTTCTAGGAAATGTATAAGGCTTCAGAACTCTTCTCTACTTTAACCTTATTTCAGGCATCAACTCCCTCTCTTAAACTTTGCCTTAATTCCTTCACCTAGTCTTAGGGTATTCATCTGGTTGTTTTGAATCTTGGGAGGCTGCCATGATTGCAATTTTGAACACTGAAGTTATGAAAATTAGTTCATAAAATTTTCCCTTTGCCATACCAGTTTTTGGAGACTATGGATTAAACAAGGAATCACCACACACCTTTATAAAGTCCAGGGTTTTTTTTCTAAAATAGTTCAATATGTTTTTCAATCATTAGTTAGACCTGCTCAAAAATTCATAAGAACACAAAGATAGCCCCTTAATTGAAGCAAAGGAATAAGACAGTTTTTGCACAAACCTATAAAAAGTGAGACATTAAAATAACTAAGTTTTAGGGTCCTATTTTTGTATTTCATGTAGTCCCAAACATACTGTGGCAAATAATTGCTTAATGGGTTATTGTGTTTTTTGGCATAGATGCTCTTCCTTTGCAACTGGTTAGGAGACATCTCCAATGAAATATTCCAGTCTCTCACATCACATTCAGGATGCCCCCAAACTAACCTTATTGTCTTTGGCATCTCTTTTCCAGCTGCTCTCCTATATTGTTACCACTAAATATGGAACAACAAAGAAACATTTAACTTTTGCCTTTCATTACCCATTTAGCCAACCAGTTCTACACACTGATTCTGAGTCTCCAAAGCCACCACTCTTCTCTTTTTATTTTTAATATCAGCACTCTACTCTGGGCCATGCCTACATTTGCTTGGTGTTTTAACAAATTTACATTTTTTGTTTTGTATCAAGGAAAGGAATCCCTCTCAAATGAGCTCAAACCAAAAGGGGTGGGCAGCCATTTAAAGCTACAGAGAGGTATTCTGGGCACTGAGGAAAAGGGAACTCAGAGCTTGTTACAGCACTGGGTTCTTGGACTCTTTAATCCATAGACATTGATAAGAGGCCAGACTAGAAATTCAGGAAAGACTTTATTGGGACTCGTGATGCAGCACGAGGGAGTGAGAACAAGTAACAGGTGCACTTGCTTGCTCACCAAGTGGGGGCGACCTGGTTCCTTAAATGGGGTGAGGGTACAGGCAGATCGGTGGGTTGGGCCGGATGAGTGGCTTAGGTGGTCTGCCCATGCCCTTGGTGGTGCTGTGTGCAGGGATCATGGGCAGTGCCCTGCTTTTCCTTCTGCCAAATCAGAAGTGGCAGTTGGGTTTTGACCTTTTTGTATTTTATTGTTCATGATTTGCCTCAGTTGGGCATGCATGTGGTTATTTTTAGTCCCTCATAGTTTCTTAGTATTTTGTTACTTGAGAGACATGTGTCCAGGTGAAGCACTTCAGCAAAGGGTTCCAGGTCCCAGTCTGTCTCAGGCTCACTATGGGCAGGACCTGAGGCAGTAATGAGGAACATCACTGCTTCCTTTAGGTTTTCTCTTTCTTATCTTTCTCTTAATTGGTGTCCACAAATTCTCTATTTTCATTTCACTATGCTTAAGGCTTCACAGTGCTCTGCCCTAGCCTTGAGTCTGTGTGACTTTTTAGCTTATCATTATAAAAATTCTCTCAGTCTTTTAGTTAAAATTCCCAAGGTAAGAAATTTAATTGAGCTAGCTCAAACATCCCAAGTTCCTGTCCAGCCTATAGTTACCCCCTAAAAGTGACAGATTCAGAGTCCACCCATCTTTATCCAAGCAGTGGTACCATGGTTGAGGAGACCTCACTCAGCAGATTTTGTGGGTGGAGATGAGGTTACATGAAAAGGAGTACAGAGAGTAGGGAATTATAGACAATTCTAATACCATTTACCATGTCTATCAGTGTATATATGCACAGTGTTTATCAACTCCATATTTTTCACTGTAGTCCAATATAGAACCTGCTAAACACACAGTTTTGAGCAAAAATACTCCCTTGTTTTGATTCATCTGATTCACTTGGTTTCCCTTATAAACACTCTGTCAGGTGTGATGCAGTTATAAACTGCTCCCAAATTCCAGTGGCTTATAACAGGTATGTATTTCCTACTCACTTCACACATGATGGTTGTCTAGTGCTCCAAGGGTCTTCCTATATCAGACACATGCTGAGGGAGCATCTGCCATTTGTGGTATACTATTCTTATGGCAGAGAAAAAAAGGCAAGGGAGCTGGCACAAATGTGTGATGGCTCTTAAATCTTCTGCTTAGATGTGTTGCATGTTACTTCTGCTCACATTACATTGGCCAAACCATATTACATGGCCAAACCCAGCATTGCTGTGGTAGGGATATGCACCCCTCTCATTGACAGGGTATAGCACGTCACCTGGTGGTGGATAAATTTGTATAATCCTTTACAGGATAGGGTGGAAGCAAGAAATTGAGCACAATAATACAACTTACCACAAATACTATAGTGACTCAAGATGTACGCTAAAAATGTTCAACTCCTTATTCCAGTGGTTTTCGAAATATTGCATCAATCCCTGAGGTGTCAATCTTGGACATGTGGTGATGTCAAGAGAAATTGAGAGGGGCTAGGTTCTGGATGCCACTCTCTCCCCCCACCATAGTAGCTCTGCTTTTACCTGTTCTATGTATCAGAGACTTGTGTAAGATTTATTTTGGGGGAAAAAATACTAGAATTTTTTTTTTTTACTTCTGGTAAAATATTTAAAATCATTTTCTTTGTTTGACAATCAAGATTTTCTTTCATAAAACACCAATCTGGTTTTCAAAATTTGTCTTCCCTTTCCCCTTCCATTCACTTTACACTTCCATCTAACCTAACTATTCATATTTTTTTATATAACACCCTTTTATTCTTCCTTGACTTTCTTTCACATAGACTATACCCTCTTTTAACATAACCCTTTCATTCCACCATCAATGCTTTGCAATCCTATCTATAATTTGCTAAGGCTGCCATTACAAAGTACCACAGACTAGAGGACTTAAACAACAGAAATGTATTATCTCACAGTCTGGGAGGTTAGAAGTCTGAGATCAAGGTGACGGCAGAGTTGACATCTTCTAAGGCCTCTCTCCTTTTCTTGTGGATGGCCATCTTTGTCTTTCTCCAGTATCTTCACATGTTCTTCCCTCTGTGTGTATCTGTGGCCTAATATTCTCCTCATATAAAGACACTAGTCATACTGGTTTAGGGCCTGTCCACATGACCTCATTTTACTTTAGTTATCTCTTTAAAGGCCCTATTTCCAAATGCCATCTCTTTCTTTTCAAAATTTAGAAAAAAAATTATTGCGATATAATTGGCATGTAGCACTGCATAAGCTGAAGGTGTACAATGTATTGATTTGGTGCATTTATATATTGCAATATGGTTCCATCATAGCATGGCTAACACCTCTATCACTTCCCATACTTTACATATCTATTTTTGTGGTGAGAACAATTAAGATCTAGTCTCTTAGCAACTTTGAAGTTTATAATTCAGTGTTGTTGACCATAATCAATACACTGTGCATTAGATCTTCAGGATTGATTTATCTACTTGTTGCAAATACTGTCACATTCTGAGGCACTGGGGGTTAGGGTTTCAGCATGTGAATTGTGGGGCAGGACACAATTCAGCCATAACACTCTCTTTCAGATTTTGATGAAAATACCAGCTCAACTCTTGTAGAAAATACTAATTCAAATCTTGTTGAATTTTGGAAATATAATAGATTCATCATAAGTCTATTGCATAAAATAGGAGAAAGATAGGTAATATTTTTAATACCTTTTGATAGCTAATTAATTACCTCAAACAGGTAATCTTCATCAATCATGTAAGACTTCACTCTGTGATTGGGCACCTGTCTCTCTTTTAGCTCAGTGACCATGTCGCTGAAGAGGCCTTTTCTGGCCACAGCTAAGATTCTTACCTGATTGCTCCCTCACATTTCACTTTACTTATAATAATGTGTCCTTTTATTTCTTGCTTTACTTGTTTACTGCATTTCTCCATCACTCTATTTTGAATATCAACCAGTCAAAGGGCTTGTGTGCCCCGTACACCAACCATAGAGTCAGCTCTTCCAAGCCAGTGCGGGGCACATTGTAGGGACTTAATGACTCTCTCTTGAGGGAATAAATGGAGGGGAAGTAGCGTCAGATATCAAAAAGTGAGACAGTAGTCAAATAAGCAAAAATTGGGCTGTCAAAGGAACAATTCAACAGTGCAGGTAATTCAATAATTCATAATAAATTCTAATTATCAATGTAATATAAAACAGTATTTGGGGGAACAATAATGTTTTTATTTCAAAAGGTCATTGAACAATCACTAAGCTGGTAGGGAGCTGATTATAATTTAAATAGGATAATTAGGAATGAGTTATCGTATGGTCTATAAACACTTTCATATCCATGAGAAAAAAATAACAAAAATAATGTCTACTTTCCATATATAACTGTAATTAAACATTAAAGTTTTTTCTCTATTTATTTAAAGTATATGTTCACCCTCCAAAAGAGTTTCTTGAATATAATGACAATATATACATATATTATCATTAGGTGTACTTATCTAAATGTATCCTTGTCTCTATATGTACATACAGATGTCATTATAAGTATCATTAAAATAATACACTGTCCATTCTATAAGTCTAACAAATAGGGGTATCACAGTAAAGTTTTGGGAAGAAAACTCATGCCTTTAATCCCATATCCTTTTCATGAATCTAGCCCATTGATGCAAAATATTAAACCATTGAACAAGAAAATAGATTCTATGCAAGAAGTAGTTTCTTTGGAGGTAGGAAATGTGTAGTACTGAAGACTAGATTGTCTGAGGATAAATTCAAAATAACCACTGAAGAAATAACATGAGGATTTAATTCTTTCCCAAGGGAAATTGTAAAGAAGAGCAAATGATTTCATGCTAACCTAAAAGCTAATGAGCGTTAACTGTGGAATAAAAATTTCTAAAAGCTTATTATACATGTAATCTTTTGGCTGTTTTCCTTTATCAAAATAGCTGCTGAAATTGTAAGGGGATTTGTATATATCTTTATATTCTGCTTCAGATATTTTTTGTTGGTTGTAAAGAATTTTGCAAACTATGTGTGTGAATGTCTTTTTGAATTGCTCATTGACACAAACCTCCCTTTTCTTTCTGGGTATGATAAAATAAATCTCCAATAAGAACAAAAATGAACTTAGCAACAGGTGAAAAGCAAAGGCAAGTGTCATTTCAACAATATAAATACCTTATTTCTTTCTATTTAAACATCCTATATGTGGCTTTTGCTCTTTTCTCCCTTCTAGTTCACATATTCAGGTGATAGAAGTAAATGTTATCATAGTTTCAAAAAGCAAATAAAATTATTTGACTAAATTTGAAATTTAAGTTTCAGTAAAGTGACAATAATTATTATCTTACTCCATGCCCTTATTTGGCACTGTTCTAATGATTTAGACGCTTTTTCAAATTTATGTGCAGTATATGCCAGTAGGTGGTGGTAGTATTTTCCACAAGACTACAATGCTATTATTAAATAACCCCCAAAATAGAGATCATTTTTCTGATCGTCAGATATTCCTAGAGCAATATAGAGACTTCAGAGATTATCTTTCCCAAGTTGTGCTACCAGATTCTGTTTAAAAGCAAAACTAGGCATTTTAACCGGTGTATCAGATTTTTGGAGGTGAAGGGGGAAGCCTCTAATAAATTTGGGAGGCTACGGATTTAATTCCACAGCATGAACCATTACATTTTTCTTTTCTAACAGATGCCAGCCATTAAATTGAAAAATTGAAATTGAAGATATAAAAAGTGAGGTATGTGTATCCAGCTAGTGAGTGATTTTAACCAGATTTTCTCCTTCATCATGGCTCATTTGCATTGTGAATACTCTGAAAAAGACAGCTTTTGTGGACTCTGCTGTGTTTGTTGCTCCTACAATGTAATGCTATTCAAAGGGTCTGATTGTGTATTCAGATATCACATACATATTGCCCTGGGTCTGGGATTTCCTGTTACTCTGAATGATAAAGATTCTTTCCTATTTAAAGTACAATTCACCCATTGTGTCTACATATATGAAAGGGCACCTCTGTGGGATATACATAAGCAGGGGAAGAGATGGAGAACTGAGGGGATGCAGTAATTTGGCAGATTATTGGGGGAGAAAAGGTACTTTTAGTAAGAGGGACAAGAGAGGTGAACACTAGAGATCATCCCATAAAGGAACCGACATCAGTTTGAGAAGGGTTGGTTTGGAAAGTGATCTAGAATTTATGACCTTCTGAACTGCATTTTTTTTTTTTTTTTTTTTTTGAGGTACGCAGGCCTCTCACTGTTGTGGCCTCTCCCGTTGCGGAGCACAGGCTCCGGACGCGCAGGCTCAGCGGCCATGGCTCACGTGCCTAGCCGCTCCGTGGCATGTGGGATCTTCCCGGACCGGGACACGAACCCATGTCCCCTGCATCGGCAGGCAGACTCCCAACCACTGCGCCACCAGGGAAGCCCTGAACTGCATTTTCAAAGAGTTTTTCTGACCTTAATTTAATCCAGTTTTCAGGAATCTAAAATACCCCTTCCAGTTCTCTGTCCAATTTTATTTTTAGAAATCAGGAACTGGAAGAATGTACAGAGAATGATTCACATTTAGAAAGCCAAGATCTCTTTAAATTTGGATATGAAGATAGGAGGACAGTAGTTTAGAACCATGTTACTCTCCAAGTCTGGCCCTGGGACTGGCAGCTTTGGCATCACCTCGGAGCTTCTCAGAAAGGCAGAATCTCAGGCCCTGCCTCCCCCAAGATCTACTAAATCAGAATCTGCACTTTCACAGGATCCCATGGGGATTTGTTTTCACACCAAAGTTCGAGAAGCACTGATTTAGAAGATTCCTAGTTAATGAAACTACTTATTTTTTTCATAGGGTGGAGAAAGCAAAGCTTTGAGTAGTCTTTGTATACATTTCAGAGTCTCAACAGAATATCGCATCTAGAGCAGGAACTTCAGTCACTCAAGGTCTTGATTTTCCTATCTTAACTCTATTTGTGGATTCTTTTATACTGTAATAAAGGATTAAAAATAAAAACTGAACAGATGGCCAAACAGAAGAAAAAAAATCAGGAGGGTGCTGCAATTTTAGGGATGACTGAATCTTAAAGATCATTTAGGGCTTCCCTGGTGGCGCAGTGGTTGAGAGTCCGCCTGCCGGTGCAGGGGACACGGGTTCGTGCCCAGGTCCGGGAAGATCCCACATGCCGCGGAGCGGCTGGGCCCGTGAGCCATGGCCGCTGAGCTTGCGCGTCCGGAGCCTGTGCTCCGCAACGGGAGAGGCCACAACAGTGAGAGGCCCGCGTACCTCAAAAAAAAGAAAAAAAAAAAGATCATTTAATTTCTCGGTTCCCCTGTATAGGCAGCCAGTGGCAATGTCCTTACATATTATGCTTCCATCAGGACTTGGTGACTAAAGTGTCTTGAAAAGCTTTGCACATAAAAACTGGTGTTGCAGCTCTTTTGAAGCCAAGAGGAAAAAAAAAAAAGCACCAAAATTTTGGAAATGTCCGTTAAGGGCAGCAGAATGGAAGCAGAATGAAGCATGTGAGCTCCAGTTAGTTTTCAATTGTTCTACAAGGTTTCCTGTTAAAATGAGTCTCGAAGTGTTTGAAATATATTAGAAGCATTTTAAAATAGATTAGTCAGTTATTACTGTTCAAAATGCCCATCTTTTTTAAAAAAGTGAAAATAACCCATTGTTATTGTATCCATTCCCAATCATAAACCTTTTGAACAAAAGAAATTCAATAATGACTGTATTCCAGTTTCAATACCCTACATGCCATGAGTGCCTCCCCACAATTATGCTAAATAGAGATTAACACAATTTTAAAAGTTATGGAATTTATATAGTTCATTAATTCATAATTACTCATTAGCAATAAAGCTTAATCCAAAACTATTTAGCCTAAGGTATCAAAAGAGATTTTAACAATAAATTGGATCACAGTATTATAAAGTATATTCTAGGACCCAGTGTGAGACATTCCAGGTAGAGTAGATATGCAAATAGTTTGCCTGTTGCCTTCATTTTGGCCAGAATATTTGCAGTGACATCCAATTCTGATTCCAGTTTTACATTCATCCACCTTCAATGGCAGAGAGCTACTTTTTAAAATGGATTTGAGACTTTGGGAGTGATTCAATCAGTTCTTTTACTAAGGGAAAAAAACTGTTGCTAATCAAAAGAGTCATTAGTACTGGCTGTTGTTACTACAGGCTCTTCCTTATGGGTTTCTTCAGTTGTCACCAGCATAGGGCTGGTGCCAACACCAGCCCAGACAATCTCTCCTGCTTCCGCTACAGTGAATCTTTGCAAATAGTCTGTCTATGAAGAAACCCTTCTGTAGATATCAAATTTTGAATATGGTATGAGTTTCGTTTTGAGACCCTGACAGATTCAGGACTATATAAAAGTAATTTAAAATTTAAATATATATTTAAACCAAAGGAATTGAGCTGTTTGTCAACTAGCTTGTTAGTAGCAGACCTGTATAGAAACACCATGATTTATAATACTCTTTCTCTCTATATCAAGTGGGAGATTAGATGCAGAAATAATCAGTTCCTGAACATTTTTTCCCCTCAGTGCATTCAAAGAGCATCAGTCTGTGTATTTGGAGGTTATACCCTGCCCCAGGTCTCTTTCCTCTAAAAGGTATTCAATGGTCCAAAGCCAGACCGGGCACACTGTCCCCCTGAAATAAGGAAGCACAGTTTTCCTTACTGTTATCACCTTAAATTTGACTTAAATGTAGTTCCTGAAACACATTCAGTACCAACCAGTGACTTTTCATGTCTCTGCACCTTTTCCTACTTTTTAAAAGTATGCTATAGACATAAAGGAATGAGAAGGTGAGATCAGGTTACTTTCACAAAAGCACACGTGATATCATTGATGAAATATTATTCAGACCGCCAGTTTTTACTTTAATATAATTGTTTATATATGCCATGTAATAAGCCCTTCAATAAACTAAATGTGGGATTAAAAAAATCAGTTGTCTACATGAGGTATCTGCTCATCTAATACATATACACACATAAATACATATATATTTACATACATATTACCTACATTCACACATGTATATGTTCGTTCTGTCATCCATCATGCATTTATTGAGATACGTTACAGCCCTACACTAAGTTCTCTGTGTTGATGTGGGCAGCAAACCTCCATTTACAAAAGCCTGGAAAGGCAGACATAACAATGTACCTTTGGAAACTAGAGCAGGAGGAAGAGTACATTAGGTCCTAAGTAAACACTTGATGGTTAGTTCAGCAAAATTACTAGTAGTGAGCTTGCCCAGAAGCACTGCTTATCAATCCAACATTTTATCTTCATTATTTCCCATCTTAAATTCATGTTGGTGTTCAAGACGACTTTCTTTAAACGTAAATATCCAGAGAGATGATTAAACATCATCAGCTAACACTTCTCAGGATTCTCCAACCACAAGGTAAGGAGAACCTGTGGTGATACAGTACCAGATAATGCCACAGACAGGGGACAGAGTTGGTAGGAAATGAAGGTAAATAGCCACTAAGTCAAACTTGACTTTTCTCATAGGATAGCCTGGGCCCAGGGCTGTGAACATTTTCCACCCTATTTGGAAGTTTTCTTGAAAACCCTCCTTACATGACTGTGATGCTCACTTTAAACTTCTGACTTGATAAAAATAGTATCCTTCCTCTGTTTTTTAATCTCACACTGAGGAGGTAACCTGCACCTCAGGGGTAGTCGCAGGGGTGTCCTCTCTAGGCAGAGTGAGTGGGGTCTGTCCCTGAACCCCTGGAGCAGGAATTGGCATCTGCAAAGGAAGTGTAGGAGGCCTGGGGGTGGAATCACAAGATCGTGAGTCAGGTAGGCAGGCATGAAAAGTCACTGTGCAGGAAACAAAAAAGTCATAGAACTGGGTGTTTGTGCAGCATGCTGTGTGGGAGTAGGAGAAAAGGATCTTTTTTCTGGGTCAGGAACCAAATTGAACACGTTTGCAAAGACCAGTTAAGTCATCTGACGTCAAGAAGTTGCTGCTGCTTTTGGGGCCCAGTTGCCTTTTCACACACGGTTTAACTTATACTCTGTTTTGGGGTGGAGAAATAATAAACTAGGGTTGAACAAAAAATTTCCTCTTCCTCTCTATCTGCACATGTTGACTCCGTTCTCAGCCCTTGCCCCTTTGGATGAACTAACTACACTTTCTTTCCTTTTCCACTTTTTTTTTCTCCTAAAAGAAGAACGTGTTGATCTTAATGGAAGAATGTTACATCAAGATCACAGATTCAGAGAATAATTAGAAGGTGTCTTTACTAATCATCCCTGTGTCTGGGGAGGTATCAATCAATGGTCTCATTCTGAGACTTGAGAATGCAGTTTATTTTTCCAGAATTATGCAAGCATGTGAGAATTAGTGATTATACACTATGGTCATTTAAACATTTTCTTTCTTCCACAATAGAGTTATATTTGCTTAAACCAGGAAACGTGATGTTGACAAAAAACGAAACAAAACAAATTTCACTTGTGTGAAGGAAAGACATTTTATTAATGATAATCATTTGAGTGTACTATGGGTTTTTTTTTTAGTTTTTATTTTTGATTCACTTCGATATCATGTGGCCATAAGTATAAGGACTCCTTAAAAACCATGTCTAAAATATATGTTTTTCTCCTCGATTATAAAAGTTCTGAATTCTGATTATGGACATTTGAAAAATATAAAAAGAAAAAAAAAAAAAGAGTAGCCCCAAATCCTACTACTGAAAAAAAAGTCACTATTGGGTTATAGTTTGATTGATTTTTTTCAAGTTTTTTTTTTTTAATTTTATATATCTATGTAACTGTTTAAACCCAAAGCACATTATTGTGTACGTAAAATGGTATTAGGCTATATTCTAATTTAACTGTTTTTACATAACTTTTTTTCCATTTTAACATATTTTTAGTTGAGTTCATAGTATTCTATTATGGAGCCCTATGCATGAGCCTGACTACAACCAGTCACAACATTTATAAATCAGCATTCAGTTTTCCCAGTGGTTTAACTAGTGTAAATAATGCTGCAATAAACATGTTCATGGTGAATCTTTGTTTGCATTTCTGACAATTTTTTAAGATAAATTTCTGGAAGTAGAATTAATGTGATATACAAATTTAGGCATAACAATTTTTACATTTTAAATCAATTTTTCCAATGATTTCTACCTTTCCATAAAGTTTATGAAAATGTATATGCCTATCAGTAGTTTAGGAGAGGTCTTTCCCAGAAAAATACATTTTTGTTTAAAAAATGTATTTGATTTAAGAGTATTGGATTGCTGACGAGAATAATTTTTGAAATAATACATTGGTTAACTCTCTTATTTTGTGAATCTCATTTATTTTGTTCAATATTTTAGTGGAGAGTGGTCTTTCTTATTGGACTCAACAAGCTTTTTATAAAATTAGAGTTAACACCACAGGTCTATTATATAATTTGTAAAATTTTCCTTAGTTTTTGTTTACTTTAGAACTTTAATATATTACTATATAAAACTTTAATATATTATATTTAGAAATTCCATTTAATGTTATAAAGTTTCTTAGCTTCTCATTTGTGAATTCCTCCATTGTTTAGAAATTTAGAAAGATTCTACATATCACTGATTTCATATTCATCTAAAATACTTCTATTTAATATTTTAAATTAACATTTTAAGCAACAGGGAAATAATTTTAACATTGGATAAAGACAAATGTTTCTTATCTAGAAACATTTAACTGATGTTTCAGCATCATTTAGTAAGAATTCTTGCGAGAAACTATTGAATCATGATGTCAGTTCAATAATACTCCAAATTCTTTTTTTAAAAAAATTTTTTCTAAGTTACAAATCTGATATTTTTGTCTGTTTATTAGTTTTACAGCAATCCACACTTTTAAGTATGAAAGCTGAATAATACATTTTAATATTTTGTAGCTCAAGTGTCCACCAACCCTTTTTTTTTAGAAGTGTCATGTGTGGCTCATCCCACTTAATTACAGTGTGCATTTTTTGTTTACAGAGCATCTACTTAGCCTTTTGGTTTTAAATTAGGTTTTTTTTTCAGATTTTTCTTTATTTTGGGGGGTTGATATATTCTACTATGAACAAATGTGTAACTAATACAAATTTCAAGACTAAACTTTAGAAATACACGTCAGTGAAGTTATGTGCCCATTGTCACTCAACAGGCCAGTAAATTATAGATCTGGAATCAGACCTCATGTTATTACAAATTTCCAGCCTGATGCTTAACCCACTGAAACTCCTAGCTGTATTGTTTATAGGCTGAAAAAAGGCCCGCTGTGGGACTCCTGGCTCACAAGGAGCTTTTTCCTACATGCTGTGGAAAACCTCCCTATTGGCTTGTAATAGTTTCTTAAAGCCTCCATCCCAGAGAGAGAAGGAGCTCAGGACAATACACTTACCATGCCATCTTATCTTTGTGAATTAGAAAATAAAATAATGTTTGAAATCTCTATTTCTATTGTTATAGAAATAATCTCTTTGGGGATATGTTGGGGTTGAAAAGGGCAGGTTCCTGGAATGTTATGGGGGCCTAATGATATGTCTGTGATATAAAGCAGTTTCTGATATTTTCCAAATGGATTATTGTTCATGTTTAAGTGATTACTGCAGTGATTTAGGCCAAACTAAATATTCTCTTTCCATGGTTTACTTCAACTCATTCTAATCCCTCTTCAGACGAACTTGTCCAATTTTGATTTTTATTTTCTCGTGTGGGTATTTGATCATGTGGGCAAAATTTACGGGGTGAAAAGAGTGTGAAAACTGAACAAAACAAACCCCCCAAAACCCCAGTAACATGTGGTTGGTAGGAGGTGGAGGACAGGAATGATTGCAAGTGTTCTAAGAGAAAAATTACACATTGACTAGGCATCAGAAATCATTTTTTGCCAATAAAAATTTCTGAAACTGTGGAATCATATCTAAAAGAAATGACTGAAACCTCTTGTCTGAGCCACTTACAATTGCACCTAATAAAGCTTTTGAGAACTCTATACTGTTAGTAAGAGATGATGACCTAATAAGTCCAGTTCATTGATTCTATGATAATCTTGGCAAAACCTACTTATGGAATAACTTCATAATCAAATCTAAGATACCCTGCAAGCACTATATAAATTTATGTCTCCAATTTTTAGATGACTACTTAGATGCATTCTTGTATTCATAAAAATACTTTTTTTCCCTCACAAAAGAATGTGTTCATCTATTACAGGGTAAAGAAGCGATTTGAAAAATAAAATACAAACACAAAACAGTGATTTATCAAAATATAATATCCAACAGCCCTGATGCTTGTTTCTAGCTGTTGGTGTGGTTATCTCAAGACCAAAGAACTATGTTAGAGAACCAGTTATTATTTTATCAAAATGAAAATGAAGAAGGAGGAAGAAAACATTCCAAGCTGACAAGCTGCATGTCCCATTTCAAAGTGATGTGATTTAAAACAGCTTATCTATTAAGCACTCAAATCATACTTTACAAGCAAATAACCAATTCTACCTTGGCTTTAGCATTGCCTCTGGCACCTTTATAGAATGAATATCTGAACAAAACTATAAGAGTTTCCATTCTGGTGCCTGGAAAACTTATTAACTATTTCATATTCAAGGATGTTCAAACTTTTTAACTTTTCCCAATGTGAAAAGTTAGTGCTAACGCTTGATACTGATCTGATTGACTGAACCTTGTGTAGTTACTACAAAAGGCTAAGTTGGCAGCTCTCTCCTTTTACCAAATATTGATTCCCTTTCTAAATCCTTTCATGTTCTAAATTAATTTGGGGATTTCCACCTTGACTTATTTACTTGCAATGAGAAATGACATGCAGGAACTCTCCTGTTAACTTAGCACGTGGGACAGAATTTGGTTTCTGTAATGGTAAGCACAGAGCCCTATAGACAGCTTCTAAGCGGTGAGAGGAAAGGAGATTGGAAGGAAGAACTGAAGATATTTTTCTCCTATGAATTAACACAAATACAGATTTATAGCCTACACATGTGTTTTGTTTTTTACTGATGGTTGTAACTAGGGACACCTGTAAGACAGAGCCAAAGGGGAAGAATTAAAAATAAATGGAAGAAAAACACAATAATAAGCTGCATTTCAGAGCTTGATTTGAAGCCTGGTATGTGAGACTCTAAAATTCCCCTTTCCTGGAAAATGTTTTATCATTTAGCTTATGTAATTTAGCATACCGTATGAAGGCTGAAATATGACAACATTTTTTTTAAAAAGATTCTTGCAGTATTTCCAACAGAAATGTTGAGCTAAGTATAGAATTTGTGGGATCAGTTAGCTTATAAATAATGATCCTTTATGCTGGCATTGGGAAATCCCTGTTCCCACAGCTAGTTCAATAAAGCAATTAATATCAATAAATGCTGAAGAAAGCAAATCTCTATTCACTTTTGCCTGGATTAGTTAACATGAGAAAAATCCTATCCCTATCCTGGAGTATTTAACCTTCTCAGAGGAAGACATTCTAATGAAAGGTAAATAAAGTATGTTTTTAACATATGCTCCTCTTGTACTGTGCTGTCTGCTTACTATAAGATGGTTGACCTTTCTGCCCTCTCTAGAAAGTTCAATGTGGTTTTCTATTTGGATTAGGCTCTTGTAAAAACTTGTGTTTCAATACACCTTAGCATTTTCTTCTACTATCCCTAAATTTACTTGTTATTTGGATGAATTTCATTAAAAGAAACACAACTTCCATAATTCAGATATAATGCTTCTTTTCTACTGCATAATGCTTGTGCATTTCATATAGAATAGCTCACGTGTACTTCGAATTCACATAGGATATTCGAGAGAAAGAAATTTTTCTGTGACATGGCATGTTTTAGTGAAACTCTTAAAAAGAATCTACACAGTGGGAAAAAAAAATGCTTTGTCAAGGTGATGGTGAAGTTTCATTGACCACATTGATAGAGATTTGCGCATTCAGACTTTCACAGATCAGCGTTCAGTAAACCAATGTCACGGAACAGCCCTGAACTTTCATTACATTTGGCTAGATTATTTAAGATTTCACACATGAGCAGCAAAAAGCTTAGAAGAAATTATCCTGTAGCGTCCAAGAAATGTGGTAATAAGGTAAGAGTTGAAATGAATTGTTGGCATAAGGAACCCATGGTTCCTGCTCAATATATAACACACCCAGTTTTGTCAGGGTTGGCTAAGTGCACTTTTTCTGACAGTATGGTGATAACATACTGCAAGAGCTGAAGTTGCCAATTCTTCCACCTTCATTCTACTAGCAAAGAATTTTAAAACAAAATTTCAATATTGCTACAATATCACACTCCTGTGCTAGTTTCCCCAAACTGACAAACCTACTCTGTTTATAAATTTGAGAAAGGAGAGATAGCTAACGTTAAATATACTTAACTAAATGAATGTGTGTCTATTTGTTAGTTTTATATATGCCAAAGTTACATACAGTTAAAATTTGTGGTGAGGTGCCTATTACTAAATCATAAGCAGTGATAGTTTAATTTTGAAATGGAGTAGTCATCTCAAATCAGTGCCTTAAAATTCAAAAACATAAACACAGGCAATATTATTATTCTCATTACAATAGTTTAAAAAATTGTCATCTTGTCCATGGGAATTGAATAAACAAGAAGGCAAAATTTCTTACAGTAATTACATTTAAAAGTTACATTATAGTAAATGGAGTGATGGGTTTTTTTGTTTTTTGGTTTTTTTTTAAGAAGCTGAAGATTTACTTCTGCCATGTTAAATGAATATACTTTATGTGGTCAAAAAATATAAAGAGGAAATCATACTGTATGGAAAATGAAAGGTCCATTAGCATTTTCATTTTTCAACTTTCACATTAGTGGATTCTTTTAAGATTTTTGTGTTTAATCCCATTAAAAAGTATACTTTAAATTTTTTAATATGTAAATTAAACATAAATTAAACTATGTTCAAAAGTGGATGTATTCTTGATGTTTAATACATTAACGTACAAAATGTATTATTTAAACATTTAATTTTCAGATAATCGTAAATTCACATGCAGTTTGAGAAATAATGTGGTGAGATTCCATGTACCATTTACCCAGTTTTCTTCAATGGGAACAACTTGTATAACTACAAAACAATATCACATGCAGAATATTTACATTGATACAATGCACTGATCATTTTCAGATAGTCTCAGTTTTACTTGTACCTATTTGTGTGTGTGTGGGGGGGGTATTTAGTTCTATACATCTTTGTCACATTTATAAGTTCATGTATCCACCAGCAAGGTCAATGTACTGAAGAGTTCCATCACAACACTCATCCCTCGCATTGCCCTTCTATAAAAATACTCACTTCTTTCTCCCACTCTCACCCCATTCCTAACCCCTGACAACCACTTATCTGCTCTCCATTTCTAAAATTTTGTCATTTCAAAAATATTATATTAATGGAATCTTATAGGATGTAAACGTTGGTATTGGATTTTTTTTTCACTCAGAAGTCACTGGAGAGTCTTCCAAGCTGTTGTGTGTATCAGTAGTTCGTTTCTTTTCATTGTTGAGTAGTATTCCATGATATGGATGGACTACAGTTTGTTTAGCCATTCAACAGTTGAAGTTCATCTGTTTGGTTATTTGTTCCCCCTGCTCCAGTTTTGGCTCTTATGCTGTGTCTAGAGATTTTCCTCTTGTCTTTTTTTAATTGTATTTGTGTATGTGTATGATTCCATTATATTCAGAGAGCATATTTTATATTAGTTTCATTCTTTTAAGTGTGTTGAGGCTTGCTGTATAGCCTAGGATATGGATACTTGAAAAACTGTATATTTTATTGTTGTTGGGTAAAGTAAGATAGATGTCAGTTAGATCCTGTTGGTTGGTTGTATTGTTTAGATCCTTTATATCCATGCTGATTTTTTTTTTTTTTTTTTTTTTTTTGCGGTACGTGGGCCTCTCACTGCTGTGGCCTCTCCCATTGTGGAGCACAGGCTCCGGACACGCAGGCCCAGCGGCCACGGCTCATGGGCCCAGCTGCTCCGCGGCATGTGGGATCCTCCCGGACCGGGGCACGAACCTGTGTCCCCTGCATCGGCAGGCGGACTCCCAACCACTGTGCCACCAGGGAAGCCCCGATGCTGATTTTCTGTATAGCAGTTCATATCAGTTGCTGAGAGAAGAATTTTTAAGTCTCCAACTACAATTGAGAATTTGTCTATTTCTCTTTTCAGGTCTATCAGATTTTGGTTTATGTATATTGAGACTCCCTTGCACACACGTTTAAATCATTATGTTTTCCTGGTAGCTTGATCCTTTTATCACTTTATAATGCCCCTCTTTGTCTCCAGTGATTTTCTTTGCTCTGAAGTCTACTTTATGTGATAGTAATACAGTTACTCCTGCTTTTTTTTTTAATTGTTTTGCATTGTTATACCTTTCCTCATCCTTTTATTTTCAACCTACATATGTTTCCAAATTTGAGATGAGTTTCTTTTAAGCAGTGTATAATTTGGTCATATTTTCTTATTGACTCACTGATTTATGTCTTTTAAATAGTGTGCTTAGACTATTTGCATTTAAGGTTATTACTGATATGTTAGAGCTTAAGTCTACCATTTTATTATATGTTTTCTGTTTGTTTCCTTGTTTCTTGGTTTTGTTTTTCTTGCCACCCTGTGGGATACTTGAGTATTTTTTTAGGATTCCATTTAGATTTATTTATTTAGTATACCTCTTTAAGTAGTTTTCTTAGTGGGTGCTCTAACTATTACAATATACATATGGGACTTAACCACAGTCTATTGGTATCAACATTTTACTGCTTTCAGTGAATTGTTGAAATCTTACTTTCATTTATGTCTCTTCACTTTCCCCACTTTTAAATGTGATCATCTTTAGTATCAGATGGTATTAGAATTTTTATTCAGTCATCAAACATGATGTATTGATATAAAACCATAGGAAGAAGAATAGCCTATGGTATGTAACTGTATTTTGACTCTTTTTGTTCTTCGTTCTTCCTGATACTGCAAAATTCTTTTATCATTTCCTTTATGTTTGAAGAAATTCTTTCAGCCATTTTTAAGGGTAGGTCTTCTAATTACAAATTATTTTAGTTTGCTTTGTCTGAGACTGTCTTTCTTTCCCCATCCTAAAGGATAGTTTCTCTAGATACAGAATTTTTTGTTGACAAGTACTTTTCTTTCAGTATTTGAATACAGTAATGTGCTACCTTGTCTTGACCTTTAAGTTTTCAAGTGAGAAATCTGCTATAATTTTGAAATGGCATTTCCTCACAGGTAATGTGGTTTTTCTCTCAGGCTACTTAAAAATTTTTTTGTCTTTAATTTTCAGAAGTTTAATTATGGTGGTCTTGCTGTAGATATCTTTAGATTTATCCTATTTGGAATTTTCTTAGCCTCTTGAATCTGTAGATTTATGTCTCTCACCAAATCTGGGTCATTTTCAGCATTATTTCTTCAACTACTTCATCAGCCCCACTCTCTCTCCTCTCCTTCTGGGTCTCTGATGATACAAATGTTGGACCTTATGTTATTGTGCCACAAGTCTCTGAGACTATTTTATGATATTTTCATTCGACTGTTAGACACATTAAGTAAAATGTTTATTTAGGTTACTGTATGTTTAAGTTATTTAATTTTTATTTGATTATTTTTTATAACTATTTCTTTCCTGAGATTTTTTTATTTTTTCCTTTGTTTTAAGAGAGTCTGACACTGCTTGTTGACACATTTTTATAATAGCTGCTTTAAAATCTTTGTCAGATAATTCCAACATTTTGTTCACCTTCGTTTTTTGGCATCAGTTCATTGTCTTTCCTCATTTAAGTTGTGATTTTCCTGGTTCCTGATATAATGTGTGATTTTTTTAAAAAGTTTCATTCAACAGATTGTTTTTTATGTGTTAATTCATTTTATTTATTTATTTTTAGTTGAAGTATAGTTTCTGTACAATATTATATAAGTTACAGGTGTACAATATAGTGATTCACAATTTTTAAAGGTTATACTCCATTTACAGTTATTATAAAATATTGGCTATATTCCCTGTGTTATACAATGTATCCTTGTAGCTTATTTTATACCTAATAGTTTGTACCTCTTACTCCCCTACCCCTATGTTGTCCCTCTTCCCTTCCCTCTCTTCTCTGGTAATGACTAGTTCTCTATATCTGTGAATCTGCTCCTTTTTGTTTTATTCACTAGTTTGTGGTATTTTTTAGATTCCATAGATAAGTGATTTTTGTATGTGTCTTGGACATTTTAGCTATCACTTTAAGATACTTTGGGTCTTGTTTAAATATTCTATTTTACCAGGCAGTCATCTTTTTAGGTTTAGCACACAGATTCTGCTGTACATTTGTGAACTATGGTTCAAAGGGAAATTTAATTTACAGGTGATATTTTGGTCAAGCTGGTTTATCTGTTGTGACTGAGACCTCCCACTGGTCCCTCCTCATGCAGCCTAAGGGGGTTGAAGAAGTTCCCAAGTTTTGGCTGCCATGTGTCTCTTGGTGGGGGAAGTGATTCTATAATCTGCAGAGACAAAAATATTTCCCATAGCAAGCCACTTCTTGTGGAAGGTACATCTTGCTGGTGCCACCCAGCCACATGGTCATGGTGTTTTTCAGTAGGGAAGGGGAGTTTTAGGTCCAGGGGAGAAGGAGAGCATTGTCATCAGGGTTCCTGATCAGTCTACCTTGCTTGTGCTACTTTAATGGTTGACAGGACAATTCAGAGAAGAAATGAACCTACCTAGGCCACCTTCTGTTGTTTGTTAGGCTGGTGGCTAGGAAATGAGGTGATGTGGTCATCTTATTCTTTGAATGGTGGGTTATAAGATGCCCTGCCACTATGTTATTCCTTTAGTCCTAGAGTCTCTAGTCAGTTTTTCTTCTTTCCACCTTTCAGTCCTCCTTTGGTTGCCTGTTGCACTATTTCCAGGGTTTATAATGATACTTAGTGGAGAGGAGGGAAAGATGAGTTTACTTAATCTTGTCTAGATGGGATGTGTCACAGTGTATTTTAACCTTTAAAAGACTATTTTTTCCCAGAAAGTTGATAAAAAACATATTCCAACAGGACATATGTGAATGATACAAATAAAGGAAATAAGGAATGAGAGGTTGGAGAGATAAGAATAGGTCTGATGCTAAGTATGCAAAACACTAATTGAAAACAATATTTCAGTGTCACAGGCAATTTAATACTATAAGTAAAAAAGAGCCCACATATTTTATACATAAGGAAAAAAAAGAATCGGAAACTGGATATTTTGACCAGTGTCAAGATAATAGTAATGTACTATTTGTGTTAGTTTTAAATCTTTAAAAGCATGGTCAAAATAAACTAAATAATAAAATTTTTTGATTATGTAGTTGTTGAAATTGTTGCACAGCTTCAAATGATTATTTTAAACTGATTCAAAAATTCAATAGACCAAGAATAGAATAGGCAACATTGAAGAAAAAATAAAATTAGACAATATGAATCACATATGAAGTTATAATAAATCTAGAGAAACTGAAACAAATATGTTATAAAATATACAAAATAAACAAAATAAAGGGGTCACATACATACAGTCAATTGTTATATGATGAAGGTAGTATTGCAATCTAGGGAGAGAAAATCTTCAATCAATAGTGTTGGGTCAATTGTACATTCAAGTAGAAAAAAAAAAGAAATTTGTCCTATACTTCACAGCATATTCAAAGACCAACTTCAGGTGGATCAAATCTAAAATTGAAAGGTAATTCACTAAAGATAACATAAGAGAAGGCCTTCATGAACTTGAGGCAGGGAAAGATTTGTTAAGCAGAACAAAAAAACACTAACCATAAAGGAAAAGATTTGCAATTTGGATCATATTAAAATGTAAAACTTCTGTTCATTATAAGACAACATTAAGAGTGTAAAAGATAAGTCATAGAGTGTGAGAGGAACTTTGCAATGCATGTATACAGCAGTGGACTCTTACCAAGAGTACATAAAGGACTCTTACAAATTAGCATTAAAAGGACAGACAGCCCAATAGAAAATTTGTCAAAAGACTTGAATACTACTTTACCAAACTACAAATTATAACTACAAATTAGTTCTTTCACTTTGTAAAAATATTTGAGAGTACCTATTAAAGTGAGCATACACATAATCCTGTAACCCAGCAATGTGCACGTACTTACACCAAACTATACACAGAAGAATATTCATAGCAGCTTTGTTCATTACACATAAAAACAGGAAACAATCCAAATGCCCATCAACTTACAAGTATGCAAGTAACCTACAGTGTATTTATATACTAAAATATCATAGAGCCAAAAAAGTTTTTTAAAATTACTGTCACAAAAACAGACATAATGTCAAGCAAAAGAAGGAAGACACTAAAAATTACACACTCTATGATTACAGTTTTTAAGGTTAAATATATATATAAATAAACAATAAAATATATATAAAAGGAACAGGCATATTTTTCAAACTGAAAGTTTGTGGGAACTCTGTGTTAAGCAAGTATATATATTGGCACCATTTTTTCAACAGCATTAGTTTTTAATAGGTATGTACATTGTTTTTTTAGACACAATGCTTTTGCATACTTAATAGGCTACAATATGGTATAAGCGTAACTTATATGCACTGGGAAGCCAAAAATTCATATGAATATCACTTTATTGTGATATTCCCTTTATTGTGGTCTGGAACCTGCTATATCTTTCTGTAAGCGATTCGAAACTAGAGGATGTGGATTTGAGGCAGGACTCCTCTGCTTAATCATGATAAAATATAACAGGTCACCTAACAATTCAGCATCAATTTTCTCATCTGTAAATGTAAATTAAAACACCTTCCTCAATCAAAATCATGTGGATAGTAGTATAGTCTTTCCTTGATATCTATGGGAGATTGGTTCTAGGACCTCCTAGGATACCAAAATCTGAGGAATCTCAAGTCTCTTATATAAAATGGTATAGTACAATGGGTTCCACACCTGTGGATATGGAAGACAAACTGTATTTGAAGGTGACTTAGAAAATGTTATAAGTTTAAAAGTGTTGCAACTTGAACAAATGCAGTTTAAGAGAGGTATTTCATGTTATCAAAACATTATAATGCTGTGTTTGAGAATACTTTAAAAAGTAAGAAGAATGTCAAGTATTCTGGAAAGGATATTTAGGAGGTAAAATGGAGAAGGTGTAATTGACCAATCTTTTGAGCATTTCAATCCAGTTTATACTGTTGAGCATAGGGCATTTCACTTGGAGAACCATTTCATAGTTCTGCTACACCCATTTTTCCCTAAAACAGAGAACATTGTATACAATTGGGTCCCCTTGCCTCCTGACTCTTCTTATACATGTCCCAGAGAATTTCTGTCTGCCCAGATGCCCCACCTTCTAACTCAGTATTGTCTGTACCGTTTCCCTCAACCCCCTCCTCCCTTCACGGCAATTATGAAATCTTTTTCCTACCCCCTAATCTTTCACAAGTCATCCACTTCTTTGCCTCCATCTTATCACTACCTAATTCAGACTGCCATCATCTCTCTTCTATTTTTATACAATAAACTCTTGACTGATGTTCCAGCATCTAGGAAAGTCTCCATACTGTCGCCAAAGTCAACTGGCAAAAACACAGATCTGATCCTTGCCATATAAAAATTCTTCCATTGGCTGGGAAATGTCCTAAGGGGAAATACACATTCTGGAACATAACATAATTATTTTTTAGTATTAGACCCATGTTGTCTACTTTTAGATCTGATTCTCACAATCCTGCTAGTCCATTTATTTGCCCTTTGACAAGAATTTTTTCTCAGACACACTAAATCACATATATTCTTGGATAAAACAATGATATTTCAATTAGGAGCTATGTTATATGTTTCCTCTGCCCAGACCCCTTCCTACTGCCCTCCATTCTCTCCTTTATCCCTTCAAAAACTTTGATGTGTTCTCAGATTAGACATCACAACCAGGAAGCCCCCAGGCAAAGCTGAGTATGGAGACTCTCTTATGTGCTCTCATAGTAACTAAACCTCTCATCAAACTGTCTCAGCATTGAGATTTAAGGACCAGAATCACATCCCACTCATTATATCTGCAGTATCTGTGAGAGTGCCAAGTATTTAGTAGGCATTTGATGACAATGTCTTGAATAAATAAATGACAAAATAGGTATCAAATTTGCTTTGCAGAGTCTGTTTGAAATTCTGCCATTTTTTACTCCACAGATAGGGATAGTGGGCTTTCAGCAGGGTGGAAATGTAATGGGGAGGAAAACTCAGAACTCACCAGAGAGGAATGATAGCATGGGAGAAATCATAGGAAAGGTGGGAGAGGGGATGTCTGTGAATGGTTGGATGAGAAATCTAACCTTCTCAGGCACTCAAAGTAAAACAAAGTCCTATGACCTTACTAAACTGCATAGAGTCGTGAATGTTTTTGAAAATAAGCTGAGTAGAATTTCAGAAAGGAGACATTAATATAAGGCTTCCAGGAATAAGGAGTGGCAGGTGGAGACTGGGAGTTTTCGAGATTACTGTGTAACTATCAGGAAGGTGAATTACAATCACACTGAAACCCAAGTAGAAAGACTTGATGTGTCTGTAGTCACCACAAAGGAGGTAAAAGACACTAAAACGTCCCGAAATTTAGCAGCACATGGATAAAAAATAAGTCAAAGAGGAGTTAGCTAGTTTACTGTATTAAGGTTAAATATTGATTTTTTAATTAAAATTTTATTTTAAAATATTTTTCAAGTTCTTTTTATGTTGTAATTATAAGGTGAATACATGACTATATTCCTTCATGTAAGAAATTATTTGCAGGATAAAACATGTTGTGCCAATCAGGATTAAATTTGTTGCAATAACAAATTATTCTAACATTTCAGTGGCTTCTATATTGAATGTTGATTTATGCTACAGGTCTATTGTGGATCAGCGGGGAATCTGTATCATTCCTATTTACACAGGTACCCAGACTACAAATACTCTGTCTTGACATGACCTTCCATGGTCATCATGTCAGAGAGAAATCATGTACTGCTTCTTGGTTTTCCCAAGAAATGACCAATGTCACTGCCACTCATATTTCACTGGCTAGAGCCAATCATGTGGTCACATCTGACTTCAAAAGTCATGGAGAAGTGAGATCTTACCAAACGACTGCACAGAGAATCAACTAGAATATTTTTTAACAATTCTAGTAATAGCTTTGAATGGGTCACTGCAAGTCGAATAGTGAAAACTCTTATTCTGGGTCCTCTAATCTAATCCAGGAAGGTAGTACAGAGCGGCAAATTCAGTCTCTGAGAAGTGGAATGAGAGGCTGATGTGAAATAACCAGCAATTGGCAGAACTACTGCTGGATTTCAGTTTCTGACTCTTCCTTTCATATTGTTTAATTGTACAGCCTACTGCTTCCACTTTCACATATTTAAAAAGGGATCTGTGAATTCCATATTCTTATGGCAGTCTGTAATATGCTGTCCTTTATTTTGTTTCCCCTAATACTCCTCTCATCCTCGAACCATCAGAAAAAAAGGCATGGATTAAAGGCTACCTTGTATATCAAGCCACCTTGATTTCATAGGTATATAATTATCATTACATTTAAGAGAATTTTGGTGATCTTTAGTGAATTTTTTGCTGTCTTTTTTAAAATCAGTATTAAAGAAAACAGCATCTTCTTGCCTTGGAAACAAATCCCCTCAAACTGTTTAGTTGAGATGGACCAAACTTATGACAAGTAAACACTTTTCTAAAAAAGTGATTCATAAGAACAACCAAATAAATCATGTTTGACTCATATTTTGCTTTATCGAGGGAGTGGAGCTTTAGCATCAACCCAAGACTGTTACTATGAATCCTCAGTCTGAAATGGCAACACAGTCATCTGCTTGAACCCTGACTCAGGAGCAACTACTCTCAGGATTCTAACTTTATAATTTCAGGAGTAAAAGGTAGGATTATGCAACCTGAAAAAATATCACTCTACATTTAGAAAATAATGCCACATACTGGGAATATCCACACTTGCTATACCCTCTTTTATTCCAAAAAGCTTGTAAGAGATTTAAGTGTGATACTTAATCAATCACAATTTGCTAATGATATCAAAGTGGCAGATTCAAGTGCACTTTAGATCATTTGAAAAGCCTCTTATTTTTCATGTACTCCTTTTGTCTGGTGTAGAATAACCTTTAAAACTCTGTCTCAACCCTCTCTTCAGTGAAAAAACAGAGACTAATCACAGATGGGAAGTGATTGCTGTTCACCAAACTTGAAATAAAATGCAGGTCTAAAGCTTCATATGCAGGAAAGATAGAGTCCTCTTATCTCACAGTGAATGTGATTGCTGCCTCTCTCCCCACCCTCTGACATCTATTACCATATTAAAGACATCTTTACACAGAGGGGAAGGAACTGTAGATTTAAATTTGATACTCAGTTCTACTAAATATTTCTCTAATTTTTGTTTGATTTACCTGATTAAACAGGTCTCCATCATCTCTTCTTTCTTCCAACTCAGCTTCTCTAAATTTCCTTAGAAATTCCTGGTATCGGTATGACAGCTACCTGAGAATAATTAAAATTCCAGAGTTGTTTATGAAAAGAAAATCTTGTTTAATTGCCAGTTGCTGAATTTCTTGCCACTTTTCAGAAACATATTTCCAGATCTTTCTCTCTACTCACTCTCCATATCAGAGCTTGCACATAGGTTTCCTCTGGGTTATTTTATGGCTACCAACCTTTTATTTGGTCTGGTGTGTGTGTGTGTGTGTGTGTTATTCCAAACATAGGATTTTGTTTTTTATCCATTTGGGATGTTGCATTTTAACATTTAGAATAGAATGTGCTTGCAAACATCTTTGAGGACCCTTGGGGGCATGATGAAAGGATGGACCATCAGCCTTTCAGAGACTTGGTGGTGTGGGGAAAGGACAGGTACACCTTATTTAGTAGCAAACCAGGGACAGAGAAGTTAAAGATTGGTTTTAAATACAGTTTATGAGAAGTCCTAAAGCAACAGTCACAAGGAATGAAGGTACTAATAGCTGTAACTTTGCCTCTCATATGGGCAACTCTATGTTAATACTGCAGAAGGAGCACATTTTATTAATGTACAGAATGACGATAATGATTCTCCTGAGGAACTGGGGATGGCAGCTAGCTGAGAAACATCATAAAGTAAGATTGCAACTAACCAGCATTTACCTAATATAAACAAGACAGGTGTGGTTCCCCACTCCTGTCATCAAGGGATCATCTGAAATAGCACATCATAGCAAATCACCTTCTTAACAGAGCTGGCTATCTAGTTTGTGGGGTCCTATGTCAAACAAAAATGGGGTCACTACCTTAAGAAGCAGGAAAAAAAGTACATTTAAAGGTACGAAAACACAAAGATTTTTCTTTTAAAAATATTTTAGTACTTATACAATACAATAACAGTATGCAATACATGAGTAACAAGAAACTTACAAATTGCAAAAAATATATTATTTGGGTATAATTATATATAATACAATAATAATAATACTTTATTAATGTGATATCTTGATTGATGGTAAGATTTTTCTGGCTTACTTTTCTGAATATTCATAATTTGGCCATCAGAATTTATACATTTAACGACTCATTTTCAGTCAACATAATTTAAGGTAACAGTCACTCTTGGCAATGCAAGAGAGCAAATAATTTTTGATAATTTTTAATTTTAAAAAGCATCTTTCTTCTGATGCAGCTATTACTAGAACTTTTCAGAATATTTTATAGACTGTGAAAACGCTACATTTCTGATAAATTATTTTGAAATAAAATTTTTAGTATATCTAGAGCTGATAATTCTTGAGGATCAATTTTTCTAGAGGTAGTTAACTCTTCATGTTAATCAGTTTTGTATGCTGTTATAACTTTAATATATAAATATAATTATAAATTTATGCAAGAGCATTTTAAGGTTTCTTCTCACATTTCCTGTAACTATTGGTGATTATACAAGACACAACAGTGGCTTCATGACTTGCAGATCATTTAAAAATTCAAAACACCAGTTTATATATTTTATAGCTGTAGCTTCAATTACAAGGAAACAACTACTTTTAAAATTGCCTTTTTTATTTATAACTGATTGACCCAAAATATCATATGAAAATGGTGGGTTTTCTTCTGTAAATGCAGCTGTTTTAAATTTAATTTCTGTTGTCTGTGGATATGTGCTTTGAAATGTTGCAGCAGGTTTTAAAGCCAGGGATTTTCAAACTCTTTGAAAAATTCTAATATCCCTCTGATATCCTTGACTGCAGCATCCAAGTGTACACTTTTATTTTCCAGTAATGCACGGACAATGTTTAATGCCCCAGCACCGACTTTGCCAGCACTCCTGTGTGCTCAGGCCACATCTCTGATATCTGTGAGATGCCGCAGGCACAGGCTCATGGTCTTGGCGCTGCCCCATTGGCAGCCTTCATTGATCAAGGAACCATGCCACCTGCCACCATTTCTGCTGCTATCGCTGTGGTGCCCACCCTCGCCTCTGCCAATCCCGGCCTGGATTCCCACCTGGCCTCCCACGTGGGGCACCGGGGAGCCTGAATAAAGACCTGGGTTTGCACGTGCACCCCGGGTTCAAGCTTTATCTCATCGGATTGAAACATCAGGCATTCAGTTGCCCAAGTGTGCAGTCCGAATAGTCCTTTTGATTCTTTTACTTATCCTCTGTACCAGTATCCAAGCTTTCTTATTTCCCAAGCAGCATTTGACACAATTGAGCACGTGTGTTTTATCAATACCCTTCCTCACTTGCTTTTAGGACACCACACTCATTTTTTCCCTCTCACTTACTGGTCACTCCTTAGTCTGCATTGTTGTTCCCTCTTCTCCTAATCTCTTAATGTTGGAGTTTCCCACAGCTCAGTCTTCAGCCTGCTTCACTTTGCTTCTCTATCTGCACCCACTCTTCTGGTTATCTCATCAAGTTTCATGGCTTTAAATATTATCTCTATGCTGATGACCATCACATTATGTCTCTCGTCCAGGTGTCTTTCCAAAGTCCAGATGCATATATCCATCTCTGCTTGGATGTTCAGTAGACATCCCAAACTTGACATATCCAAAAATAAATTTCTGACCTCTCCCAATGCCCACTCCACCCTCACCTTTCCTATTTCACTTATTTGTAACGCCATTTTCCCTGCTGCCAGGTCAAAAAAAAGTATCTTCCTCACACTTAATATCCAATCCTTCAGGAAATTCTATTAGCTCAAAATTTAAAATAAATCCAGTTTCTGACCACTTCTCACTGCTAGACATAGTCGCAACATCTTGCCAAAATTCCTGCCACAGTCTCTTAACAAATCTCCCTGTTAATTCTGGTCCTCTACAATCTAGTCTCCATGAACTAGTCTGTATAAAATATGTAAACATGGAGGTCTAATCATAACATCCCCTACTCAAAGCCCTTAAGTGTCTTCCCTTCTTACTCAGGGTAAAGCTGATGTATTTACAATAGTCTGCCAGCTCAAAATGATCTGGGTTCTATTACTACTCTGACATCTGTGGTCCTCATGTTTCTCTAACTGGTGAGGTGTGCTTCTCCTGCCTTAGGGCCTTTGTTCCATCTACCTCTCTGTTGTTCCACTAGTTCTCACAAGGTTCACTCTCTCACCTTCTTCAAATCTTCTTCAAGCCACCTGTCCTTCTGGGCACCAGGTTTTCATTTAGTCTAATCTTCCATTTGGGTACCGCAAGCTCCCCATCTGCATTTCCAATATCTGCAGTAATGGCAAAGATCAATTCTCCTCCTTTAATGACTTTGGGAAATACAGAAGTAGCATGTTTTGGAAAGTAGACTCTTCAAGTTCAGAGACAGCAAATATCACTTTTCAACAGTCTCCCGGTGAACCTCTACCAATTTCCTTAGTGAAAAGTGCTATATGTGTTGCATCCTCTATGGAATAACCTCATTTTGCAGAATTGATGACACAGGTGTATGTTTCTGTAGCAACTGTACAGAGAACTCTCAGCTGCTGTGAGATAGTGGCCATTGTATTTAGGTCCCACTGTGTGAATGATGAATGGGTCAGCTAGATCAAATCCTTTTGTCAGTTTTGCTTCACCTGCCCAGCAACCTTTAAGTTTCTGGAGATCCTCCTTCAAAATCAGGCCCTCTAAGTGTAAAGATACTATCTGACACAGGATTCTTATCTGTGAGATGTTCATTGCTAGTATTCACAATAGCTGTACAGGTCAGTAACACATCTCCTTTCCAAAGAATCACTTTCCATTGACATCCTTATTATAAAGAAAAGGTGTCTGCCTGAAATGTTTCAGCTGCAGTATTAGAAGGGTTTAATTCATTTTCACACAAGTTGCCCCAGCTTGGTAGTGTATCTACCTCCACAAACTGGGAGGGTTCACCCAAGGGATCCATGGAATGAGAACTTTAGCTTGCCTTTTCCCAAATTCCTCAGCAATTCAATATTCACTGGAGGCTTTAGGCAGTCCCATTCAGGTGACAGGCAAAGTGGGTTAAGCTCCTCATGGAAAGTGCCCCAGTGTATCCAAGTCCCTATTACATGATAGAAGGTCAATAATTATAATAATTACAAATTATTTTTCTTCTCATTAACATCAATAGTTAACCATTTGGTTGTAATTTCCACACTTTATTATAATTGCCTGCTCGCTTGTCAGAAGCCTTCCACTAAACTCTAAGTTTCTTGAGGGCAAGAAATATGATGAATTCACATGCATTCCCCTAGAATTTGCAAATGAATGGGTTGATTAAATGAAGCCCATATAACTTAGTTGCAGGATTCTACATTACTGGAAAATTTCAAGTATTGACTGGATAATGATTTAGGAAGTTATTATAAATGAAATTAGATCAAATGCTCAATAACTATACACCCCTATGCCTTACATCTGTAAATAGTAACGGCGCTATGTATCAAAATACATTTTATAGCAATGACACTGAAGCATTTCAAGAGGCTCAGTTATCAAAAGTGATGTATTATTTTCAGAATACTAGACTTATTAAGGCAGAAAAATAGACTAATATATTTTATGAAATCTGTCAACAGTGGTTGAAATAAAAATGTTTTCTCTTAACATTGTGTAAATATTAATTTATCACATTTTCTCCAAGTATCTTAGTGTACCTCACATTATTATATAAAGAGAGAAATTGAAGATTGTAAATTAATTTAGGAGATATAATCTTGTGGGCACATTTGTATATAAAATCATAAACAAAGCAGTAAAAAATCTGTAAAAACTTTTTATAGAAACAAAAGTTTATACATAATTATCAATTTAATTTTTAAGAAGAAAAAGGTCATAATTTTTAGAGAGCAATTTATCAATTTCCTATTTTGCAAGAGATTTCTTAATTTTATCTTTAAACAATTTTTAAATTCAGGTTATAAAGTATGTCTCATTCCCCAATGATAAAGCTTTAGATTATATAAGAAAAAATATTTTGTGGTGTTAGAACAAATCCAAATCAATATGGGGGTGGAAATATCTTCCACTTGTGTAATTTTTCTATTAATTATGTAGAGTAGTGCTGTCCAGTTGGAATGCGGTTGGTAAGATGATGTTCTATGTTATCCATGTACAATGCAGAAATGTCTGTAATGATGGAAGGTAATGGAAGTGTTCTTTGTGGTCAAGTATAGTAGCCACTAGCCACAAAAGGCTATTTAGTACTTGAAATGCTGCTTGTGCAATTGAGAAACTGAGTTTTTCAATTTTATTTAATTTTAATTTAATTTAAATTAAATTAAATGTGGTGCTAGTGGCTACCATATTGGACTGTACAGTTCTAGAGAAAGGTTCCCTTATGTTCTGAATTGGGGCGCAAATTAATAGACATTTCTAATGTCTCTCTGTATCACATGTAAGAATACATAAGCTGGTAAGTTTTCTCACATGTTGATCATGGTGCAAGAGAAAAACTGTTTCTAAGTTTCCAGTTTTATAAATCTAAATTTCTTTGGAAAGAACCAGTGATGGGATTTACTCTAGATCCATGAAAATTAGCCTGCTTGCATTACGACTCTTCATTATTTTGGCATGCAAAGTGTGACATGATGTAAACCTACATCATCAGACATGTTCATATATTTATATTATGTCATGAGATTCATTTATTTACCTAAGAGAAACAGCTATTTCAAAAATGCAGCTAATCACTAAAGCACTCTGTTGGCATCCATTCTATTACTGCCAAAGGGCCACGTTCTATAATTTCATCAGACACACAAATGATAAAAACAAAAATGTGTTAGGAAAGGAGAATATGACAGAAAATTGATGTTTCTTTTTTTAAAAAAAGCATAAACTACAACCTAGTTTATGCTACAACTTGTTCTAGCAATACAAGTATTGCTAGAACTTTTGTTTTCACAGGTGGGAAAAATGTTTACTAGATGTTTTCTGACATTATTATTGAAATTGAACTAGACAATATTTAAGTTTTGAAAATGTGTGCATATTATCTCATTAACTTCTTAAAGCATGTGTCATTAAGTGAATATCATTTATAAAGTTAATTTACAAATATTACAGTAAAATATATTATTATCAACAAAATAGAATAGCAGCTATTTTACTGTTATTTTATAATTTTTATCTTTGACATTTGTCATAATCTTAGATGTTCAGATAAGTAAACCTAATACCCAAGAGTCTGGGCATTTACTTTTAGGTGTTTTGTCTTTTAGACAGAACAGACAGCCTCTGTGACCCTAGATATCAACTTCAAGTCCCAAACAAACATACTTTCCATGGAAGTATATAATTTGAACAAAACCAGTAACGTAATTTACCACGTAAAATGCATTCTCCAGTGAAAGTGAAATTACTTTTAAATATTGTATTTTAAAAGACAAAATATGAAGTAACCAGAGTAAATCCAGATAATGCATATGGTTATTTAACTTTTTTATTAATACCTAACTGTTCTAAACACTTTCTTTTAACATGATTTCTACCCTATCTTGAAAAATTATTTGATGCAATTTAAAATAAAATATACATATAATACAATGGTAAAACTAGAAAAAGAAAATGTGAAATGACAAGATGTTGGGGAAATTGAATATTCCAAGAGGTTAGGCTAATACAGTTACTGTAACTGGACACTAAGTTTAGCTCAAAGCTTTCTGGAAGGAAAAATATTTTCAAAACATTGAAAAGAAAACCCAAAATATCACAAACCTAGAGTATTATAGATGGTTATGGTATTGTAATGAAAGGGGATGACTAATTTGACATTTATAATATTGTCCTTGATATTAAATATACACTAGTCTGTGACAATAGAAACCTTGTTTTTCTCAAAACTGAACTCTGAAAGTAATTTATGAATGATCTTTCTGTGGGTGATATTGAACATGATGGAAAATTCCCTCAATAGTGGTTTTGCAAAAGATGCAAGGATGTACTTCATGTGACCATTTGATTTGGATGTTTTATTCTAGGCAAGTAGACCAATGATGTCCAGGTATATGGATTTCTGGTTCCAAACTGATTTTTGATAAAGCTGAGAAATTTAGAAAGAAATGATTAGTTAGCAAGTGTCTCAGCCATCCTTTTTCAAATATAAATTCTGCAAGCTATACTTGCAACAGAAACATTACAGTAGTCCAAGACTGAACTGTAGTAAAATGTCTGGAGACAAAGGTGTTGTGCACAAGCAGTAGCCTCAGTCTTTGTGGACACCGTGTCATAGTCACAGTATTTACTCTATATCATGAAATTATAGTCTATTCAAAAATTTCCTACATATGTGCTGCAGTAGATTGTAAAATTCACTCAAGACTGACCCAAATATTTCAGGTGGTAGTACTGGATCTGCTGGATTATCTGAATAAATTCTCATTTGGCAAGCTGGATCTTTATACCATAGAGCACAGACTAAATTAATTTGGCCAGAAAAAATTGAGAGCAGGTATGGTTATCCACTTTGACCATTAAATTAATTATTACGGCTCACTGGAGTATCTGACATTTGCATGGCTTTATAAGGATTGAATTAATACGTATTCCCAGAACAGAAATTTGAATGACTTACAGTATATGGTGATCATGAATCAAATATTACTCTATTTAACTTTTATTTTCTCCTTTGTTATTTAACAACTCATATAGAATTTTTAATAAAAAGATAAAAATCTTCTTGTATAGTATAAATGACTATAAACTTCAGGTGAGCTTGGCAGCAAAAGCTGTTTCTTGCATTTATTCATTTTCCCTCATTTCTCAAAGGCTATGCTTTAACATGGTCTTCCTAAAGCTTACTCATCCGCATTTTTGTTTACCTTAATATGAAATATATATTTGAATTTCTGACTCTTTTGCAAAGGGGTAATACTCAACTTCATGAAACTTCCATAAATTTACATTTAGGTGTTTATTCATCTGTGCCTCAATATCAATGGATATGTACCTCTACTATATAACAATTATCACTCTGCAATTTACTTTTTTCATAACTTTCTCTTTCAACCTTATCTGTGAATTAGAACCAACTGGCAATCTTCAAAAAATACTGATGCCTGCAAAATGGCTATTAACCTAAACACAACCAAAAACAACTGTTGGCTAGGATGTGGAGAAAAGGGAACACTTGTGCACCGTTGGTAGGAATGTAAATTGGTATAGCCACTGTGGAAAACAGTATGGAGATTCACCAAAAAGGTAAAAATAAAACATATGACCTAGCAATTCCACTCTTGGGTATTTATCCAAGAAAACCAAAACACTAATTAGAAAAGATATGTGCACCCCATATGTTCATTGCAGCATTATTTATAATAGCCAAGATATGGAAGCAATCTAAATGCCCATCAATAGATAAATGGATAAAGAAGATGTGGTGTATATATATGAAATATTACTCAGCCATAAAAAGAATGAAATCTTACCATTTGCAACAACATGGATGGACCTAGAGGGTATTATGCTAAGAGAAATAAGTCAGAGACAGAAGGTCAAATACTGTATGATTTCACTCATATATGGAATCTTAAAAAGAGAACAAAAGAACATACATAACAAAAGAGAAATGGAGTTACAGATACACAGAGAACAATCAGGGAGGGTAGGGGAGTGGAAGGAAGAAAGAAATAGGTGAGGGAGATTAAGAGGTATAAACTTCCAGTTGCAAAATAAATGAGTCACAAGTATGAAGGGTACATTGTGGGGAATATAGTCAATAATAGGGTAATATCTTTGTATGGTGACATATCATAACTAGACATTGTGGAGATCATTTTGAAATGTATAGAAATATCGAATCACTATATTGTGTAACAGGAATTAACATAGTGTCATAGGTCAATTATACTTCAAAAACAAACAGAAAAACAAAAAGTCTCATAGAAAAAGAGAACAGATCTGTGGTTACCAGAGGTGGGGGGTAGGGGAAGGGGAATTGGATGAAGGCAGTCAAAAAAAGGTACAAGTTTCCAGTTACAAGGTAAGTAATAGGGATGTAATGTTCAACATGATAAATGTAATTAACACTGTTCTATGTTATATATGAAAGTCATCAAGAGAGTAAATTCTAAGAGGTCTCATTGCAAGGAAAAATTATTTTTCTATTTCTTTAATTTTGTATCTATATGAGATGATGGAGATTCAATAAACTTGTAATAATCGTTTCATGATGTATCTAAGTCAAGTCACTATGCTGTACGCCTTAAACTTATACAGTACTGTATGTCAATTATAACTCAGTAAAACTGGAAGAGGGCTTCCCTGGTGGTGCAGTGGTTGGGAGTCCGCCTGCCGATGCAAGGGACGCGGGTTTGTGTCCCGGTCCGGGAGGATCCCACATGCGGCGGAGAGGCTGGGCCCGTGAGCCATGGCCGCTGGGCCTGCGCGTCTGGAGCCTGTGCTCCGCAGTGGGAGAGGCCGCGGCAGTGAGATGTCTGCGTAAAGCAAAGAAGAAGAAGAAAAAAAAAAAAACTGGAAGAAAAATATACTGATGCCTAGACTCCCTTCTAAACCAAGATTCTGATTTAATTGTTCTGGGGTCGTATCTGAGCATCACTAGTTTACAAAACTTTCCCAGTGATTCTTATGTACAGTCAAGTTGAGAATTACTGCTCTCAACTGTAAGATTCTTGAGGGTAGGAGCCATGGCTTATTCATCCTCGCATTTCCCTAATATAGTGCCTGTCATACATATTTAATTTCAATACATATGTTGCTGTTTATTATCCAATAATAAAAACCCAGTTATGTAGTTAACTTCATAAAGGTATTCCAAGTCTTTTTAAAGAGCCAATTTTTCTTTTTTTTTCTTTTTTTGCTACTATCAAGGTTTTCCTCTCAGCAATTTTGATCCTATTAGTAATGAAATTTTTCATTTTTTTCATGGACAAAACAGAAAACAAGAAAAATATGATGTCATGTTGCCTATAATAAAAAAAACTAAATACTGTGGTTAATTTCTCACATTAAAAAATAATCTGGCCTCTCCCTTTTTAATATGATCTCTCTTAACTCCTCATTCCTTCAGTATTTACTTTACAGTTAAATAAATTACAGTTCCAAATGTCTTGCACATAAGATTGGCCTGCTTTAAAAATAATTTCTTCTCTGTACAAGCATTTTAGCCGAAACCACACCTGAACATGATTCTAAATCAGTGGTTCTCTATCAGGTACATTTGGCAATGTCTGAGGATATTTTTTGGTTGTCACAATTTGGGGGAAGGGGAGTGTCACTGGCATCTAGTGGGTAGTGGCCAGGGATGCTGCTGGATATCCCACAATGCACAGGACAGCCCTCACAACAAAGCATCATTGATCCAAAATGTCAATAGTGCTGAGGTTGACAAACAAATACAAATTAAATATAAATTAAACATAAGTATTTTTAAATTAATACCATCTTTAATGACTTAAAAGATACAGGAGTGGGGCTTCCCTGGTGGCGCAGTGGTTAAGAGTCCGCCTGCCGATGCAGGGGACACGGGTTCGTGCCCTGGTCCGGGAAGATCCCACATGCCGCGGAGCGGCTGGGCCCGTGAGCCATGGCCGCTGAGCCTGCGCGTCCGGAGCCTGTGCTCCGCAATGGGAGAGGCCACAACAGTGAGAGGCCCGCGTACCGCAAAAAAAAAAAAGATACAGGAGTGGTAGTCCCCACTACACCACTGTTTAACTTGAGTTTTTCTCTTTACAAAATAAGTTAAAATTAGGAGAAGGAAGTTGACTACTGCAAACAAAGTAGCAGTCCCAGCTGAAAGTGCTACACTGAATATAATATCTTTGCTAAAGCTTATTGATGCTACTGGATCACAGAGTGTGTGACCATTGATCTGGCATATGAATTTGTTTCCAACACTGAGAAAGGAGAATCAAAAGCAGTTCACATTTATGTGGGACAGGCAGCAGTATATATTTTCGTCTTTGCTTCACGGCTAAGCCAACTCTACACGTAGCCTACTATATCTATGGTACCAGGTTAATCAGACTGGATAACAAGAAGCAGGAAATACATTGGAGTCTTTCATATGGCTCATGTACTCAAGAAAGTGGGAGAGGAGCCTTACAAAGATTAAAACTTAATGAGTTCAGTTGACTGGGTTGTGCCTGGATGTACTCTCCAAAATAAAAAACAAATGACTGTATCTTATAACTTCTACCACTAAGAAGGAAGCACAATGCTTGGTAGGTCTTTTTGGATTCCGGCAACAGCACAATCCCAGGACAGTCCCAGTAAAAGGACTCATTTTACTCTTTTATTTGGTGACATGGAGGGCAGCCACATTTGACTTGGGTTCAGAACAGGAAAGAAGTCTTCAACAAGTCCACGTTAAAGAGCAAGCCCACTACTTGGGCCCTATAATCTAGCAGACCCTGTGGTCCTAGAGGTACCTATGATGAGAAAATCACTCTGCTGTGTTTTACCAAGTCCCAATAAGAAAATCATAATTTAAAGAGACCCAGAACTTTTGAGAAGGAACATGCTATCTGTAAGGGAGTACTATGCACCATTCAAAAAATAGCTCCAGGTCTATACTGAGTCTCGGTAGCGATTGAGACATCATGTGACCGTATGGTCAGAGCTATACGTCATGAGCTGGATTCTGTCAGACCAAAAAGTGATAAGGCTTGGTGGGCTCAATAGCAATCCATCATAAGATGTAAGTGTTAGCGCCAGGATCAGGCATTAAAAAAAGGCACAAATACGCTTCACGAGCAAGTGGCCCAGGCCCCATATCAGCTCCACGGTGGCTCCAGTGCTTTTCCCCCAGCTCACACCTCTGACTATATGAAGGACGACCTGTCTGACTGACTTGACAGAAGCCAAAATAGTCTCAGGATGAGTTGGCTTGATGTGTTAATATAAGCTGAAAATGAATTCTTGTGGCATTACATCCCTAAACAGAGTAGTTTTGAAACAAAGTGGTGAGAAGAAATCTTCTCAATAGACAGAACTTTGGATAATTTACCTAATTATCTATTTGTGTGAAAGCAGAAGTAGCTCAAGATAAAAACGCACACAGAATCATTAGCAGCGATGAATGTTTCGGCTAGTTGGTCAGGAGCCGAGAAGGAAAAATACTGGAAGACTGAAGACAAGATCCGAGGAAGCAGCAAGTGGATGGACCCATGGGAGTGAATACAAATGTGAAAATCTTTGTATTATGTAGTAATGCTCACCAGAAGGATTTCAAAGGAGAGAACTAAAAATTAACTACCTAAGCAGAATGTCTCATTTGCTGGAATAATGGGCTTCTAGACAGAGTTGTCTGTGATAGGAATAGAAACTCTGCAAGGGCTCAGAACTTCGGGTCTCTGGTTGGGTAAGTCTAGGCCAGACGAGGTTCCTGCTTGCTTGGGGTTAAACATCAGGCAGATTGACTACATGGAGACAATGGACGTGAGAGATTGACAGGGCTGTCAGCCGAGCGCCAGCGTTTCAAACCACCATACTTCTGGATATGTTTTATAATATCTGCAGTCTCCTAGCCTTCAAACTATAGATTATTTCTCATAACCTCAGAACAGTTTCCTCTATGATACAGTTTCACTGTTTAGAGAGCCATTTGCACCAATCCAGCTTGAAGAGTTTTTTTTTTTCCACGTGTGTTTGCTTTGTAGATATGCGTAGTCATGTCTCACAGATCCAGCTATATGAGCATAAGTTGTCAGCTGATATATACTAAAATCACTTAGTCAAAATACTCCTTCAACTCACTGGTGAGAAAAAGTCTCATTTGAGGACTGGTACTTTTTAAAAGTAAGTCCATTAAATTGCCTAGGACCTGCCTTTTGACACTAACTTACTAAGCAGATAATTAAAGATGACTTTTTACTTCACTTTCATTTTTTTGCCTGGATGGGACTTTGACGTTATCATCCCTCTATGCAATCTTATAGCTGTTGTGAAGATCTGGGTCATTGAAAACAGTTTTTTTTTGCAAAAGGAAAGCTTTTTGCAAGTTATACAGTGTATCATTTACAATTCACTTGACAATAATACTTAATTTACAAAGTGATTTACAGAAAAAGTTTATTTTATATTTATAGCATATATGTGAATAGATAGTCAAATATTATTTTAGATTTTTTCCCTATGTTCTTTCTTCTCTTAGTTATCCCTAGCCCCACCTTTATTTCCGTGTATACATGCAGATAATTAGTCTGGGAATTTTGCCTTAGAGAAGTGATATTACATGTAGACAATAACAACAACAGCAGCAGCAGTAGGAATAATAGTAATAAAAATAGTAACAATAGAAACATTTGGAAACTTCCTGGTTTCAAAGACTTAAATCCAATTTAAAATGTATCCTTTGAGATTCATAGGCAAATATCACCATACGATGGTGTTTTTGAGGTAAAAGCTGCAAAAAGAGAGAGGGAGAGATTTCCTGAGAAGAAAAATGTACGCCCCTAGGTTTGGAGGACAGAGCAATGGACTGGGGAGTGATGGAGACTGGTTATACTTGTGAATCCTGGAGAAAACTGTCCTGTGTCCTGTTTTCCAGGCAGACCCTGCAGGGAGGTTACAAGACTACAGAGAGATTGGGAACATCCCAGAGTAAAAAGAACCTGAAAACCCCCTGCCAGGTAGAGCCGTAGGAAGGCAGCAGGCTCTCAGAGGCAGAATGGTTGCTAGTATGCCTAGGACAGAGCCCAGCAGAGATTAAAAATCCTGAATAACAAACAGAAGTAGCAGGTGTCTTCCTGCACCCCGAGTATGGCTCTGAAGTGACAGAAGAAAGTGCAGGGTTGAGAAGTCTAAGTGGGCAGGAACGAGGGGACTCTGGCCAGGAGTCTAGTGGACTGGTGGCCATAAGTGAGGGGACAGTGTCCCCCAGAAAATCTCTTCACGGACAAATGACCCCCCCCAAAGCTTTGGCTATTTAGAGGCTTAAAATAGAAATAAATTTACCTCTTGTAGAAAAAAAAAGAGTTCTTATGCTTTTTGATACCTGAGATTCTGGATTAAAAATCATACCTGATATGATTCAATTTAGTGGACCGTCAGAAACTAAATAATTTTCCCAAGGTTGTACAAGTAATGTTAAAAGAAAGAGGCATTCAGGCTTTCCAGCTTCAAGCCAATATAGTTTCTCTTCTCCTCCCGTCATCAGTATATATTTAGTTTATAAAGTAACTTTGGTCCCCAAACTCATACTCATGAGAAAAACATGGGACCAATATGAATTGAGAGCCATTCTACAAAAGACCTAAACTGTGCTCCATTTAATAGAAGAAAAGTTTGAGAAACTGTCACAGTCAAGGTGAGCCAAAGAAGCATGATGACTAAATGTAACATGATGTAACATGGTATCTTGGATGGGGTCCTGGATTTAAAAAAATAAAAAAAAAGGCAAAAACTAAGAAATTTGAAAAAAGTATGGACTTTAGTCCATAATAATGTATAATGTAACAATATTGGTTCATTAATTGTACCATGTACCATGGTACAAATGTACTATGCTAATGAATAATAGGGGAAACTAGGTGTGGGGTTAATGCGAATACTGTCTTTGAAACGTTTCTGTGAATGTAAATCTATTCTAGAGTTGAAAGTTTATTTAAAAAATAAAGAGAAAGACAAATGTCATATGATATCACTTATATGTGGAATCTAAAAAAAATGGTACAAATGAACCTATTTACAAAACAGAAATAGAGTCACAGATGTAGAAAACAAATTTATGGTTACCAAGGGGGAAAGGGGAGAGGGATAAATTGGGAGATTGGGATTTACATATACACACTAGTATGTATAAAATAGATAACTAATAAAGACTTACTGTATACTGCAGGGGACTCTACTGTATAGCACAGGATCATTATATACTCTATAATGACCTATATGGGAATAGAATCTAAAAAAGAGTGGATACATGTATATGTATAACTGATTCACTTTGCTGTACAGCAGAAACTAACACAACATTATAAATCAACTCTACTTCAATGAAAATAAAAAAGTGAAACCAAGCATTAAAAGGAAAGATTTAAAAAAATAAGAAAAGGACTTCCCTGGTGGTCCAGTGGTTAAGACTCCAGGCTTCCACTGCAGGGGGCACGGGTTCGACCCCTGGTCAGGGAAGTTCCACATGCCGCATGGTGTGGCAAAAAATAAATAAGAAAAAAATATAACTTTGGGTGCTAGCACCCTGAAAACTGCCATTTGTTTTAAGAGATCACACTCTAGCTTCCATGTCAGAAAGACTGCTTCCTGAGAATAACGGCATACTCTTCTTGTATTAAATAATCATTGTTTTTTCTATTTCCCAACTCTAGTTTGGCTTGATTCAATGTGCTTTCAATTTTTCATTGTTTACTCCTGATATTTCTTTCACCTCATAAACCCCAAATCTGCTAGTATAAATATAGATAGATGAATAATGAGATCCACAGATAGAAATACATCACAGACACAATCACAGCCACAGTAACGTGGAGAGTTACACACATGCAGATAAATACACACCTAACACCTCATTTCTCAGATTCAGAGAAGCAAGTGGTTGAAAAAGCTTGAGTATGAATATATGTTCAGTGACCTACTGTGAGATTTTTATGTTACCTCATATTTTCAAAATTTAGTTTTCTTATCTGAAAATGGGGATGATAATACCTATGGGGCAGAGTGTTTCAATAGTGATAATATATCAGCATAATGTGTGACCCATAGCAGGTGCTCAATCTTATTATGGGCTGCTGAAAGTCTAATGGCCAAGTTCAAATTTATGGTTTCTTGGCAGCTAAAATGCTCAATCCTGCTTCCCTATCCCTTCTTCCTAGGCCTTCTAGATAGCAGGTCTATTATTTTCCCCAGTCATGGAGTTCTTACACATGTGGATATATATGTGTATGTCTGTTGAACTGGTACCTATGCCCTGTGAATAAGCAGAAATAAACAGGGGATCCGAGAGACATGGGGTCAGTCAAAGATACAGCAGTGTGTCTTTGACTTAGTGATGAAGACATAAAACAGGACTATGAGTATTTGTAACTTAGGGATTATAAAAACTTGGAGTCCAGTTGTAAAATACATTGTTGGAGGAGAGAGAGGTCAGGTGTAGATAAAAGTTCTTATTAACAATGGAAGCCTGAAGATGTTTAGAGCTGATACTCTCATGTGCACTTTCTTGATTCTTCAGGCTTCCTTCTGGGTGCCTTGAAATTCATAATCCTTGTTTTGGTCCATGCCTCCTCTTAAACTGGCTGCTCTTGATCTGCATGCCAGTAATATAAGTTTCTGCATGCCAGTAATATAACTCACAACATCTTTTTGTCTGGGTCTCTTTCCCCTGGTATCTTGCCCCATTGGATGGCACGACTTTTTAAATAAACTCTTTTAAAATAAATTTAAGTCAACATTCCCTTTGGGGATTCCCATCTGATCCCTGGGGATTCACGTACTTTATCTGCTTTTTTGGTTAGGAGTACAGTTCCTTCACTGACTCTTCTCTATACCATGAGATGCTTTAATTTCCTATGCATAAATCCAGAACTCTTCTTCTGGAGGCTTAACTGAAGAATCATAGCCCTTATCTTCTTGGTGGTCTTCTCACTGGGCATGCAGAAAGATGCAGGAACTGCCCCACCAGGGCACCCAGAAGAAAGAAATGGAATGGAGCCCACAACACATCATCTGTTCTCTAAAGAAATGCTCTACACACACTCTCCCTGATATCTACTCTCTGGATCCTCTTTATTCCTCAGTAAACGTGAGAGACTTCCTGTGGCAGCTGAAGGTTTTATACTTTTATTTATTTATTTTATACTTTTAAATTCTGCCTGTGGCCCAGCATCTCCTCTGTAAAACAGCACCTTATGAGATCTTGGTTCCTCAGCAAAAATTCCCAATTTAACATCCCATTACATGTACCACAAACTGGAGAATAGTAAGGTACTTTCCTTAATAGACTTTTATTAGTACTTATCTGTGTGCTAGCATTAAACCATAGGAATGTGAGTCATAGTTCAATTAATACTGGGCCTGTTATGGGTTAAGTAGTCCTTTCTGGACCACTGTGAAGGTTTCTTAAAATAAAAGCAATATTTCTTTGGGAAAATGAGAATTAGTTTCTAAGGACAAAAATTGACAAATATGATTCTGGAATAAACTGATTTGTACATTAAGAACTTGTTCAAATTGGTTATTGACCTGCTACTCAAACCCTCATACAATGACCTTGACCCAGTGGCATGTAGTTTGAAGATGTCTGGCTGGAGCCATGGTACAGGTTGTGATCTGAGAACAACTGTTGACCTTGAGAAAGCTGACAGTCCCACCCAACTGCTCACAATTTTAATAGTCTTATCTTAGGAGCCCTATACTCCAAAGAACTGAGCAAATAATTGCTATTCATCCAGAACAAAGTCTTTACAAATCAGAACAAAAGCTTTAGTTTTTGAAGATGTTTACTTAAATTTATCAATCTAATTCATTCCAGCCATTCAACGTGGCTTAGGTTAGCTTACTGAGTGAATTTGAACCCTCGCAATCTACGACTTTGAATGCAGGCAGCTTCTATAATTCTTTTGGTGTGTTGTACTTTGGAATCTGCTGATAAATACATTTCAAATTCATACAACTTGCCTATCACTATCCCTAGCAAAAGATAAGTTAGTCCTGCAAAGGAAGACAGATGCAGCCATATTTTATGGAAGGAATGCTTTCTTGAAGACTTTACATAATTTGAAACTCATATAATTCAAAATTATTTTTCCCACAGGAATGAACATAAAATAAAAACTGCATTGTTTCAAAATTTGCATCAAATTTGAGAACCATTAATATTTTATATAACACTATTTCAAATTACCACAACCCAAATTTACATAAAATATGATCTCACTTTGTGTGTGTGAGAAATGACTAGGTTGCAGTGGTATATGTCTTAAATAATGGGGTTAGATAGTTCTTCAGTTTGTTTTTTACAGATATTAGTAATAGTAATCTCTCTAAATATTGAATTAGGGATAAACTTCATTCACCTAGTTAATCAGCTTTGTTTATGTCCAAAGTGATTGGAAAATCTTCCTGATTTCCAAATTTTGAGCTCAGGATCTGTGTCTCAGTAGTAAGGGAACATCAGGTCTTGAAGTTGCTTCCGATGTTAATGATTTCACCAAATATCTCACTCAGGGGGAACTGAGCTCTGACCGGCAGCCAAGTACAGAAAGCTTAAAAGGAGTGCCTTAATTCTATCAGAATATGTATCTTGCGGTCTGTTAATATTTTGCATTAAGCCAATTTTGACCTATTAAAGTTGTTCTTTTCAATTTTTTTTTTTCTTTTTAAGTTTGCTAATCATCAGGAAGTGCTCATTTTCATCTGGGATTTGTTTGCATTGATTGTATTTCCTCTGGTCCTGTGCTTCATACAAAGCTTTCAGAATGAGTGCTGGGGGGTGGCTGCAGTGCAGAGTTGCTGCAGAGCACTAACTCCAACTGCCTCCCCCTTCCCCCAACTATGCTCTGCCTTTGCTCTTCCTTGGGCTCATGGAATTAAAAATAGGGGCGTCATGTCAGACAGCTGGGAAAATACTTCTACTCATTTTATGTAAATGGACAGACTTGCTCATATTCCTTAGAGCAGTTCATCCTATTCAATTATGTTGACTTTTTTTTTTTTTTTTTTACCATTGGCATATTGAAGTATTTTCTACCTGAGTTTGAAGTTCTTTTTCTGAAGATCTGTCACATATTCCTTCTCTTTTTCTTTACGGTTTAGAATTCCCTGTTGTATCAGTTGGGTTTCCATCATGAAACATACAGTACATTCAAAGTGCTTTAACTGAGAATAGTTGAATAGAAAGTCCAGGATGAAGGGAACCAGCTAGAGATGTTTTAGGCACAGTGAAACATTTGAACAATGGGAAGGAATTGCTATTCCTTGGCCTGAGGAATAAAAAGAGGGGACAGTGTTACTGGAGTCCAAAGAGAGATGGAACCATGGAAAAGGACCTGCCCCAGACATCCAGTGGAAAAATAGATCACCAACATTTCTCTTCCAGTCTTTCATATCCTGCCTATACCTCTGCCATTCATCCCCTATTGGCTGAACCCAACTGGAAGCCCAGAACAACAATAATAACAAACCTGGCAATGCAGTCTATAGAAGCTAGTTTCCCAGGTCACAGAGCAGGGCAAAGGAAGGCAGAAAGGAATCTGGGGGAGCAATGGAGAGTCACCAGCTCATCTGCTCTCTCATTCCTCTTAAATCAAATATCACTTGTGAATTCCCTCCATTTGGCTCTCTCTTCTTCCCATTGGCTTTTCATTTCAAAGCAAGGTGTCTTAGTCTGTTTGGGTTGCTATAAAAATATACCACTGATGAGGTAGTTCATAAACAACAGAAATTTATTTCTCACAGTTCTGGAGGCTGCGGAAGTTCATGATCAAGGCACCAGCATGCTTGTGCTCTGGGGGTGAGAGCCCTCTTCCTGGTTCATAGCTGGCAAATTCTCATTGTGCTCTCACATGGGGAAAGGGATGAGGGGTCTCTGAGGTCTTTTTTATAAGAGCACTAATCCCTTTCATGAGGGCTCCATCCTCATGATCCAAGCATCTCTTAAAAACCCCACCTCCTAATACCATCATCTTTGGGGATTAGGATTTCAACATATGAATTTTGGGGGGCCACAAACATTCAGATCATGGTGCAAAGGAAGTCTATTCATTCATTTTTTATTTACTGAGTACAACTATGCAATAAGCTGTATGCTAGAACTGGAAATGTAAAAATAAACAGATAAAATTCTTAAACATTTGGGGAAAAAATGTCATGACAAAGGGCTTGAAAAGGAGTTTGAATTGGATGCACATCAATACATCCAATACTCCTCCATCATCCCAACCTCTCCATACCACCCAGGCTACAGCCAGGCATCTTTGTCAGCACCTCCCTCTGCTCAGCCCCATTTCTTTCCATGGAGCCTGCCATCCACCAGAAAACTAAAACTTCTCTGTCTTTATCTCTGTTTCTCTGTTTCTCTCTCTCTCTGTCACACACACACACACACACACACACACACACACATTAGCTCTTGGAATATAATACTGTAATATTAAGGAAACCAGTTAAAATATAGAAAATAGAAAATAGAGAAAAAGAAAAGTAATATGCCTTGTCAATTCCCCAATATTACTAGGGAAATTATAAATAGAAATATGCATGTACACACACAGCCACATATGTAATCCTAGAAAAAAACCCAATGAAGGTGCTTCAAGCAGTACTAGTAGATAGGAGAGAATATAGTCCGTTTTTTTGACTATCACACACAACATTTTTTTGGGATGCACAAGGGAGCTGCTGACTGAAAAGCCTGCTTCTCACAACTCACTTCTAAGACCCTTATTTGGAACTATCCAAATCCACCAGCCCTTGATTGACTGTAGCCATGTCTTAAGCTGCTGGAACTACTCCCATCTGCACTACCAAAAATGTGCTGGGGGAGAGGAGAATGTTCGTTTAAATAACCCCATCCTACTGCAGAATAGGAGGGATTGCTGTTGAACTCCAAAACATTTTGCCATAGACACATTGTTTACACAACACAGCTGCTGGAACGGCTCTGTTGACAGGAACTTATTAAGGCCTTTGGGGGATGATGAGATTTGTTGAAATCATGATGTCTGTTGGCTACCCTTGATTGATGCACCAACACCAGTCCTAGGCTTCAGGCATACTATGGCTTAAGCAAGTTTTCTGGGCTGAACTGCAAGCCTATCCCCACTATAAAAACAAATCAATCCCTTGTTTTAAAGTTTTCAATATCTCCTATAGCCTGAAATATAAAATTCCCTAAAATTCAAGTTCCCTAACAGTGTACCTAAGGCTTCTTATGATCTGGCTACCATCTCCACAACTCTTCCTACTGGAAACAAATTGTACCTACCTAATCCTCATAGGCTATTTCTTTCCGCCTTCCTTCCTCTTTGCTTAGAATGCCTGATCTACCCTTAAAAACTCCTGCTTATCTTTAAGACTCATCCCAGGCATTACTTCCTCCCTGAAGCCTTCCTTGACAGCTTTCCCCTTCCCATTTACACTGTTCTTAATTGAGCTCCAAATAGCATTTACCAGTTTCTTCTATCTGTGCTGTAAAAACATTGCATGCCAACGGAACCCATTACCCTATCAGACCCCTGCTCTATTCCACAGGCAGATAAATACCAGAGGTAAAGGGCAATTTATCCCACCACTCTGACCTCTCTTGTAGGAACCAGCTCTGCCAGGCTGGCCTGCTCTCCCCATCATGCCAGTGATTCTGGTAAATACAATTTTTGCCAATTTGTTGAAGTTTTTATCTCCCTGAGAAAAGCATGAATTCTTGAGGGTAGGAATTCTAATATACCTTTATATTCCCAATGGCCAGCATAGTACATAGAAGCTAGTGGATCCCAATAATAAATAACAGTAAATAATTAAAGGAGAAAATGATTTTTAAATTTTAAATAACCACTTTACAATGGACTTTTGGATCTTACCTCTATGGCTATTAGAGAATGCTGTGTTTTACAGTAGGACAGGGGAGAATTGCTGACTTTAATTTGGTCTTCACAACTATATCTTTCTCAGGTATCTTCCAATTGGTGATCTCTTTAATAATAATCCAGAAATTAGCTGTAATTAACAAGATTGTTGATTCAAGGCATATTAAAGAGGTAAAGACTGTCTTACTTATCATCATTGGTTTGCTTCAAATTTCTGCCCTTTGTCTTTCTCCAGCTTTTCCATTTCTGGCTTTATCATGGGTACTCTGGGGTGTTTTAGACTCCAACTTCAGGAATTCTGGCAAAATTTTATATTGGAAATAATCTTATGAACTTCCCTCAAATAATGTTAGCAAACATTGTAAGTCAGATATTCTGGTACCAATTTCCTATGTATATGTATGTGGTTTTCCCACACCATCAAGCAATTCTCCTACATCACCTGGGTGTCCTACAATTCAACTCAGCTCTGACACTATCTATCCAGAGATAGCATCAGATTCCACAGTTTAAGTGCGGAGTCCCACAAGACTGCCCTCCACTTCAGATGCCAATTGTTATTACTTGTGCTTTTGACTGACTGGCTCTAGATCAGAGGTTCCCACGACCTCCTCCTTGGGTTTAGTTAATTTACTAGAGTAAGAACACAGAACTCAAAAAACCCATTTACTCACTAGATTATCAGTTTATTACAAAGGATTTTAAAAGGCGCAAATCAGCAACCAGATTAAGAGATACAAAGGGTGAAGTCCTGAACAAAGGAGCTTCTCTTCTTGTGGATTCGGGGGCCTGGCCTGGTAGCACATGAAGCATTCTGGTTCCCCAACCGGGAAGCTCTCAGAACCCCATCCTTTTAGGTTTTTATGGAGGCTTCATTACATAGGCATGATTGATTAAATTATTGATCACTGATTTAACCTCCAGCCCCTCTTTCTTCCCAGGAGGTCAGGGAGGTGGGACTGAAAGTTCCAACCCACTAATCACACGGTTGGTTTTCCTGCCAACTAATTCCCATTCTTAGATGCAAAAGTAACCTGATTAGCATAACAAAAGACACTTCTGTTGCTCTTATCACTAAGGAAATTCCCAGAGTTTTAGGTGGTCTGTGCAGAAACATGAACAAAGACTAAATATATATATTTATTATAAATTGCAATATCACAGCAAGTATCCATCAAATTACAGATGTCTTAAAGATGAGAAAAATAAGATTATGCCTATGTATGATTTCAGATGGATGCACAATTTATGTGTCAATTTAAGAGTAACCAATTTTATCCTCGAAAAGTAATTCATTTTTAAAATTTACTTGGGAGTGGGAGATAAGGAGGGGTATGTATATTGGAGTCACAATAGGATTTAGTTTAGTAATGAACATATTAAAAGCTTTATTCAACACTAGCTTGTTTATACTGTTGTTCTCAATGTTCTACAAGGAAAAATAGTAAATACTACCATTTACTGAATACATGCTATGTGCCAAATGCCTGGATAAACTTATTCCTTTGTGTGTTGTGAGCTTGAAATCTTAGGGAAAATGTGAAGATGTTTCCAATACAGAAGCATATTTTTTGTTTAATGTCATAGCTAATAAGATCAAAAGGGGTGGTAAGTCCCAAGAAGTAAACCAGGTTCCAAAAATTCAGGAGAAATCTCTTTTAAATTGTTACTTTCCTTAAATCACGAAACTGTCTTCATTTATAATCTTCATAGGACTTGATAATCGCTAGCAAAAAATAGCAATTTCCCAGAACAGCATTGTACCCTGAACTGAGTATTTATACAACTAATTCTTGATAAATACCTCCAAAAAAATCTCTCCTTTTTTTTTTTTTGTTTGACTTTATATTAAATGATTTATTTTTCAGGTCCAAAATAAATGCTAGAATTCATCCTTCAGAAATGAATCCAGTATGGCTCAGCCATGGTTGGTGGGCTCCTTGGATTTATTTGGTAATCCAGTAATTGGATTCTTTACTTTTCATTTGACTTAAGGAAGAGTGAACTCAACAATTTATTCACTATTGCTGGTCAGATCACCTCAGCTGGGAAGAATACATCTTAGTAAAATGGCTATGCTGACCTCTCACAGGATTGAGTCTTAGAACAACTGAGCTCCACATAGGCACTGTTTTATGCGCACTTTGTTGTCATGGGGAGCTCTGCCCAGAAAATTAAAAACAAAATTCTTTCTTCCCAAAGTGCCAAATATTTCTCCATTATGAAATTTCCACGAAATTCCATGGAAAGTCTCTCCTGTAAAATGAGACTCCATACTTCTGCACAGCTGCAGTACCTGGCAACTTCCCTAACCCTGGGAAGCTCATAAAGCAAATAACTATACTGGCTGTGGAAACGGAGAACAAGTTCTGGAAATGGCAGTGCACCGCTGCTCTCACCACAGAACACGTAGAGCACATCGATTTTACCACCTGTGTAGTCTCAACGATCAGGATGCTACTAAAAGGACAATCAGAACACTGGTTTATTATAGGTGTGCCACGTGCCTTGGTAGAAGCAATCGGTTTTTGTTTTCCTTTGCCATAATCCTTGACCCTCTCAGCAACGATGACTAAGCAATGCTAATTGAAGAAATCAGTATTGTGTGCTTAAACATGCTAAGATTCAGTCAGCAAAGATGGGCACAAGTGTTCTCTAAGAGTCTTTCTTCCTTTCACTTCCTAGGAGAGCAATATGCCACCTTGTGAACTAAAAACGCCCCTGACTGGCACTGAAAATTAAAGATGGATGTCCTGCATATCAACTGCAGTACAAATCACTCTGTTACCCTCTTGAGTTTGCAGAGAAGATAATTCTTACTTCATCTGCTATGGGGCGGTGTATCTTTCTGGCATCTTCCACAGTACTGTGCTGTTCTGGACTCTGTCCAGAGTAAACAGCTGAGCAGCATGATGTAGACCATGATTCAAAGGCCCAGGGCAGAAGGGAAATAATTCCCCAGTGCCACGATGTTATTATCTTGCTTTTTACATAAATAAATCAACATCCTCTGAAAGATATTTGACTGTGTAGGTAGTAAATTTAAGAAGTTTGCTTCATATGAAGATGAAAAGAGTGATATTGCTGCCTTTAAAAACTTGTTCACTGTTGAGAGAAGAACCACACATGTCAGAAATTATTTTTAAGATATCAATTTTGGAGAAAAAAAAATCACCCTTATCAGAATGTTAGGTTCTCCCACAATGGATTTTTTTCCCCACAAACATCTTTTTCTTAACTACTCTAAAAATATAACTGCCTTAGAGAGTAAAAATTGAAAAAAAATTACATTTTGCTAAGTCATATATTTCATTCGCAGACCTTAGTGAACAGGTTTTAAGATGTATTTAAGTAACTTTTTAATGCATTTAAAATGAACATTAACCTGTAACATACAAATCTACAGGAGTCCAGCTTTCCAGCTGTGCACTGAAAAATCCATATTGGATTAGACAAGGTAAATATAACCCAGTACATGATACTTAAGTAGACCTGACATTTAGTGTTGGAAACATATAGGATCTGTTGCTACTACTTAGCCTAGAAAGAAGAAAATGTGTCTTGGGTCCACTTTTAAAATTATGAGTACCATAAAACTTTTGGCATTCTGAGGAATCTCCCTTTCTAATTTGAAAAGGGTTAGAAATCTCACTTTTATGGTCCACTGTGCTCAACAGAATCTAGAGCAAGGCTTCTCGATGTTGGCGCTATGAACATCTGGGAGCAGATCCGTTATTTTGTGGTGACTGTAGTCTGTGCTTTGTGGATGCTTACCAGCCTCCCTTGCCCATACTCACTAGGTGCCAGTAGTACCCCTCATTCATGACAATCAAAAATATCTCCAGTTTACCCAATGTTCTGGGGAGGAGAGGCAAAATCATTCCTGGCAGAGGATCATGGCTCTAAGGGAAGGAACATGGGGCATGTAACCTCACACAATCTGCAGAGCCCTCCTCCATCCTTTCATAGAATCTCTGCCAGGTCGACTCCACTGACTCCCTAGTGTAAAAAGGTGCTTTTTTCTCTTATCCTCTGTGTGGTTTCTGTGTCTCCTCTTATCTTCTGTTTACTGACTTCATCTTCTTTCATGTCACATTGTGAGTCCAATAAGAGTCAACTCTAGGCCCCTTTTTTCTGTTTCTCTTTCCTTCCACGAAGTAATTTCATCCATGACCACAGTTGCTTAATATTGCTTTTCTTCTAGTTCAGACTCTTCTAAGCTCCACATTTCTATCTATCTTCTGGCAATTATGCAGTGATACTTGAAACTTACTATAAAATCCACATACCTAGAAATGACCTCGTTTCTCCAAATCCCTTCATGCTTCCCGTTTTCTTAACTAGTATTGCCCTTACCAGCCTCCAGGTGTCCCAGGTTTTAAAATAGGGAGTTGTCTCTTCATTATAATCGATATACAAATATACACTCATAAATTTACTTATACATCCTGTCTGGTCATTCCTACCTTGGAAAAGCTTCTTATACTTATGCCCTCTTTCAGGGACCCAGTCTGAATGTATTTATTCTAATCCAGACTGTCATTGCTGCTTGCCTAACATTTAACAATACTTTACCAATTGCCTCCCTGTCATTTTCTGCCTGTCTCCTCTCTGCATAGTTCTTTAAGAGGATCCTTCCTAAAGCATAATTTTGATTATGTCATTCTCCTTCTCAAAACTAGTTTTAGTTGCTCCCTTGTCCCTTGACTAATAAGACCTCCATGATCTAGTCCAAACCTTCTAGTTGCCTTTTCAATATTTCTTCGCCACTTATAATATCAGACCTGCAAGCATTACTTGAAGATACCTTTTTTACTTTTCTATCTTTCATCAAGCACTTTTCTTTTACAGAAGTTTTTTCTCCTCTCTGCCCCAACAATTGTACCTAAGCATCAAGATTCATGTCAGGATAAGACTTCCTCCAGATTCCTAGACATTGTTAATCTCCCTCTTTCCCATCCTTACCTAAATTAAACAGTTAGTATTATAGCTATTCATGTACATGCCTTTCCTTTTTTAAGCACTGAGTTCTTTGTATTTCCTAAATTATGTAGCAGAATGTCTTATTCTTGGTAAGTACTTAATTAGTATTTGTTGAATTATGTTTATATTAGGAAAGCTGGACTTGCTTAGGTCCTAGCTTCAGAAACAGTAAGAATCTTATATTACATATGAAAAATTACTCACTGTCACATTTCCCCAAAAAACATACATTTTCACTGGTATATTTTATTTTCAAAAAATAGGGGGCTTCCCTGGTGGTGCAGTGGTTGAGAATCTGCCTGCCAATGCAGGGGACACGGGTTCGAGCCCTGGTCCGGGAAGATCCCACATGCCGCAGAGCAACTAGACCCGTGAGCCACAACTACTGAGCCTGTGCATCTGGAGCCTGTGCTCTGCAACAAGAGAGGCTGCAACAGTGAGAGGCCCGCGCACTGCGATGAAGAGTGGCCCCCACTCGCCGCAACTAGAGAAAGCCCTCGCACAGAAACGAAGATCCAACACAGCCAAAAATAATAAATAAATAAAAAATTTTAAAAATAAAAAATAAAAAAATAAATACAAGCTGTTGTTAACTGACAAGAGGCTTGTGTTTATTTAAAAAAAAAAAAAAATGTCCAGAGCACTATTTCCAATTCTGCATGTTCTTCTAGAACCTTACCACTCCCCTAATGGAAACCTGAGTCTATTCCCCCTTTCCTAGTAATGGGGCAGGTCTCTGTGATTGCATTTACAAATAGAATGCAGCACAAGGATGTTGCCTAACTTCCAAGATTGGGTCCTAAGCAGTAATCTGGCCTCTACCTTGTTCTTTCTTTCCAGAGACTCACCTTTAGAATCCAGTCATTAGGTTACAAAGAACCTCAAATTAACACACCTTAAGAGACCTCCCATACGGAGAGGGAATGAGTCCCTCTAATGTCAGCCAGCATTGAACACCCATCAGTCATATGAATGAGGCTTCATATGATTCTTCCAACACCCAGTCTGTGAGTTTCCCTGCTGAGGAACTAGACGTCATGGAGCAGGGAGACACAAGCCATCCCTATTGTGCCTGTACAAATTCCTAGTCAGAGTATAATGATTGTCTTTGAGCACTGTGTGTGGAGTAATTTATTATGCAGCCATAGTGATCGGAACATGCAGTCGTCCCTCCGTATCCATGGGGGGATTGATTCCAGGACCCCCGCAGACACCAAAATTCTAGGATGCTCAAGTCCTTTATATAAAATGACATAGTATTTGCATATAACCTACACACATGCCCCCATATACTTTAAATCATCTTTAGATTACTTATAATACCTAATATAATGTCAGTGTTATCTAAATAGTTGTAAATACAATGTAAATGCTATGTAAGTAGTTGCTGGTTACATGGCAAATTCAAATTTTGCTTTTTGGCACTCTTTGGAATTATTTTTCCAAATATTTTTGATTCACAGTTTGTTGAATCTGTGGATGCAGAACTTGCTGATACAGAGGGCTGACTGTACTTCCAGGGAAATATAGTAAGAAATAAAATCCTATTTTCAAAAATTTTCTATTCACACATAAGAGATGAGGCTGTCTTCTCATAAAGTTTCTTACAGTTTATTATGGCAGGGACAAGATAACTGAAGAAATTGGCGGGAACTATAAATACAGGGAAGAATATATACAAATGATGGCTGCAGTTTTAAGAAAAACCTACCTATTACTTTGAGTATGATAATATTGCCTGTCTATAATATAAAAATTTAAACTTCCGTCAACTTTTAAGAGAATTTCTAAGTAAAGTGAAGCTATTTTGCAAATACAGAATGACAAATGCATGCTTATAAGCATTGGCACAAATCTCAAAGGAAAGATTTTCAGGAAGAAAAGACTAGTGAAACCTAGCAGGACCCTGCAGGGCCCTACCAGGTACAACAATTAATTTTATAATTAATTTTATTAATGGACTTAGGAGAATGATGGTGCCTACACAGTATCAGGTATGAAAACACACTTGAAATGAATCAAAATATATTTTTTTCTGTATCTCTGAAGTACAAAGATTGATTAAAAAACAAAACAAACACTTTTAGTCCAATGAATTAGGTATTATTATTGTTATGGCTGCATGGGAAAAATTTTTTTCCTTTATTTACGTGTTTTTCAAGATATGAAGGTATTTTCTGGTATGTTTTGTTTGGCAAAATTCTGTTTTAAAAATTTTTAAGTGATATTAGTACTTAAGGAGTTGAACAATTGGATTATTTATAAAATTATGAATCAAGTCTTAATTTTACATTATGATTCATATATAGTGACATTAATAATAAAAATTATAATAGCAAATACTTATTGAGCACTTACTATATACCAGACACTGGTAGACATTGTTCAGTTTGAGAGCTAGTCTCACAAATTTAGGTATTAACTCATTTAATCCACACAATAACTCTATGGGATAAGCACTTTAAATTCCCCCTTTTCTCAGGTGAAGAGAGAGAGTCACAGGGAGACGCACAGAAAGAGTCACATATATATATATATTCATTCTTGATATATGTTTGTATGTGTTCTTTGTAAGTATGAACACCACACACATGCACACATTAATATAACTGTGTCAAGTTTTCTGAAGGAAAGACATACCACTATTTAACTAGCATGTTTTCTTCTTTGTTTTACAATGGATGTAACCCAGCTCCCATCTAATAATTGTCTTGCCTGAAATGCCCATTTTTCTCCAGAACTGGTCTTTGAATAAAATGTTCTAGCTGAGGGACTTACTGTTGTAACGGTTCCCACAGCCATCAGTACATTAGCTCCAACTGCTGCTGTAGCCATTGCCATTTCCATTTCTCCCGGGAGAATTCAGATGAAAAAAGGAAACTGTTAGTGCTAAGTGTGTGCCAGGTTTGAATATAATCTCTAAACACATTCTAGCTGAGCCTAGAAATGAGAATATTTTTGTATTTTTCAATGGGCAAAATACTATGTTATAGAGTACAAACTCTGAGCACATTACAATAAAAACAGTATTACAGTAAAAATACACGTTCATTGAGAACAGAAAGGATTTCATTTGGAACATTAGTTTTGAAACTAGACTCTGCTTTCTTAAGTTTAAATACTGAGAAGACAAGGGGGCATAAATCTAATTTAGCTACTGACTTTTTCCAGATTGTTCTAAATTCAACGGAGGCGTTCTGGATTAATTCAAAAAGAGGATTTTAATAAACTTCAATTTTATCTTAACATTGCCTCTCTTACCTCAAAGCCATACATGTGAATACATATGTACCTACACATATATATGTCTATTTTTAGACAAATGTTTTATTCTTGCATACTTCAGTTCTGCAGAAGGTTGTATTCAAAGTCACAAGGAGAGTTTTGGGAGAATACTAAGCCAAGAAGGCCGGGAGTCATACAAGTCTTTAGAAATTAAACCCTTTATCTTCCAAACGTGGCGTTATTGCTTCTGAATGAGAATTAAAGGCTGAAACCTGCTGCTAAATAACGCTACTCAATATGTTTGTAGTTGCAGCTCAAAGAGAATCCAAAGGATCCCTCCTTGTTTCTGTGCAAGCAGGTGACGCTTCACAGTCAATATGGTAAAATCTGACACATTCCACAGACAGGGGATGCTGCAATGTGAGCTTGAGCACAATGGGAAAGGTATAATAAGAGGGTGGAATCAGAATAACTGAAAAAATATAAAACTTAAAAAAAAGTAAAATAAAGCAGAAAACAGTGCACAAAGATTCTGGAAAAAGATTCAAACTAAATGTAAGCCATCCTTATAATACTCAGCAAAACCACAACCTCCTGGAATTTTACATCAGAAATGTTATAGCAGAGTAAACCCAAATATAAGTGACTTAAATAACAATTCCAGAATCCCACAAAAACTCCGTCTATGCTTCCATTTATCCACTTATCGGTGTAATTGGTAAACCAAATACAGTATTGTAGCCCTCGGACCATCTGAGACACCAGAAGTCAGAATTTTCTAAATCACAAAGGTACTATGAAAAGCAATATTGAAAAATTTAATGAGATGGGATAATGCAAAAAGCCTGTCTTCGTAAACGATTAAGTGACTGTTACGTTTTTATTGGGTTTAGTGATTCTGGTATATATATATTATTATGATGGTGTGTTAAAGTGATATGAGAGGAATTATTTTCTCCTAGGTAGTTTCATCCTTTACTTCTGAACAAAAAGAGAAACACTGCTTTGCTTTACAACTCTTACCAGTCCCTCACACATTTTTCCTTTGCTTTCTACATTCCTTTTTTCTCAAAGTTCCAGACTTAAGAGAGTTGATATATGAATGTTCATGGCTGGGAAGTACAATTAAATTTCAGAAATATTATAGTATTGAATTATTGCAGTGAATTGTACTCCTTAACATAACCCTAGGTATTGGGCATATATAGGTGTGGAAAATTGATAGCACTGATGATCTGAGTATTTGACCCATCCCCATATTCACACCCCATGTCTTTTCTCTAAAAAGAGTTGAGATCTATTTGCCCATTCCTTGAATCTGGGCACAGATGGGTGATTCACTTTAGTCAAAAGTATATCAGTAGGCTTCATGTAAGCAAAGTCCTCAAAAACTGCTCATAGGTTTCTACTTACTCCTTTGAAAGCCTGCCACATCAGGAGATGTGGAGGAGGATGAGAGACCAGGTGGGGCAGAGTTTAATTATCCATGTTGACGGCCTCTCCTAGATCAAGCAGTCCCTAGAATACTAAACAGCTGAACATAGATGCATGTAGGGACCCCAGAGAGCCCAGCAGATACCAGCAGAGATGAACAGAATCCCCAGCCTATCTATAGACATATAAGAAACAACAAATAGTTGTTGTATTAAGCTATAAAGTTTTGGGATGTTTGTTAAGCAGCAGTAGCTAACTTGTATAATATTTCAAAGATTTATACTCTATGTCTTTAAAAGCAACATCTTTTAGGATTTCAGTGAGGAATAGATTGGCCTGTGCCCGATACTACTTTAAGAACATTATTAACAGTAACATATTTTATCATCCCACAGTATATTAAAATCAACATTGTGAAATTAGAAAACTGAGTAAGACAAAGTTTAAGTGATTTTCCCGATATCACATATTAGGTAGGGCCTGGCTTTCAACCCAGGTAATTTGGCTTCAGAGCATGATATTCTAAGCCCTATTAAATAAGACTACCATCATTCTGGTAGAGTATTGCCTTTTTCAGGCATAGACTAAAGCTATTGCTTCTTTTATTTGTAAGAATTTTCTTTGCTGTGATCACTTTCCTATTACTTTAATATTTTTAGGTAAGTCTTTGAGACAGGTACATTGGATTGTTTCCTAGGATCCAAAATAATCTGACAAATAGGTAAATATCATTTTAAAACATTGGCCCGAGTACCTAATGAGTATGGTCTACCTTTCTGCTCCAGCATCCTATGAATATGAATTCTTATCAATACCTCAAAAATATAAATGTTTGATCATTGTTGAGACAGGATTTTATTTTTTTTTTGAGACAGGATTTTTAAATCTAATCAATATTATTTCCCTCTGCTCCAACTTTTGTTTTTTGTTTAATTCCTTTTGAGATCAAAGCTTAAGCAAGTATCCTGTAATACACTAGGCAAGACTTCTCTGGTTGACAGAACCCACAGGCCATGCAGCAGTGAATCTAGAGAAACACCCGTGTGGGAATCAAACAGGAAATCCTGACACCTGACTGACTCCACCTGTTCACCCTGACTCATTTCAGACACAGCTGAGGTGATTAACAGGGTATCATGTCCACTTCCTGTGTAGGGTCTATTTCATAGCTCCAGGGATTTCCCCCTTCCTGGATGATTATTTCCCAATGTTTTAGGGAAGATATTTACTAAACCTATGATCTCACAAGGGGAGAGTAAAGAAAATATAAAAAATAACTGAGAGAGTAAAGAAAATATTAGAAATAACTGGGGTAGGGAAAGAGATCTGTATTTTAAAATACAAAACAAATGTCTGTACTTTGGGAAGAGACCAGTTGTATGCAAAGAGCTGAGTCAGACCTTCAGAGTCAAATGACAGTTGATCATTCCCTTCTACTCACTGCAGTGTGGAATATGAGAGCAAAGGGACCCTCATTGGATTTAAAGGGCAATAAATATAGAACAAATAAAAAGAAATATTTTCTCACACAGCATATAGTTAACCTGTAGAATTTCTGGCTCAGGGGGTCATTTAATTAAACAATCTACACAGATAGAATTGGGTAAATTTATGACCACTAATAACATTTTCAGTGCTACAAAGTGAATGCGGCAAAGGTAAATCAACCCTCATCTTTCAGGCATAAGATCATAGTCCATAGAAGATAATAAGAATTTTCTTTCCAATTGCAAGGAACACTGAACCACCCAGTAAACCCCACTGACTTCCTTACGAGGAACAGGAGAGAAACTTGGAATAACCTTTCCTTTAATTGTGAAAAACTGACCTCCGTTCAAAATACAACATCAATACCAAAAACGTAAATGGCTGAATCCATATTGGCAAGATATGGAGATAACTATTTTCTCTATTATGTTTTATACTGAAGTAAAGATTTATAGCAGGAAAATCTATTAAAGTGGTGAAAAATAAATTAGAGAAGTTAAAGGTAGGTGTGAACAGTTTCAATTATACAATAAAAAAGTAGAGTTTCATAATCTATTGCTACCCAGAATTTTGCATGATTCCTGACTGCCAACTTTGGTTATTGAAATATGAGGAGATAATTTTTTAAGAGGAAAATGTGATGACACTAAATGTATTAGCTCAGGCTGCCATAACAAAATACCATAGACTGGGTGGCTTCAACAACAGGAAATTATTTTCTCACAGATCTGGAGCCTGGAAGTTCAAGATCAGGGTGCCAGAATGGTTGGGCTCTGGTGAGGTTATCTTCCTGGCTTTCAGACTGCCACCTTTTCACTGTGTCCTCAGATGACATAAAGTGAGAGACAGCAAGCATTTAGGCGTCTCTTCTTATAAGGCTATCAATCCTATCCCATCATGAGAACCCCACCCTTATGACCTCATCTAAACATAATTACCTCCCAAAGGCTGCATCTTCAAATACCATCACTGAGAGTCAGAGATTCAAAACATGAATTTTGGTGGATACAACTTAGTCCTTAGCAATGCATGTTTACTAAATGGTCAATTTAATCAACAGATAAACTTTCATGAAAACAAACATTTGGGCTTCCCTGGTGGCGTAGTGGTTGGGAGTCCGCCTGCCGATGCGCGGGGCATGGGTTTGTGCCCCGGTCCGGGAGGATCCTGCATGCCGCGGAGCGGCTGGGCCCGTGGGCCGTGGCCGCTAGGCCTGCGCGTCTGGAGCCTGTGCTCCGTGGCGGGAGGGGCTGCAGCAGTGAGAGGCCCGCATACCGCAAAAACAAACAAACAAACAAACATTTATCCAATTTCTGCTATGCGTCAGGCAATATTTTGGGCATTGGAGGCATAAAGGTGAAAAAACAAGATCCTTCATCTCAAGCTGTGTTTTCAGTTTAGTCAAGGAAGTACATATACAAATAACTGATCCTAATACAACATTTTAAATAACGTAAAGAGAGGGTCTAGCCAATGCTTTAGGATCACAGAGAAGAGAGGGTGGTGGGGAAAACTAACATCTAGGCTGGGGCTTAAAGTATAAATAAGAGCTTGTCAAACAAACATGAGTATTCCAGAGTTGCAGAGTTAAATGCAATTCTATAACCTGGTAACGGGAAAGAATATGTCATATTCTAGGCACGACCAATAATACAATGTGGCTGAATCATATCATGAGTGACAGGGAACTGATGACATTCATCTGAAAAGGAAGACTGAAATAAAAGGTGAGACCAATTGGTTTCTGCGGAACATTATAAAGTCACATTTCTAAACTAGAGGATCAGCAATAGAAAAGTACTATAAAAGAGGAAATCTGTTCACAATTGTCCTCACATTTCCCACAAGTACTAAGTAATATCTTGCAAAGTGACAGATCAGTAATGTTCATTCCTCCAGAATTTTGCAACTGCATTGATAATAGGAGAATCTGGGGCAGCTACACAATTTGGGGGCATCTACACAAAAAGCTAGATGTGTCATGGAGACATGGCTACCAATTGCTGGTAGTTATGGTTCTTCACACAACTGCTGGAAATTAAGATTGTTGGAGGTAAATCACACTAAGAGGGGAGGTGACCATACTGAATGAAATTGAACAGACATAGGCAACTGAAAGTTCCTTCTGATTCACTTTTATTTTATACCTTATTCACACTGACAATAAATTAGCCCTTTGCCAGATGCTAGATTTAGACACTTGTCAAAATACATGCGTGGTAGGGCATCCTTGGTTGTTTTGAAGGTTCATTACAAGGTACAATCAGAGGAAAGGAAAATATGTGAAGGTATTATATAGTTCAAGTCACTAGGTAAAAACTGATTAAAATTACGAGTCCCCAGAAAGAATATCAAACATTAGAGATTTGTGTTATAGATGTGGCTTGAGTCATATAAATCTTTATTATTATTTTTATTGATGAAATAGTCTGTATTTTTTCTCCTTGCTGTGGTAAACTTGATTTTAATTACTGTAAACAACACAAGAGAATATCTAATTGAATTTTTGTATATGTCTTTCTCCATATAAAGTATAAAACTGAAAATTAAGTGAAACTGAGGTATTCCCATTCTTTAATTGTGTCACATTTGTACCTTTGAAGACTGGAATTCTGTTGTTTGAAAGGAATGAATGCTTTTAAATGATGAGAAAATCAACGTGAAATAAGAGAGTCAACTACAAAGAAAAAAATGACATTTCATCAAAGTCTTTTGTTCTTTTTACTCAGCCCATCTTTTTAAAGCTGTGGGCTTATTTTTTTGTTATACTCAAATAAGCAAAAGCACCTTAGACGTATGTGTTTACATAAAGCTTTGGCCATTTGGCCTATAATTTATACATATTTTCTCCTGTATCAAATAAGCACCATCTGCATCCTTAACTTAGGGCTATAGTTTTCTGTAGGAAACACATATACCTATTTACCCTGGATTACCTATTCACATAATTAAAAAAAAATTTTACCTTCCTCATATTTAGCTCCATCACATAAATATAAGTGCAAGTTTTCATATTTGTCTGTAAAACTGAAGAGCATGGTTTTAAAAAAGTGAAATTTAAAATGTCTAAAAATATCAAACAAAACAAACAAAAAATATTAAAGTCCCATTTATGAAGCAGAAATCATATCTCATAGAGGATGTTTTTATGTGCAATCTTATTCAATGTTTTCTGAAGAGTCTCAACCCTAATTCTACTTCTGTTAGTTGGCAAGCTTACCATAAACAAAATTTTGCAATGCTGACCTTAAGAGAATTTAGAGGTGCTTATAGGAAACTCACTAGTTATACCTTTTAAGCTTCAAAATAGAATATATAGTGTCTATAATAATTCTCTTTTGACTGCTTGCTTCCCTTTTTCCTGTTTAAATTGTAAATGCTATTAAAGAACACAACAAGGTAATGTAAAGGAATTTAAACACACTATATTGCAACAATATAAGTTCCATGTACAGTTATAAGCAATATGGCTGAACTTAATAATTTTACATTGCAAGTCTAATTGCGGTATCAAATTAGGAATTTTCACAAAGTACTTGCATTGGAAATTTCTATGATACAATATATTTCAATTCTCAGTTGCACAGGAAGATAATTTGTTTAACAGGAAGACTGGGAATACAGTTCATACGCTTAGACCTGATTGTCCTGTTTTATACAGAGCTTAGACTCCTAGTCATAGAATTTTAGAACTTGAGGAGACCTTAGAGATTAAGTAGTTCAACAACTTCATTTTACAGAGAAGAAAATAGAGGTTAAGGGAAGTTAATTGACTTAAATAAAGTAACACAGAATGTTAGTGACAAAGCTGGAATGAAAACCACTTCTTAACTTTCTCAGGACCATGAAAGGAGGTTGATACAAAAGAATTAGATATCAAAATCTCATCACAGAAATAGTACTTAGAGGAAGAACTACAATCCTGCAGCCTGTGGAACAAAAACCACATTCACAGAAAGATAGACAAGAAGAAAAGGCAGAGGGCTATGTACCAGATGAAGGAACAAGATAAAACCCCAGAAAAACAACTAAATGCAGTGGAGATAGGCAACCTTCCAGAAAAAGAATTCAGAATGATGATAGTGAAGATGATTCAGGACTTCGAAAAAAGAATGAAGGCAAAGATTGAGAAGATGCAAGAAATGTTTAACAAATATCTAGAAGAATAAAGAACAAACAAACAGAGATGAACAATACAATAACTGAAATGAAAACTACACTAGAAGAAATCAATTGCAGATAACTGAGGTAGAAGAACAGATAAGTGACCTGGAAGACAGAATGGTGGAATTCACTGCTGTGGAATAGAATAAAGAAAAAAGAATGAAAAGAAATGAAGACAGCCTCAGAGACCTCTGGGACAACATTAAACACAACAACCTTTGCATTATAGGGGTCCCAGAAGGAGAAGAGAGAGAGAAAGGACCAGAGAAAATATTTGAAGAGATTATAGTCAAAAACTTCCTTAACATGGGAAAGGAAATAGCCACCCAAGTCCAGGAAACACAGTGAGTCCCATACAGGATAATCCCAAAGAGAAACACACTGAGACACACAGTAATCAAACTGGCAAAAATTAAAGACAAAGAAAAATTATTGAAAGCAACAACGGAAAAACGACAAATAACATACAAGGGAACTCCCATAAGGTTAACAGCTGATTTCTCAGCAGAAACTCTACAAGCCAGAAGGGAGTGGCATGATATACTTAAAGTGATGAAAGGGAAGAACCTACAACCAAGATTACTCTACCTGGCAAGGATCTCATTCAGATTCGATGGAGAAATCAAAAGATTTATAGGCAAGCAAAAGCTAAGAGAATTCAGCACCACCAAACCAGCTCTACAACAAATTGCTAAAGGAACTTCTCTAAGTGGGAAACACAAGAGAAGAAAAGGACCTACAAAAACAACCCAAAACAATTAAGAAAATGGTCACAGGAACATACATATCAATAATTACCTTAAACGTGAATGGATTAAATGCTCCAAACAAAAGACACTGACTTGCTGAATGGATACAAAAACAAGACCCATATATATGCTGTCTACAAGAGACCCACTTCAGACCTAGGGACACATACACACTGAAAGTGAGGGGATGGAAAAATATATTCCATGCAAATGGAAATCAAAAGAAAGCTGGAGTAGTAATACTCATACCAGATAAAATAGACTTTAAAATAAAGAATGTTACAAGAGACAAGGAAGGACACTACATAATGATCAAGGGATCAATCCAAGAAGAAGATATAACAATTATAAATATATATGCACCCAACATAGGAGCACCTCAATACATAAGGCAACTGCTAACAGCTATAAAAGAGGAAATCGACAGTAACACAATAATAGTGGGGGACTTTAACAACTCACTTACACCAATGGACAGATCATCCAAAATGAAAATAAATAAGGAAACAGAAGCTTTAAATGACACAATAGACCAGATAGATTTAATTGATATTTATAGGACATTCCATCAGAAAACAGCATATTACACTTTCTTCTCAAGTGCACATGGAATATTCTCCAGGATATATCACATCTTGGGTCACAAATCAAGCCTCAGTAAATTTAAGAAAATTGAAATCATATCAAGCATCTTTTCTGACCACAACACTATGAGATTAGAAATGAATTACAGGGAAAAAAATGTAAAAAACACAAACACATGGAGGCTAAAAACAATACGCTACTAAATACCCAAGAGATCACTGAAGAAATCAAAGAGGAAATAAAAAAATACCTAGAGACAAATAACAATGAAAACACGACAATCTAAAATCCATGGGATGCAGCAAAAGCAGTTCTAAGAGGGAAGTTTATAGCTATATAAGCCTACATCAAGAAACAAGAAAAATCTCAAATAAACAATCTAACCATGCACCTAAAGGAACTAGAGCATGAAGAGCAGACAAAACCCAAAGTTAGTAGAAGGAAAGAAATCATAAAGATCAGAGCACAAATAAATGAAATAGAAACAAAGAAAATAGCAAAGATCAATAAAACTAAAAGCTGTTTTTCTGAGAAGATAAACAAAATTGATAAACCATTAGCCAGACTCATCAAGAAAAAGGGGGAGAGGACTCAAATCAATAAAATTAGAAATGAAAAAGGAGAAGTTACAACAGACACTGCAGAAATACAAAGCATTGTAAGATACTACTACAAGCAACTTTATGCTAATAAAATGGACAACTTGGAATAAATGGACAAATTCTTAGAAAGGTATAACCTTCCAAGACTGAACCAGGAAGAAATAGAAAATATGAACAGACCAATCACAAGTAATGAAATTGAAACTGTGATTAAAAATCTTCCAACAGGGCTTCCCTGGTGGCGCAGTGGTGAGAGTCCGCCTGCTGATGCAGGGGACATGGGTTCGTGCCCCGGTCCGGGAGGATCCCACATGCTGCGGAGCGGCTGGACCTGTGAGCCATGGCCGCTGAGCCTGCACGTCCAGAGCCTGTGCTCCACAACTGGAGAGGCCACAACAGTGAGAGGCCTGCGTACCACAAAAAAAAAAAAAAAAAAAAAAAGAATCTTCCAACAAACAAAAGTCCAGGACCAGATGTCTTCACAGCTGAATTCTATCAAACATTTAGAGAAGAGCTAACACCCATCCTTCTCAAACTCTTCCAAAAAATTGCAGAGGAAGGAACACTCCCAATCTCATTCTATGAGGCCACCATCACCCTGATACCAAAACTAGACAAAGATACTACAAAAAAAGAAAATTACAGATCAATATCACTGATGAATTTAGATGCAAAAATCCTCAACAAAATAGTAGCAAACAGAATCCAACAACACATTAAAAAGATCATACCCCATGATCTAGTGGGATTTATCCCAGGGATGCAAAGATTCTTCAGTATACGCAAAACAATCAATGTGATACACCATATTAACAAATTGAAGTATAAAAAACATATGATCATCTCAATAGATGTGGAAAAAGCTTTTGACAAAATTCAACACCCATTTATGATAAAAACTCTCCAGAAAGTAGGCATAGAGGGAACCTACCTCAACATAATAAAGGCCATATATGACAAACCCACAGCAAACATCACTCTCAATGGTGAAAAACTGAAAGCATTTCCTCTAAGATCAGGAACAAGACAAGGATGTCCACTCTCACCACTATTACTCAACATAGTTTTGGAAGTCCTAGCCATGGCAATCAGAGAAGAAAAAGAAATAAAAGGAATACAAATTGAAAATGAAGAAGTAAAACTGTCACTGTTTGCAGATGATACTATACATAGAGGATCCTCAGGATGCCACCAGAAAACTATAAGAGCTAATCAATGAATTTGGTAAAGTTGCAGGATACAAAATTAATGCACTGAAATCTCTTGCATTCCTATACACTAATGATGAAAAATCTGAAAGAGAAATTAAGGAAACACTCCCATTTACCATTGCAACCAAAAGAATAAAATACCTAGGAATAAACCTACCTAGGGAGACAAAAGACCTGTATGCAGAAAACTATAAGACACTGAAGAAAGAAATTAAAGGTGTTACCAACAGATGGAGAGATATACCATGTTCTTGGATTGGAAGAATCAACATTGTGAAAATGACTATACTACTGAAAGCAATATAAAGATTCAATGCAATCCCTATCAAATTACCAATGGCATTTTTTACAGAACTAGAACAAAAAATCTTAAAATTTGTATGGAGACACAAAAGACCCCAAAGATCCAAAACAGTCTTGAGGGAAAAAAACGGAGCAGGAGGAATCAGACTCCCTGACTGCAGACTATACTACAAAGCTACACTAATCAAGACAATATGGTACTGGCACAAAAACAGAAATATAGATCAATGGAACAGTATAGAAAGCCCAGAGATTAACCCACGCACCTATGGTCAACTTATCTATGACAAAGGAGGCAAGGATATACAATGAGAAAAGACATTCTCTTCAATAAGTGGTGCTGGGAAAACTGGACAGCTACATGTAAAAGAATGAAATTTGAACACTCCCTAACACCATACACAATAATAAACTCAAAATGGATTCGAGACCTAAATATAAGACTGGACATTATAAAACTCTTAGAGGAAAACATAGGAAGAACACTCTTTGACATAAATCACAGCAAGATCTTTTTTTGATCCACCTCCTAGAGTCATGGAAATAAAAAAAAAAAACAAACAAATGGGACGTAATGAAACTTAAAATCTTTTGCACAGCAAAGGAAACCATAAACAAGAGGAAAAGGCAGCCCTCAGAATGGGAGAAAATATTTGCAAATGAATCAACGTACAAAGGATTAATCTCCAAAATATATAAACAGCTCATGCAGCTCAATATTAAAGAAACAAACAACTGAATCCAAAAATGGGCAGAAGACATTTCTAAATAGACATTTCTCCAAAGAAGACATACAGATGGCCAAGAAGCACATGGAAAGCTGCTCAACATCACTAATTATTATAGAATGAAAATCAAAACTACAATGAGGTATCATCTCACACCAGTTAGAATGGGCATCGTCAGAAAATCTACAAACAACAAATGCTGGAGATGGTGTGGAGAAAAGGGAACCCTCTTGCACTGTTGGTGGGAATGTAAATTGATACAGCCACTATGGAGGACAGTATGGAGGTTCCTTAAAAAACTAAAAATAGAATTACCATATGATCCAGCAATCCCACTACTGGGCATATACCCAGAGAAAACCATAATTCAAAAAGACACATGCACCTTAATGTTCATTGCAGCACTATTTACAATAGCCAGGTCACGGAAGTAACCTAAATGCCCATCGACAGACGAATGGCTAAAGAAGTTGTGGTACATATATACAATGGAATATTACTCGGCCATAAAAAGGAACGGAATTGAGTCATTTGTTGAGCTGTGGATGGATCTAGAGACTGTCATACAGAGTGAAGTAAGTCAAAAAGAGAAAAACAAATATTGTATATTAACGCATGTATATGGAACCTAGAAAAATGGTACAGATGAACTGGTTTGCAGGGCAGAAGTTGAGACACAGATATAGAGAACAAACGTATGGACACCAAGGGGGGGAAAGCCACGGTGGGGTGGGGATAGTGGTGTGATGAATTGGGTGATTGGGATTGACATGTATACACTGATGTGTATAAAATTGATGACTAATAAGAACCTGTTGTATAAAAAAATAAATAAAATCCAAAAATTCAAAAAAAAAAAAAGAGAAATAGTACTTAAAGCCATTTGACTGGACTCAGTCATTAAGGGACCAAAGAAGGGGAGCGTCTGAAACTGGCATTGTTAATCAGAAGAGGCAGAGCCCGGAAGGGTGGCTACAGAGGAGTACCTGGTAGAATGATACGAAAACCAAGAGACTGTGAGGTCACTGAATCCAAGGAAAGAAATAAATGTTGGATGTGTATTCAATGCTGCTGAAACATCAAGTAACAAAAGCCCGTGTACATGACCATCAGGTTTAGCGACATGGAAATCACTGACAACTGAGCTTGGATGGGGTTGTCAAGAGCAAAGCCTCATTTATCAGAGTGGATAAAGGTGAGAAAGTGACTCGAGGATGTTAAGCTTAGGATGTTTTTCTATGATGGCAATATCTGAGGGGAAAGGAGAGGTTAAATGCATTAAGCTACTTCTTCAAATTTGTACTCCCAGTAACAAAATCAACACCAACAAATATTAAATTGCTATGGGAAACTGGCTTGGCATTTCTTACAGGGGACATATGCACAGTAGTTTGTTTTGGGAGGAGGGTGGAACTATAAGTTAACCACTCATCCTAGAATGAAATGTGTGCTCACCTTACAAAATGCTATGGAATCCCTGAGGGTGAGGGACAAAGCTTTATCCTCCGTTCCGTCCTAACCAAAAGTCCTAGCTCAACCCTCAGAAAACAATGCATGTTTTTCTCCAAAAAACCCTACTAAGACACTCTGTGTCTGAAGCAGTCTACCTTAAAGACTTGTTTCTTTTTGCGGGAGCTCATGAATATCTGCACAGCCTTGCCGGCAGCTAGGAGGCCTGTCCATTAATGAAATGTTAATGACTGAATTAGACCCGTAATAACTGAAGTAGGAGGCACTGCTGTGAGTCCATTAGCATCCTTTGAAAAGACCCTGCTTAGGAACAAGTAAACACTGCACACAATGAGAAAACTTTCGGGCACAAGAGTTGGAAGTGTTACACAGGTGTTTTCACATGGAAAATGACATTTCCCTGAAACAGGATTAGTTTATTTAGGAAAGCTAATCCCAGTCACTATATTTCTTCAGACAAAAATAAAGACTGAAAGATGGATGATGTACTTATTCAAAAGTGTTTTGATTTTTTAAATTCCAATATTGCACAACTGTTTTTGCAAACCTTTTTAGGATAACTTCCATTTGTCAGGTGCCAGTTATTCCCAATAACTATGGCTCTTCTTTTCCTCTCACCTGGTTCTTATAATGATTTGTTTTTAGTTTTCTTATACTCCCTTCTTTTCAACTATTTATTGCTTTTATGCTTCAAGTAAATCCTACAATCTTTGCAATACCATCTATCCTTTTTTAAAAAGGGGAAAAACATAGGGAGATTTAGGACACTTTTTTAACCTTCATTAATATAAGATGATTGTAGAATTCACTACTGAGATGTAAATATAAATCATATGACATATAAAGTGAAAGCTGTTATGTATTAGCATCTAGCTCAATTCAATAATATATTGTTCTTGTAATAAGCTTGAAGATTTACCATTTTTATTTAAACATATATTGTAATTCAATAATACTTGAATTGTAGCAACTTGATGTGAGGTAAAAATAATTGCTATCTCAAATTATTACAAAAGACAGAATAGCTAAGGCTAATTCTATTAGATTTCTTTATTATGTCTACTGTGGGTCTTATTATTTTCCCATATTCATATCTGGATCTCTAACCACAGTTAAAAATAATGTATATGTGGTTTGAGGATTGGACCTTAGGGTTTGCTAGACATGTGCTTTAGAAATACACATGCTACGAAAAAAAAGCTACAAAAAATATCGTATTTTTTTTGGTTACATAAAATATTATATATCAAATAAAGTAGTTCAATAATATGTATTGCATTTTATGTTTAACCTCAAACATCCTTCCAGGTCCTTAGTTCTAGATTTACTGATAACTAGTTGTGTGGCACTAGGCAAGTCCTTTAACCTTTCAGGGATTTTTTTTAATCTTTAAAAAGAAAGTTTATAAAGGATAAAAACTATAGATATTTAAATTTTACATTTATATAAACTTAAAATTTATATAATTATGGTTTTTGATATATTAAACATTCAAAGGTGGAAATAGGAGATAGAAAGAGTTTAAAAGGTGCATTACAAATCCATCAGCTAACTCTGTCCCACAAAAAAGGAGAAGTCATATCAGGGGAACCTAAATTCACAGGAAAAAAATAGAGTCTACATGAGTACAAAATAAATATTTTAACAGAATTCACAAACACAACAAATCATAAAACGTATTTGTTTGAACAAACTGTGCTGTAGTATAGCCCTTAAGAGGTTGGATTAAAAGGGACAAATCAAAATACCAGCATGTTTCTTTCTTAAAACCTAAATTGGTTTTAGGTTGGTTTATTATGCAAATCATTTGCTCCTTGATTTACACATCTGGAGTGTTGTGGTTAACTTTGGACCTTAAAATACAGACACGTGGCACTTCCACATACACACACACACCCCATCTTGGTTCTTGAGATCTTTGTCAGTTTTCTTATTTCATTTCAGCTTGCTATCTGAATTCAAGGGAAGAAGTTCTGCACAGTATTTGCAAATAGCAAGCATGACACTTGACTTGAAATTCAGACCATGCAAACGGGCCTATAAAGATGAGATCAGTGACACATAGTAACACCTGACAAGAATTATCATTTTGATTACAGCTAATGGAATGCTTTTCTTCATTCAGAACTCCCAGAGTCTGTAAACATGGCCTTACAATTTTAAATGGATAAGAAAGAGAAACCCATCAAGCCCAAAATGGTACAGTGATAACTATGAATATGTAATTTATGGATAATCAACTGAAGGTATTTTCCGGAAGAGCCAAAGTTCAAGTACGGTACATACTGGTAGTATAAACACCATATGAGCTACTACGAAATAATAGGCTCATAAAATCACTCACAATAATAATAGTGAGTTTAAAGGCAATTTGAAGCAGTAGGCTATGAGCTTTGAACTGAATCTCAGCATTTAAGATTGGATTTCTGTTTTTTCCTGGACAACTACTGATTCCAGAATCAAATATCAACTGGCTTTTGTAATGTGAAATGTATCCACCAAAGTTCTGTGTTTTCTTTTTTGTCTTTAGTTAAGTATCAATTATTTTATGGAATAATGAACAGACCATCCATAAGACTTCATCAGTACAAAATTTCAAGGGAAAAGTCTAAACATATCTATTATTTTTCAATAACAGTAAACTCCTGTTAGCAATATATGTGTAAGTCAAAGAAGAGGATTGAGGTTATAAAGAAGTATAGAAAATGCCACATGTTCTCAAAGTTCCTAGAATTCTAAAATGTTTACCATGTAATAGTATACACAAATACCCCATTATTTTGGAATTATAATATATGGCTTATCCCACTATTAAAAATAGCATGAAATTTTCCAAAGTAAGATTGATCAGGATTTAATTAACTTTGCACCCAAAGGATTGGTGAAGCCCTATCATAATAGATAACTTAATAGAGATCCCAGGGTCCATGAAGCACAGATGATATTCCACCTTATTTGGAACAGTATCGGTCCTTCTTCAGACTGCTGTGTGAATATCCATTGGCCTTTGTTCTAAAAAAATTATAATGTAGAAGGTAAAAATCTTAATTGTAATCTGGAATCACCAGCACTGACACTCTCTCATTGTTTCTCCTGTCCTGGAGAACCTCTCTCTAATACACTAAATTGTAGAGCGAGAACAAGGCCCTTTAACTAATCAAATAGCTATTGTATTAATTCATTTATTTGTACATCCTTTTATAAAATTATATTAAGCACATATTGCGTATGAAACAGTTTATTTTTATGTGCTGGTGGTCCACTGCTCTCAAAAATTTTCAAGTTCAATAGGAGGTATCTATTCTTTCATTCATTCATTCGGTGTTTTTGGCATATTTCCTGAACCCCGATATTCCAAGCACTGCTGTAAATACCAGAGACACAGACTTGAGAAAGACTGCCAGAGTCTCTACTTTCATGAGGCTCATGGGCTCATCATGCGGAAAGTAAACATTGTTGTTTAAATGCCATAAGAGATAAAAGGAAATAAATATGAAGGCTAAAAAATGACACAGTATCTGACTTCACAAAGAGTGGAGAGGTGCTGGAGGAGACAGGAGGGTCAAGAACTTGTAACCAAAAGGAAACTGTGATCATATTGGTTTGGTGGTAAATATAATACCTTTGTAATGTAGGAGCCATCACATATGCTTTCTCGGCTATTTAACAATGGAATGCATCCTATACCTGTGTTTTTACTGTGAATTATTACTAGGTGTAGTAAGATGACTTGAGACACATAAACTTCAAAATGCCTTCAGATCACTTGACTAGGAACAAAGAAAGGCTTGATAGAAAAAAGGGATCAAGAACGCTGGTTAGAGGATAGGAACCTGTGAAACTAGGAACAGTATTGGATTTTAACCTGGACTTTAACAATGACCATACCTGTCATTGCCCAGGATGATAACATTTTCTGCTTTTTTTTTTTTTTTCCTTTCGGACGCGCAGGCCAAGTGGCCATGGCTCACGGGCCCAGCTGCTCCGCGGCACGTGAGATCTTCCCGGACCGGGGCACGAACCCATGTCCCCTGCAACGGCAGGCAGACGCTCAACCACTGCGCCACCAGGGAAGCCCCTGCCTATTTTTTTTTTTTTTTTTTTTTTTTCCAGAGGAATTTCTCCCTTGATCAGAGGGGCAGAGATTATTCTGTCTCTGGTTAAGATGTATATTGCAGAGGTTCATATTCACTAGTCTGTCCTGCCTACCTTGACAAGTACTTTCCAGTTGCTTTACGGGTTCTCAGAATGACATTTAGCTTCCAATTAGATTTTATATTGTAAACGCTTTCCATTTCCCATTGATTTCTTGAGCTTTCTGGTCTATCCTTTGCGAAGAAAAGAGGAAAGTTTACATGTGTTCCTCTAGGTTAATTCTACTCAGCGGAACTTGTCAGTGGTGACTAGAACTGTGTTTTTAAGCAGAACTCCAAGTGTTCAGGCTTGGCAATTAATCAGTTACTTACTAAAAATGTAACTACCGAATTATCAGATATTCTGCTTATATTCCAGCAAATCTGAAGAGGAATTCTGGGGTGAAACAGACATAGATGACTTCTACATCTCACTATGAGTTACCATCTACCCAGAATTTTTTTTTTGTATATTTTCCTCCTTGCAAATTTGAGTTCAAAGGAGCCTAATGACTGTGCTTTCACCATTATCTGTTACTATTCACAAGTTCAAGATGCAATTTGAATGTCAATCCAACTGACTCTAGTAAAAGGGAAGTGGAGGAGTTAGTGCTATCCTGAGGGTAGAGAAGCAACAGAGTAAGGTTTTTAACAAAAAAAGCAAAGGCAAAGTTCTCTCCCTCAGGTCAATTTCTAACAAAATGGGTGGGCACAGCCCAACCCTCTCCATGACCAAGAGGAGATTTTGCACTGTGGACTGGATGGCTCCACATTGGAGGCAAACAGCAATCCTAATGTCAGAAGCTCAATGATGCTTTGTTTAATCCTATAGCTTTGGGCCAAGGGGACACATTTCTGCAAGAGAAAGAAAGAGAAGGTAACAGGAAAAATTATGTTCTTTGCAAACAGCCCTGTTTTTTCCAGTAGATCTCTATAAATACACTAATTCATCTTAAGCTCTGAGGCAAGGAAAGGAAAATAATTGTTAAGTTCTTATTTGGTACTGTGTTCTTTATATATAATTTCACTTTATCTTCACAGATCACTGCAAATTAATGTCTATTTTGACATGAAGAAACCAAGGCTTAGGAAGTTAGTCACCTGAGAGTTGCGCTGCATGTCTCTAAAGACCAAGTCCCGCTCACTAGGCTTTATACAATATGGGTTCCTGCCATGGCTCTGAGGATTCTGACTGAATGGGTCTGAGGTGGGACCCAGGATTCTGCAGTTTACTAAGTTTTCCAGGTGATTCCTCTAACCAATCAGTTTTGTCAATCATAGCAACAGGCTGCGCTGTCTCTCAGAGTAAATATCTCAGTGTATTGAGAAAAAAAAACAAAAAAAAACAGTTGTAAAGACAACGCATCAAGGATACCGCAAAGTAAGTAAAAGAAGTTATTTTTCTGAATCATCAGAAATATGTCTTCAGGGCAAGACAATGCATGAATATGCAATTGCAAAGGAAAAAAAAGATAGATAAGAGTCTCCTGTGACGGTGACCCAGAGCTATACAGGGATGTACCTTAGAGGGGCAGAGCAAATAAAATAGACATTGTAAATTTCAAACGGAAAATGATTCTTTGGCTAAGGGAGGAAAGAGAGAAAGAAAGAAAGTGAGGTGCTGACTGGTAGTGGAAGACATTAAATCCCTTCCCCTCCATTCCAGTGTCAGTGACTTCCTAAAAGGTGGAAAGGAAGAGGATCACTGATACCAAACCAAAGGAATGGAGCTGATGCCTCTGTGAAAGAGAGACATCAGTTAGCCTGTGGAAATGCTGGAAGGCTGAACAATGAAGCGAAGAGCTCCAAGGTCTTACACGCCCATCAAGAAAATAAATAAAGCTTAAGGGGCTGCAAGGGATGTGAATGGATTATGCATATTAACCCTGGAAGTTTTCGTGTTTCTATGCAATCATTGTACTTCAAGGATGGTTACATGATATTTTCTTTCATTTTAATTTTGTTAGACATCAGTGGAGAGGGTATTCCTCAGCTATGTCTAGGAGGATGCAGGAAGAGGAAGTATCTCAGCCCTCTCTTTACAGATCCCACTCATCTTTTTTAACAAATCTCCAACAGATCCTCTCGAGGCCAACACTACAGCCAGCAGAGCCAGATCACAGAGGCTTCCATTACTTCAGGTCAGCTGGGCAGGAGCATACAGGGACTGATGACAACACCCAAGTCACAGCCATGAAAATGTCTATGAATCAGTTCCCACCCTTGCCTGAAATTACAATGCCCAAGCAGCAGTTCAGACTAACTAATTCATAATCTCTGACCATGAGGTCCAGGCATCAGTATTTTCAAAAGTATCCAAGATGATCCCAATAACTGGCTAGTGCTGAAAACCACTAGTCTGAGACTTTGCCTGTTTCTCTCAGAGGTTAAAGGTTTTGCAAACATCCTGTAATGGAGAAAATGGAACTTCGTGAAAATGACACCTGTAAATATAGTTAGTAGTTACATATTTGTTTTGAAAAACAGAATGTATTCAGGCATAGCATTCTTTTACTTCTAAATCAATTCTTATCTCATATGTCCCAATTTAAATATGTTAAAAAATCTTTCATATTATCCAGGAAGAAATGCATTAACATTAGAGAACTTAAATGACCATACACACTCATGATCAGGTCATCACTGATGGAGGTGGCAATTACGCAACTAGTACCTAAACAGAAAACCTCTCCTATTTGGGTGACTTAGTATTATAAAATTTAAAATAAAAATAAATTTAAAAAAAAGTTTTTAATAGTAATAATCATTAATTCAGCCCTTGATTCTGGATCAACCAAAGCCCCAATTTCATAATGTCACAGGGAGAGAGACTCTTTCCAATGTGATCTTTTGTACCTGATTTATTGGAAAACTAAATTGTTCTCTCTCTCTCCCTCCGTTTCCAGTCTTCTTCTGTTTGTTTGTTTGTTTTGTTTAGTGTTTAGGATGGATGACTATTGTGAGGAGGTCTGGTAAAAGGTAACATGGGGTCAACAGCAGAAATTCTGTCCCACAGAACACCAGATTATTAATACTCTAAGCTCCTTGATGTCCAAATTTCTCAACTCCAAGGTAAGGAAAGTATTAGATCTAGGACTTCGAGGCCCTTCTGCATCATATACTTTGTAGAGAAAAGAAATCCGGATTAGGAACCAAGGGCTAGGATAAGTAAACACAGTGCTGGAGTTAACAAGTTGTGCTATCTTGAGCAAATCACTTAACCAAACTCCCTGACATTAATTTTTTCATCTGTCCACTAAAGGGCTTGGATGACACTGAAGGGCTTAGCTCCTTCTAACTTGAACTTCTTTGGCATAATTTTAGATCTGTGACCTATGGAGATAATTGCATTTTGGGGAGTTTGATGACAATTCATTTCATTTGTTGTAAATCAAATGTAGGGGGAATAAACAAGTTATGTAGGGTTCCCAGAAGAGACTGGAAAACATTTCTTTCCTGTAACTGTGCTTTTTATAATTGCAGGTTACACAAATTTCCATATTATTTCAGTTGCAGAAGGTCTGCTCAACATTGATTTAGAGCATTCAGATTACATTAAATATGTACGTTCTATGAAATGACATGGTATGTACATATAATTAAAGATTCTGGGGTGTGTTTTTGGACAAAATGTTGTTGCTGCAATAAAAAAAAAAAAGGAAAGAAAGGGAAAAAAAGGCTGAGTCCCAAAACCAAACAAAACCTCAAACACCAAAAGCTGCATAAATCAAAGCTTAAAATCTGACTGGTAACAGCAGGACCAGATCCATCAGTATAAACTGACGGAGGTGTGGTTTCCAAACCTACTCAATCCACTTGTATACACAAAGCTTGAATTTACTGGGCTTTGCAGGGGTGACCATTTGCTTCTATGGCTCAAGCTTTGTTTCCTTGAGGGTTTCTCAGTCTCTCTCCCTCTTGAACAAACTGCACGAGATGCGGTTTTTTGGTTTTTTTGGTCCAAGCCATTTGCATTCCTCTTAGTCTTTCTCCTTTTAAGGTAAAGTGGGTTTTAATTCATGTTAAAGCCAATGAAATTTGGCATATTCTGATTCTAAGGCATGATTTCTTTCCATATAGCTTTTGTAGGATAATGATCTCTATATATTTGAAAATCAGAAGAATTAGGCTAAAAGACTCATTGAAAGGTCATCTAAGCCACATTCCTACCTTCACACACATATACTCTAGAACAGGGGAGAGAGCTTCTCAAAGCTGTCCCCCACTTATTCTGCTGAAAAAAAAAAAAGTTTCATCTGAACAAATCATTTTAACAGGATGCCAATATTTACTTATTCCTAGCACCTAAATGATGGTCAGAGATATTGGACCGTATGGAATGACAGGCCTGGATTAGAGGCAGAGAAGAAACACACTCTTCCATTGCTGTCACTTTGACCCACGTTACGCATGTGAGACTTACACCAATAAGAGATTCACATCTTCTGATCTGCACATTTTCCCAGAGACAAACTGTACACTTTGTGAACATTAAACTGATGTTGCACATAACTTGGTGGTTCAGAAGTGTCAGCTGCATATACTGTCTTTATACTCTAGGTCACAGTCCTTGGAAGGGCCATTGCCTGCAGCTACTGGATAAAAATGACAATTCTTCCCACGCAGTACTTTTTGGTACATATGCTGAAATATTTGATTTTTTACTACGTTTTAGGCTATCTTGGTGAGGATTCTGCTACCTCAGACATATTAGGACCCAGAATCAAAATAATGCTGATTTTCAGCCATGCTTTCATTTAGGGCTACAAGCAGAAAATTAAAGGCCTTGAATTCTCTCCTTCCTCATATCCGAATCCAACACTTCTCTAAATATTTACATCTGAAAAAAATTATAAAGTCTCTAAAATAAAATACATGTATGATAAAAGAGTATATGAAAAAATTCAAGTCTTTTAGCCTTCCTTTTATCAGACCTCTTATTTATATAATAAGAATATCCATTAACACAGGAAAAATTTCAAACTAATTACTGGTTTTGCAGACACAAGTCAACTGGTTTATCTCTAGGTCTCATTTGAGAAATTTACTTAAATAATCGTTGCTTGTCATGGTGGCTAAGATTTGAAAGAATATATATATATATTAGTATATTATTAGCATTATTAGTACAATAGTATATAGTATATATATATATATACACAATAGCGTATATATCTATATCTATATCTATATATCTATATGGTCTCCACAGAGCAGGAAATCCCATGATGTTAGAACATCTGACTTACTCTGAGGCGAAGAACTTTTAACTACTGATGCTCTTTGGTCCGAAGGCAAAGAAGGTGTTTAGCTCGGAGAAGGCACCACTTTTTAAAACGCAAACCATTTTCTCTCTTTGGGATATTGTCTCATATATTTCCATGTCTAAATGTCCCTTATTTTTTCAAAACTCAGTGAAATTGTCACCTTTTCCATAAATCAGTTTGGCTGAAGTTTACAGGCAAAAGCAATCTTCCTAAAACCTCTCATGATACTTTATCTGTATTCTCTTTATATTACCTCGTGCTTCTGGTTTTATTTTTGTCTGTGTGTTTATTTATAAAGTTTCTTGAATAATAATAATAATCATCATCGTCATCACCCTTATTCATCTCATCCTGTTTTGCATCTTATACAATGCCTGGCACAATACCTTGAATAGTGTAGATACTTAATGCACATTTTTGAATACATGAAAGAGAGATATAACACTGTTAATCTGTGCTAGGGTATGACAGTATCTCTATTGCACTTCTTAACATTCTGTTTCCAGCCTAAAAGAGAGAAACAGTTTGCTCTTTAGGATTTTGCAACCTGCTCCAACCTCAAGTTCTGAACTTAAACTAAAATCTGGCTCCTTTTGAATCAAGAATTAGTTTGTTTCCTTCTCTGTCTTCTTCAGAGTCCTGAGCTGCTTTGAAAATTCGCTGGGATTCTATAAGATGTGCAATGACAGCAGATTCTTCTAACCGACCATCCCAGATATTTCTAAGAATTAAGTCTATAGTCTCCTGAGCTATGTCAGGTAACAGAGGATCATCCACAGGCCAAATGATAAAATTATAACTAGGATTTCCACTTAACAGCAGATCCAACAAACGATCAATGCCCGGAATACACATATGGTTACAAATACAAGTGGCTGCCTTCGTTCCTCACAGAAGTCTTCTCTGCGATCAATAATCCTAGCAGGGCTCACTGAGTGAATTGCCACCAGGTTCTCAGAAACAAAAGTTTATTTTATTTTTTGTAATACCTTAGGTTAGAGAAGAACAACATTAGCAGAGGTCCACCTTATCAAAATATAAAGAAAAGTTAGGTATGCCATAAAGTCGTCTCAGCCACTTGAAATTTTGGTCCTAAACTAACATAGTACTCATTTGAATCTTTGCTGAAACCATCTTTGCTTAGAAATTATTAGAATGTATCTAAGATGATAAATTAAGTATGTTAAGGGAAAAGATGAATACATTTGACTCAATTTTTGAGGGAAAAGATGAATACATTTGACTCAATTTTTGAAGTCTAACGCATAAGAACAAGTGCAACGCAAATGTCCTACTGGGTTAAGCTATTTGCTGCATATAATTGATAAAGTCATATAATGTTACATATAAAGTGTTTCTACAACTCAATAAGAATAAAGATTTTAAAACTGACAAAATATCAGTAGGCAGTTCACTGAAAGATATTACTAATAGGAAATACACACCTAAAAAGGCAACCTATTTCTGTTCAAATAAAATGACTTTTTAAAAAAGCTTCTTTTCAACTATCAAATGAAAAATATTGTAAAGTTTCAAAATATCTAGAGCTAACGTGGTTGTGATCACCTTTATAGTGACAATAAATCCTAAAATTGAATCTCTACGTGTCCTTTGACTCAGCCTTTCTACTTCTGGGAACTTATTTATAAAAATGTACTCACAATACAAGCACATATAAAAAAATGTATTGCAGTATTATGTATAATAGTACAAATTTTTGAAGAACCAAAGTGTCCATCAATGGAAAGGATTAAAGTAATTCATCATATATTCATGTGATGTATGGATATGACATGTGAATATATGAATATCGTAAGTTTGGAGCGAAGTGAGTGTAGCATCAACATATATTCACTACCGAATGTAAAATAGTCAGCTAGTGGAAGCAGCAGTATAGCACAGGGAGATCAATATAATACTCAGACTCTAATTCCAAAAACTTACAAAAATAACTTGATATTTTAATGACAATAAGTATGCCAAATATAATGCTTTTATAGTCCATAAGGGGAAAATACCTTCATATATTTAATATTTTTCAACCACAACATAACCAGTGATTTTCACTTAAAGTCGCTGAGACAATAAAAATATAAAACGGAATACAATCTCTGTTGGGTAGCATTAACCTTTACTCAGTCATTAAACAATGAGAAATACTGGGCTGTTTTTGTTATGGATTAAGAAAATGCTTTTGGAAACAGATAAACATTTGTCCCTGCTGGAAGCTCCTTCAGCAGTAATGCATCATTATGCCTGACCAGCCCTAGAAACCTAGGAAAGACAAAATATGTACATGTTGGTTGTTAAGCATATGTGATATGTTTTGCTTTGTCCCCTGGCAACCAGAAGATTTTTGAACTTTGCCAAAATCCAAACTTTTGAAACTCTTAAGCTGCTTAATTTTTATATTCATAGAATGTAACCCAAGGTAGAGTTTTGTTTGGAAAACTAAATGACTTGCGTTGTGACAGATTTTGTTTAACTTAGTTTTGTTTAACTTAAATGTTAGGCGCGACAGCTTCAATTCCAATCAGACTCCGTGCTAGTTATTTAGATCTACATGAATGGCTGATGAATTTTAAAGATCACGTCAATTTCATGTCTTTATCATGGCTTTTGCTGTAGCCATTAAAGCGAAGCGGCTACAGACTTGGAATCAGAGGATGGGTGTTCTAATCTCGCGCAGCTCTGTTATTTAAACCAGCCTGAGACTTCAGAAAATCACGGAATCCCTCTGGTCCCAGTTTCTTCATTTTTAAATTAAGGAGGTTCAAAGAGTCTTAAAAAGTGTTTGAGGTATGCATTCCCTCTTTTAAATGGGAGGGATGTAAAAGGTTTTCAGGCTAGTGACATGTGACCACATAAGCCTCTCACTCTTACTCAGTCAGTTCTTGACCCCGCATTCCATCCTCCAGACCTCCAGAATGCTCTGTTATATACCTCTTAATTCTAGAGCATAAATCCCACGAAAAATGCATTGGAAGTGTCATAAACTTTTTAAAAGTATTTCTATGTTCATTATTACCATTCACCATTAAAGATACTGAATCCTTTTTCCTCTTTTTAAAATTTGTCCACCCTTTCCCCTTATTCCATTTCCACATATGACAAAGCTTCTATATATACCATCTTTATAAAGCATCTAACTTGCATCCTCAAATAATACCTCACATAAAGATGGATAGTTTTGCTGTCTTTAACATCCAGTTTGGTGATGTTATATCACTGTCTGTGACATTCAAAGGATATGGGGCCCATAAGTAAATATTTGTCACTGGAGACCATCGGCCTATGGCAAAATAGACACCAGAGCGCTACATAATTTGTGTTTGTTCAGAGAAAGGCTATTCAGATCTTTTTTATCCTAATGATAAAAAAATTGCTCTTGCTACTTGTTCCAGTAAAAGAGAAAAATATTCTTAAATGCTAAAACAATAGTAGCTCCTTTGGTGAGTGATGTGCCACTTAGTAATAATGCAGTAGGTTTTGAACAGATCTGTAGTTTTTCAAAGGCAAACATCAAATAGAAAGAAAAAGGTTATGTCACCTTCACCCTCACAGTACTGTCATTTATATGCTATCAGCTCATTAAATTCACATTAGGATACTCCATGGGACTTGAGTTGCTATTAGTGCACCTAAATGGCATAACAAAATCTCAGTTCACTTTAAGAGAGATGGCATTGCGACATTTTGTATTTCATCACTGAATTATTACAGTCTCAGATGCATTCTGCTGTGATGGTAATGGAAGGAGGAGTACAAGAGAGGAAAGCTGTCCATTTGTTGTGCCCCGGGAGAGAAAAAGCAAAGTTTGATTTAAAAAAATTTAAGGAAGTGAAAGTAAAGCATTAACAATTTAACCCCTGTATCAAGGCTGAAAACACACAAGTAAAGGCAAATGTTACATTTTGAGATAGGCTCTAAGGAATTTAGGGTAAACTGAATGTATTGAATGCTACAGGAGTTTGGGTGGTGGGCTGGTTTATGGTGACAGGTGGATGATTTTCAGGACTCTGTGTTACCTTTATAAAGTCCTTACTGGTAGCACACACTGTACTGTCCTTTTCTATTATATTCTCATTGATTCCGTCTTTGTGAAAAAAAAATATGGGTAGCCTGTCAAAGGTAAATGATCCTGTGACAAATATTGTGAATACTGATAGTTCTCTCCATGATAAGAGAAGCCTTTCACGATGACAAAAACTTATTGTCTCCTATTCTGACTTCCATGCTTCCAGGCAAGATTTCATGAAACAATTTTAGCACCATTTACGATGATCAGACTGTACATTTGTCAAAAGTAAAGCCACCAGTGGAAGAAGCCTGGCTTAGCAGTGATTTACATATGATACCAGAATTAGTGCTGCCTCCAAAAACCAGTACACTTAGGAGGATTTTGTTGAATATTCAACCAAAAGAAATAAGCAGAGTATGTGCCTGGTATAATGTGTTCCTATACTGAAGTAGAGAAATAGACATGTTTATTATGAGATGAAATTGTGTAATAGGACAGCACGCTCTCTTCTAAAGATCATTTCTTCGTCACTTATATCACTATTTGCACAATATTTAAAATTGTAGTTGTGAAGGCAGTTTAGACTTCATGGCTATTGCTTTCTTCTGCATCAATTGTTACACAAAATAAAACGTACTGAATATGTGGAAAAATGAATACCGGTTGCTTGTTAGGAGATGTGGGTTGTAGCTGGAGCTCCGTTGCCGAGTGTGTGGTTGATAACTCCAACCCCTTGAGTGTAGGTTTTCTCATCTAATAAAATGAAGGGGTTTAACTAGACTGTCATTAAGATTCCCTACAATTCTCAACATTTCTGTGTTACAGAAAAGAGCAGAGTGTTGGAAAAGGAGACCCAACAGGAGTCTGGGGTATTGGTCTTTGCTTGGCTATTAACAACCTGAGACCTAAATTAGCCATTTACTTACTCCAGGCCTTTGTTTACCTTTCTATGAAATAAGGCAAATTACTTTCTGATCTCTGAAACATCCTGAGATCTAAATTCGTATGTTTTTTTAATTCTCCAATCCTTTCCCAGCTCTATCACAATTTTACCTTGTGATATTGGACACAGTATTAAAGCATATAGATTACTCATCATTCTCTTTGGAAATTATATTTAGCATACCAATCTACTCTTGAGAGTTTAGAAAATGTTGCTCAATCGCAAATGAACAGCTGCAACTGTCAACTAGCTACAAATTTGTAAGGCATCTAGTTTTATCTCTGGCTCTTTAATGTCACAGTCTCCCACAACTTTCTAGTCTCTTAACCTCAGCCTGATTCAATCATTAGTTTACCTGCCTAACACCCATAGCCATCTGATTTCATAACCATCCTAATAAGATAAGGAAAATGAGATCCACACAGGATAAATGGCTCACCCAAAGCGACATAGCAGAGAACTACAATCAGGGTAGACTCTTAAGTCTGGTAACTTTCAGTGTGATGCTTGCTCAGCCAGTGTCCGAGTTAGGGTCTTCACCTATTCTCTTTTTCTCAGCTTTCACAAGGCTGACAGAAGGGTGAATTCTTTGAGGGGGTTTTGTATTCACTACAAAGTAAGTTGTTGTAAAATGATAAGACTTTAATGGTAAGATATGAAGAATCAACCAGCATTGAGCGTGATTTTTTCAAGGGAAACCAATTCGTTTCTGTTGCTCTCTGAAATGAATGAGCAGTAGATAGATGATTGTTTGCTCAACCTGAGAGGGTGTTCTTATTCAGATTTAATGCAGTCAAAGTATGCTTGGAATTGCAGTCTAACTTCTATTTGTCATTATATCCCCAAGCCAACTGCAAAGGCTGGGTGGCATAAGGTAGAGGGACCTTATAAACATGTCCTAAAGAAAGAAAAAGAAAAAGAAAAAAAAAGACATGTCCTATATTGAATCATTAAATACAATCATTTTAGAATCAAGCCAGTGTTTGCAGTTATGTTCCCCTCAGGTGTGCTTTATTATTTTTTTAAGAGTAAAAAATGTGTGTGTGTGTGTGTGTGTGTGTGTGTGTATGTAAAATCTCCATACCAAGCAGCAATAGAGTGTTAAGCTATGTAGCCAGTACATTGATGTTATGCTCTTTAAATAGAAATTACCCTAAAAATATATGAATATGGTCATTAAATGTCACCTCGTGAATTGAAGCTGACATCATTCAACACAAAACAAATGAGGTTAGCCATTTGTAGAAGTAACCCTCCCTAAGAGACTATTTTACATGTCTTGATAATTAGATAAATAGGTCTCCTAAAATTGAACAAGGAGCCTATGGAACTTTCCCAAAACCCAATGGAGACACATTAATCTGAAATGTAAGTAATGAAAGATAAGATAGAAAGTAATTAATTGTGTGAAATATCCATCATAAAGAAATGTTATAACAGAATATTTTGTTAACTGATCAGGAATACAGTTTTGTTGTGGGTTTTTTTTTTTTTTAAACAAATACTAAAAGGTGTCAGTGCTTACTCAGCCATGACTCAGAAGGAAGGTAGCTGGTTTGGTGATGTTGTTCTTAACTTCTTGACAGGTATAGACATAAAAGGCAGAAGGATTCATCAGTCTGCCACTAATTGAATGTACTATTCCCCAATATCTGCCAATTCCCTTTGTTTCGCTTCTTGACTCACCACAAAAATTATCTGCTCTTATTTTGATTTCCCAAGAAGACTTTTTTACTGGGAAGGAGCATGTACTTGCCAGCTGATGCAAGTATTCTATTTGATTTTTATTTTTTATACAGCAGGTTCTTATTAGCTATCTATTTTATACATATTAGTGTATATATGTCAATCCCAATCTCCCAGTTCATCCCACCACCACCACCGCCCTTCCCCCAGCTTCCCCCCTTGGTGTCCATACATTTGTTCTCTACATCTGTGTCTCTATTTTTCTGCCTTGCAAACCAGTTCATCTGTACCATTTTTCTAGGTTCCACATATATGCATTAATATACGATATTTGTTTTTCTCTTTCTGACTTACTTCACTCTGTATGACAGTCACATTCTGTTACATAGTGCAGTGTGTTGTTCTGTTTAAGTGAATAAATTGGCATTCTGGTTTATAAATCTGTTTCCCGTAAGCTGATTCAGTATTACTGAATCCTCCAGAGTCTGACAATCCCTGGGAAAACTGGTAAAATAGTGTTCCTGACTAGGCAAAGCCAAGACCCACACCCAAGTCTGAAGGAACTCCAGCAAATATTATTTATCTGCCATGTGTTCCTACCGGAAGCAGTCCTTCAGCCAACCTCTTTCTACAGTCCTGGTAATTACAAGTGAGAAAAGCTCTTAGGAGGAGGACTCCCACGGTGAACAGGAACAGGACTAGTGTATACCATGTTCACCTCTCAGAGATTCACAATATATTTTATATCATAATGAACTGTAAAAGATAAGTCTGATTAATATTGTGCAAACCGGGCTTCCCTGGTGGCGTGGTGGTTGAGAGTCCGCCTGCCAATGCAGAGGACACGGGTTCATGCCCCGGTCCGGGAAGATCCCACATGCCGCAGAGCAGCTGGGCCTGTGAGCCATGGCCGCTGAGCCTGCGCATCCGGAGCCTGTGCTCTGCAACGGGAGAGGCCACAGCAGTGAGAGGCCCGCGTACCGGAAAAAAAAAAAAAAAAATTGTGCAAACCAATATTTCTCAATACCCCAATATTTTTATGTGACCTATATTAAACTTTCTGGGAATATACTATGAAAACTATGGGGAATATGCTAGTTCTAGGAATCCTGAAGAATACCTGGCAATACAGCTTCTCATCTGGGGTTTCTATCTCTTTTGCATCTGGGTACAAAGGAAAATTTTTCAGTATATAAATCTCAATAAGAATAATATCTGCCAATGTTTAGTTAGTTTCAAGTCGAAGCTGCATTGATTTGGTTCACAGTAGTACTAGGAAGGGCCTTGACATTGACATTCTTCTGTTTACCTTTCTTTTTTGTAAGAAGGTTTGTTCTCAACAAAGAACCCACAATATGGTACTTAGGGTAGCTGTAGAACATCATTTAGGATGTTCTGTTACTGAACTTTATTAGAGTTAAAATATACGCAGTCATATAATACTGTGCTGAGCTCTAGGGTGGCACCCAAGAAACATCACCCCTCTTGCCTATCAGAGTTCTGAAAAACAATAAAGAACTAAAATAAAACAGTGGCAGATGTAACCCACTTATCACCTTATTTACTGATAGAGGCCAGATGGGAGGGGATTGATTAGATTGACAGCCACTTGGACCTGCTGAATGAATCACTGAACTTAGGTTGAATTACCCACTTGGGCCTAGCAGATTGGACTGGACAGGTGGGGAAAAGGCAGCCACTGGTGGAGTAGAGACACTGTGTCCTCCCTGTCGGGAGACAGGGGTGTAGCTGTCCTGAAAATGTCTACTTTATTCCTCAAGTCAAGTGCCTCCATCTGGGGTGAAGTGAGCAAGGGGATGGAGAGAGAGTCTTACTCTATGTAGAAGGCAACACCAGGAACAGAGAATAAGAATTTCCTTCTAACATGTTACTTCTAGTAGTCAGCTAACTAAAATATAAAACCTAAAGTAAACATTAAAAGGAAAAAAATAACACTAAGATTTAAGCGCAGTGCTATACTTCTAAAGGACAGAGCTGGCAGAAATTAGTAACGTGGACAAGAAAATTATGTAAATGTGCCCATGGCTGGACAAAAGGGAAAAAGAAAAAGATAGTATGAGATAAGAAGTTCCATGGAGACAGAAATTTAAAGGGATTCTTCTCCCATCCTACCAAGTAAAGCACTGATACAGAAGCAATGGCATTTAAGTGGTATGTTTTCCTAGGATTTACACACCATTTTTTTTGTCTTCTTTGGTTTTCATCATATTTACTGTGTTTTCAAGTCTTTCAAAGGATCACTGGTGTGCAAATTAGTGGTTGTAAAAATCTGAATATTAAATGTGTTTCAGCTTAGACTATTGGGTTTTCTAAAATTAACCAAAGTGTCACCTTAAATTGCAGTCAGGTGAATGATTTTTAAAAATGCATAAGATCACAAATTTACAGATCATTTCATTAATGGTAACCAGTTTTCCTTCTCCATGTGCAGTGCATATTTCTTTAGTCTTATACACCTCTATATGCTTACTCAGTAACCCTTTATTATGTCTCTGATTATACCATGCCCTGTGCTATAAACTAAGATTCAAAATCAAACATGACACAGTTTTTGTCCTTGAATCGTATTGACTCTCCTAGGAGAAGAGGCAAATTATTGTTTATTATACAATGTGGAAGATTCTAAGGTAGTGGTATCTACAGGATGCTGTGGGAGATGGCATCCGCATTAGACTGACATCAAGGGAGCTGGCCAAGTGGTACTTGAGCTCAGGCTTTCCTTTGTGGATGTGTTTTTTCTTAACTTTCATTTTTTTTTATTCCAAGAAAGTTTGTTCTGAATCATTGGGCAGTAAATTGGAGAAGTCATGCCTCTTTTTATTAATATCTTTCTGTGTGTTTCCTAAAAACAGAGACATCTCTTTCATTACAACACTGCTATTATCAAAACCAGGAAATCAAACACTGAGACAGTTATAGAGTACTACTATCTAATCCATTACCCATATTCAAATTTTGTCAATGGTTCTAATAATTTGCTGTATTTATTTCCTCCCCAGTCCGAGATCTGTTCTGCAATCACTTGTCACAATTAGTTGCCACAGCTCTTGGGCTCCTTTTTCTCACTCTCTAGCTTGACCTTGATATTTTTGAGAGATATAGGTCAGTTATTTTGTAACTCAATTTGTGTCTGTTTGATGCTTTGTATGCTAAATTTAGATTATGATTCTGTCAGGATTACCACAGGAGTGATGGGATGCCCTTCCCAGAAAGCCTGTGATGTCCACTTGTTCTAATATCTGATCACTAGGTTAAGGGGCTGTTCACTAGGTCACTACGCTGTGAAGCTACTCCTTTTCCCTTTGTAAGTAAGAAGTATCAATGATTTTGGCAGGGGAGATTTGGGTAGTTAAAAACATTTGATTTAAAAACTACTTTTTCCCAGTTTTTGCGTGTTATAAATAAAACGGCTGTGGAGAGTGCTAGGGTAGTTTCCTATTTATACTGGGTCATCAGGGAAAGTCTCACTGATAAGGTGATAATAAAGTAGAAGAGAGCAAATATCCTTAGTGTGGAAACCAACTTGAGTAGAAAGGTTTTTCTTGGGTAAGTCAGAATATGTAAATCAGAATATTTAACCCCAAATGGGCTAAATAATGGGGGTTTTATTATCCCCTGTAAAAGGTCTGGAAGTAAGCTATCCCAGGGCTGACCTAATGGCTCAGATGTTTCATCAAGGAACAAAAATCTCCATATTTTGGAGCCACGATTCTCATATATTTGCTTTGCCTGAGGTTTGTTTCGTTATCATCATGAGATGCCCCCCCCTTGACTCTCAAAACCACAGTTTTGTTACTGAAGAAAGCCAAATGACTGACTGCTAAGTAGGGAAACAGTACTGTCTAAAGGAGTTTGTCTAAATGAGAGCAAAAGTATGGAAAGAGATTTTGCTTCTACATTCTTCAAGCAATGCACTCATTACATGAAAGTATTTGCTTTGAGGTATCCACTTCACACTTTTATGTGAAACTAACCATTACGCCATACAATAGCAATGGTGGTTTGCTTCTTATTAATATGCCACAACTACCTTTTGTCTAAATGAAAATGTTCTCATCTGTTTCAAAAAACGGAAGGCGAGAAGTTCCCTTATTTGTCATATTCTTCACGGATTAATAATAATTTCTCTTTTTGTTCCATTACAGTCCTATCTGGTTATGTTCTAAAAACTAAGATGCAGTTTTAACTTTCACTAATGCTTCTTTTAAAAATGACAGGGAAATTTAAAGAGGAGTAAAAAGAAAAAAATATGCATGGTTGTTTCATCACTATGCTAGAGCTGACATTTACAACTTCCTTCTTTCACTTACCAATTTTATGTTACCTTTGTCTTCAGCCCACGTTTGGGATGGTAAAAGGTTTTGGCTCTATTGGATGATTCAAACTTTTCTTCCTCAATGTCCTGTGTTCTAAGGGGTCTACTGATATAAACTCATTACCAGTTTCATAAGATTTTAAGTTATCCACGGTGTAGGATTCTCTCTTTGTGTTATCTTGCAAGGGACACAAAGTAATAGAGTGCACCATTACATCACAATTTTAAGTAAAATAATTAGCTATTTGAACTATGTCCTATAGAGCATTATATTAAAGACAAATAAGTGACATTTCAAAATTAATAATTCTATTAGAAATTAAAATGAAGATGGAAAACTGCCCCAAGCTGAGCCAATCATGTTCTTTTGGTCAGAAATTATAAACTAGGACTAAGAGATTTCCAGTTTCAGTGTGGATGGGTCTCGTGCACAGAGGAGATATAAAAACTTGAGATGGTGGTGTGATGTACTTTACCATATACTGAATGAAAAGAAAATTTGAAAGAGAGAAAGAGAGACAGAGACAGAGACAGAGGTAGAAAGAGAAGACAGAGAATAGGCAGAGAGAGCTTCCCTGGGCTTGATGGTGTTTATACAGAAGCTTGCATATATATACAGGTACACACACACACATATATTTTGTACCTGCCTCAAGTCTTTCTAGAAAAGTTTGGGTTAATTCTTATCTTTATATTATAAAATTCCCATTTTGCTTACAGATAGCCCTTCATCTACATCCTCTTTAAAATATCTGCTTAACTTAGCTCAGGTTATTATAATTTACTTGCATTCAATGAGTTCTAACTCTTACATGTCTTTCTAAATTATTTTAGCGTGGACATCCATCTTCCGCCTCTGCAGAGTGTGAAAATATTCCTTTAGGAATTAGGAAAATATCGTCTATTCATCTTATTATATAAAATTATTTTGCCCACGTGAGTTTGACAAATTCATTCAACTCTGCAGGATAAAACTTTAGAAGTTTAGATGCTTCACTCATCTTTTTTTTTTTTCTGTTGGAATAAACTTTGGCCATGCTAAAATAAAAATAAATGTCTATTCCAACAGAAAAAGATGGGAGAAGCATTTACTCAGTAAATCTGTATGAAGAGCTTACAATCTATAAAACGTCATAAATATCTGTGGAATATAAAATTTATGAAATTTAAAAAGCACTGTGTCTAGTCCACAAGGGGGCTATTCCACATGTAGCTGATTGAGAGGTGACTGAATTTCAATATGTCAAATACTTTTACTTAAAAAATAAAACAGGGAACCTAGAAGCATCACTTTGGAGAAGTTGAGTAGAATTTAACTATGTGTACAACACTTTCAAATTCAAGTCAGATGGGATAGCTCAGAAGTTTGGTTATTTATTTTGGTGTTTAAAGGCTCCAGGAAATATGTCTAAAAGCAAATGGGGAAAATTAAAATATTTATTATTTTTTCCACTGAAGCTTTGGGTTTCCCGATTGCTTTGTTCCAGGTGGCTTTTTTGAAACATCTCTCACACATTCATCTTATATTAGAAAACATATGACAAAACCAAGTTTTTTGATTTAGGAACTATATCAAAATTATTGCAATAATCTTTCAATGGCAGACAAAATCAAGAAAATTACTTGTCAAAGGAAGCCTCTTTCTTGTAATACCATAACCATTTGTGGTCACCAAATGGACTTTTTTCATTAAATTATTTGTGACCCTGTCCAGGCTGTTGGCCTACCAAGAGAGTACCAGCTATTTTTCAAAATGAGTGTTTCATTGATTTAACATGTGTTGGACATTCATGCTTGTATTTATTTTACTTAATTATAATTCCTTTGAACTTTTGCCCTGAGGTAGTTTTAATGTGATGGCCAAAATCTGAAACTTTTAATGAAATAAATAAATTTTCTTAGTAACATAATATTTTCCTGGAAGAATAAACATGTTTCCCAAAATAGCTCATTTAATCATAGGTAATACCTTTTAGGCTGAGATAATCGGCAATAATTTAAAACAATTTAATGTATAAAACAATCCCATATGTACAGATAAACACATCTGACATACAGAGAAACATACACATACATAAGTTCAACAAATATTATTGAGTGTCTACTATGAAATAGGAATTGGAAATATAATAATGAACAAGTTAGTTGTGGTTTTACTCTCATCAACCTTATAGTGGGGACATGCAGAAAAAATTTCAATAAGCTGTGCACACTGCAAAAATAATAGGGAAAATTTGGTAAAGGGGATACATGGCAATACATGTTTATTCGGCTACAGGTCCCTTTATGACGTAGATCTTACTTTCCCCTCTGGTCACATATGCGCTCACTCATGATTCTTAGAAATAAACTGTTCTCCTTTTCTAACCATACTCAGCTATTGCATCAAAAATATATTTAATTCTTTCAAAACGACATACAGACTATTTCTCACACCTGGAATGTCCATCCTTCCAAATCTCATTAACCATTAACCTGACTCATTAACCTGAGTGTGAGATTGGCACTGGACTTTCCCTCCAACTAAAAATATATAAGGCAGCTGTTTTTAGATATGGGGCAACAGGCAGAATGTATCCTAAAGACAAGAGAATTATAGTGAGCCCCAAGATCTCTCCAGATTTCTGCTTGGAGACATTTGACTACCTACCTCAGCAGAGAGAGAAGGAACTGGAGAGAGGAGGAGAGATCAGAGTTCAAGGCTGCAGTGAAGGGGCTGGCAATTGGGGGACAGGATTCCTGAGAGAAGAGGCTAAAGGAAAATGACCTCAGATGGAAAGTTAGAGCCACAAGAAGTGATGAGGAACATCAATCAAAACTAACAGTAGGGCTTCCCTGGTGGCGCAGTGGTTGAGAGTCCGCCTGCTGATGCAGGGGACGCGGGTTCGTGCCCCAGTCCGGGAAGATCCCACATGCTGCGGAGCGGCTGGGCCCGTGAGCCACGGCTGCTGGGTCTGCGCGTCTGGAGCCTGTGCTCCGCAACGGGAGAGGCCACAACAGTGAGAGGCCCGCGTACCGCAAAAAAAACAAACTAACAAAAAAACTAACAGTAAAGCATTGCTCAACATCTGACCTATTTTATATTTACTTCTTATTTATTTTCTGCCCTTACAATGCACATAAACTCTTTGAAGACAGGGCCCTTTGCCTTTTTGGTTCATGCTGTATCCTTAACACAGGTTTTCCCCGCTTTCCAAAAGTAGAGCATCCCTACAACAACTTTTGTAAGCCCAAAAGGAGTAAAGCAAAGAAGCAATTACCTTAAGACACATGTTGCTAACAGAGGAAAAAATACATGGAGATAAAGCTCAGATGCTCACAGATGGAGTTCAAAACCATGGGGCTTGATGCTGAGATGGAGAGTGTAGTTCTGGGGAAAGAGCTTGGTGGTGCCACTTTTGATGCTCAGAGCATGTGCTGCCTCTATAAATGGCTTGTGACAAAACAAATGCTGAACTCTTTTCACTTTTTGTCTTTTTTCGTAAGAGCAAAAATTGTCTTCAGATTTCTTTGGATTAGCTCAGATAGCTACTAACGTAGGTCTTTCGTAAAAATGAAGTGGCATAAAGCGAACATTCAAAAAGCAGTGGATGCCTTTAGAAGAATGTCTGACACATAGTATGTGCTCAATTAATATTTATTGAGTGAATAAGTGGATCACATATAACTGGAAGACTGAGGATAGGGCAAGTTTAAGGAAAATTAAAATGATGACTCCAACTCAGTCCCTCTATGACTCTCTCAGGCCAATTCTTGTACGTGTATTACTTTGTTCTCAAGCTGGCCTTTCTTGTGGCCAAAACATAACTGCCAATAGCCTCCAGGATAGTCTGTCTCCCTGTCTTTGTGTAGTAGAATAGAGAAGAAGCCACTCTTCCATTTGTGGAAAAAAATGCATCTTTCCCAGTGTGTTTAGGCTACATGATGTCAGGGATCAACCCATGAAATAAAAATAATGACTGCTGGAATGCCTGCCATGCACTGGTTGGATGAAGTTTGAGTTTTAGTCACTGGTTTGGTGTGGAAATGTGATTAGATGATTAGTTTAGATTGATGAGTATTAACATCTGGGGCTAGAGATAGACTCAGTTTTCCTTGAGTCATACAGGTTGTATGGAGGAAGACTGGAAACCCGAAAAATATCAGCTTCTTTAGTAAGATGTGAGGAGTCAGCGAATGTCGTGTAGGTAACCAATATTGTCCCTTATATATAGATATATATTTTTTATTACACACCATTTTCAAAGATTTTATTCTTAGCAGTGCAACAAACATGTCAATAAAATGTTCTAGGGACTTCCCTGGTGGCGCAGTGGTTAAGAATCCTCCTGCCAATGCAGGGGACACGGGTTCGAGCCCTGGTCTGGGAAGATCCCACATGCCACAGAGCAACTAAGCCCGTGCGCCACAACTACTGAGCCTGCGCTCTAGAGCCCAGGAGCCACAACTACCGAAGCCCGCGTGCCTAGAGCCCGTGCTCCACAACAAGAGAAGCCATCATAATGAGAAGCCCGCGCACAGAAACGAAGAGTAGACCCCGCTCGCCGCAACTAGAGAAAGCCTGCGTACAGCAACGAAGACCCAACGCAGCCAAAAAGTAAATAAAAATTTTAAAAAAATGTTCTAAAGAGAGTAATTTCTTTATTACATCTGTTTAAAATGAAAAATACCTGAATACATCTTGGGGAGATTTTATTGACCTACAAGGTAGTAAGTACTGGAAAAAGTGAAATGGATCTCTACCTGTTTCTTCAACAGTGTATCCATAGTCCTAAGCACAGTCCTTGGCACAAAGAAAGCCTTTGTTCAATGAATACTTGCTGAATGAGTGAATGACTTCAGGTATTTATTTTTGTGTAGAGAAAGTCATGAAAGCTATAGAAATGCACCTTGCTTCCAGGTGCATTTAGATTGTTTCTAAATTATGCTAGTTATATATATGAGTTAAGGTTTATCAGAGTGATTCTAGAGAAAATAACAAGACAAAAGTCTAGGGGATTAACATCTACCATCTTTACATGGTGTTTTATTCCTTCTGTCTGTTACCTGTTAGTTTTCTCCTCTTTTTTTGCTTTCTCTTGAAAGCAAAATTGAACATTTCATATTAATTCATTTCATCTTTACTGTTATCCTACTATTTATATATTTTTTCATACTTTTGTAGTTGATGTTTGGTTTAGATATATATATATATATATTTAGTTAATCAGACTCTTATTTCAAACAATATTATACACTATTTCACAAATGGGTTAAGGGCCTTATAACCTGTATATGTATTCCAATTCCTCTTCCCCAGGAACTGTATGCTATTTCTGTCATACATTTTATTTTACACCTGCTATAAACACAAAATACATTGCTATTTTTCCTTCCGACAGTTATCTTTTAAGCTCTTTAGATCAATTTAAAAAATTATTTTACTTTCGTTTATTCCATTCCCAGTTCTCTTTGTTTCCTGATAAAGATTCTAATTTCAGTTTGCTATCATATTCCTCCTGCCTCATAAACTTCTTGTAACATTTCTTGCAGAATAGGTCCGCTTGCAATGAATTTTCTGTTTTTGTTTGGCCTTAGAAAAACCTTATTTTTTGAATCATATTATTTTCTGGGTAGAGAATGACGGAAGGATAGTATTTCTCATGTTTTCTGATGAGAAATCAGCTATAATACATTTGTTTCTCTGATTGTAATGCAACTGCTTTAAAGATTTTTTTTTTTTTTTTTTTGCGGTACGCAGGCCTCCCACCGCTGTGGCCTCTCCCGCCGTGGAGCACAGGCTCCGGACGCGCAGGCCCAGCGGCCATGGCTCACGGGACCAGCCGCTCCGCGGCACGTGGGATCCTCCCGGACCGGGGCACGAACCCGTGTCCCCTGCATCGGCAGGCGGACTCCCAACCACTGCGCCACCCGGGAAGCCCTGCTTTAAAGATTTTTATGGTCTTTTGTTTTCAGCATTTTTAATGTGATGTGCCTAGGTGTGTTCACCTACCTCCCCATTCCGTGGGGGGATTATCTATCTCGTTTGGTGTTCTTTGAGCTTCCTGGATCTGTGCTTTGATGTCTATGATTAATTGCAGAAAATTCTTCGCCATTATTTGTTTCTTCTGTCCCATTCTGTCCTGATTCTCCTTCTAGGATTCCAGTTAGACAGTTGTTAGATTTTCTGATATCATCTTACAGCTATTGGATGCTTTGTTCTATGTTATTTTTTGTTTTTCCCACTTTTTTCTCTTTGTGGTCCATTTTAGGCAATTTCTATTGCCCTATATTCAAGTTCACTGAATTCCCCACTGTTCTGAGTCTGCTACTGAGCCAATCAATGGCAACCTTTATCTGTATTGCTAAGTTACTCATTGCTGGCATTTCCAGTTGATTTTTCCTCGGGTTTTCTTCTCTCTGGTGAAACTAGCCATCTAATTTTGCATGTTGTCTGCTCTTTTCATTAGAGTGTGTAACATATTAATCATAGTAATTTCAAATTCCCTGTCAGATAGTTTCAACATCTGTGCTATATCTGAGTCTGATGGCTCTGTTGATTTTACAGTATTATCTCTTGCAGAGTGTGTGTGTGTGTGTGTGTGTGTGTGTGTGCGTGTATGTGTGGGTGTGTGTGTTGCCTTTTCATATTCTTCATACTTTTTTTGTAGAAAGCCAAACATTTTGTGTAAGAAAGTAGAAATTCAAGTAAGTAGCTTTATGCTTGTAAATAGGCAGAACATTCCTTCTGCTCCATTTTCAGTGTGACGGTCCGCTTTAGTCTAGCCAGGAGTTAGGCAGTTTTGAACTTGCTGTTGCTATTTTTGCCTTTAGTGAAACACAGTTTTCAAATTTCTCTATCGATATCTTGTGTTTAAAGTGGAGGCTGGCTTCCCAAGGTTTTTTCCTCCATTTCTACTCCACCTTCACCAATCAATCTTCCCTTTTGGGCTGGACCACAGGAGGGCCTGTCTCTCACATCTTACCCAGAAGTACTCCATTGTCAACTTTACTTGATGCTTTTTAGCCCTATGGCAGGAAGTGAAGAAGAGTCCTTGGGTCTCCAGGACGTGCTTTTCATGTTCCTGCTCCTCCCAGCTAGAGTTCTTATTAAGAATATATCCCTGGGCTTCCCCGGTGGCGCAGTGGTTGACAGTCTGCCTGCCGATGTAGGGGACGCGGGTTCGTGCCCCGGTGCGGGAAGATCCCACATGCCACGGAGCGGCTGGGTCCGTGAGCCATGGCCGCTGAGCCTGCGCGTCCGGAGCCTGTGCTCCGCAACAGGAGAGGCCACAACAGTGAGAGGCCTGCGTACCGAAAAAAAAAAAAAAAAAAAAAGAATATATCCCTGTCCCTTCTCTAGGGCTGGAGGGTAGTTTCTTGTTCCCTCTGCCAGGTGCAATGGGTTTCCATCAGTGCCCTAAGAACAATTTTTATTGTCCCTCTCCCTGAAGATTAAAGTTTTTGTTTCACAAAGGAGAGAGTGGAGAAAAGTGGAGGTTGGGGTAGGGTGTGAGGAATATTTTCATGCCCCATTTTTAGTGTCTGCCTTCCTTCCTTGTCCTACACAAAGGAAGCTGTCTCTGGGACAGTCCCGTTCTTCCCTGTTAGGGCATGGTGGGTTTCATGGATAAAAATACTGCTGGAGAGTGAGTCCCCCTCCCCCATATCTGTGCCCTCCCCAGCAAACTTCACCTTCCACCAGTCTGCACCCAGCCTTCAACTGAACAGTTATTCTAGTGAATTCCTTCCTTATATAAACAAGTGTTTGCATCCTGTTTCTTTCTATAGGCACCTGCCTCTCCTCAGTTTTCTAATTAGTTGTTTGTCTTCTGATCTCAGCTCTCTAACAGGTTCAAGGAAACTGAGAATTTTCAATTCATCCATCTTTTTTATTTCCATAATTGCAGTAGCAGAACTCCTAGCGTTCAACATCCTGGAGCAGAAACCAGATCTCAGCATGACTAGAGACAAAGTATGTTTAAAAGAATTTCAAATTGTGCTCAAATTTTAATTTTTTCTTTGTGATGCTGTATGTATCACCTAGGCTATACTTTCTGTAAAAGTATGTCAGCTTAAATAAGGAGTGCTGTCCATGATTAATGTAATTGATTGATTGCTGGGTAAGACATCTTCTGAAAAATTTTAAAATCTCTAGGAATTGTTGCAGAAGTTGTAATTGAGAAAAATTGAAAATGGCATGAGTTTTAACTTTTTAAATACAGTGGCTGCTTAGGGTCTACCTGGATCTTCTGGCTTATATATTAACTTTGGTTTTCTGCTTGACCAAATCAAAGAGACAGGGGACACAGTATGAGTGGGAAGACCATGGTAGGTTGAGCCGGCAAGAGATTAAAGTAATTTAATGAGTGAGTGGAAGCAGTAGTACACAGAAAATGGAAACAATTGAAGGCGCAGTATAGATGGTGCCTGTGGCTATTTTCAGAGACCATTTATCTTTTTATATGTAACTTAATTCTCCTATTGGCCCTAGACACTGTTTTGGATTAGCCAACACTGGCGAGCTGATGTATCTGAGAAGAAGATGTGATCCTTGAGTACTTGGAAAAATACTTGATGATGCTGGGGCAAAATAAAAGGAAAAATGGGTACAACTTTTCTCAGGCTCAGGTGTCTGCAAACAATTGTAAATCAGATAAGTATTCCTTAGACATGTGGTCCAACCAACCTAAGGTTCAGATTACATGTACAGAAATTGTATATAAGGAAATTACTGCAAAAAGTGTTATGTCTTAGATAAAAGAGAGACGATTTCAACAGCAACTTGGGGGTTTTTCTACCTGAGTCTAGTTTAAGAGAGAAACACATAAGGAGAAAAATAAATCAAAAGGAGATTTTAAAATATTGCTCTGGCATCCCTCTTTCCTTTGGCATTAAAAGCCATAATTTTGTGTCCTCAGGCAGAGCTAAACTTCTTGATTTGTTAATGGAAAGGTAGGCTGTCACTCAAAACACGCATAAAAGGCCAAACTTGATTTTCAAAGTTCAGTGAAAGATAATCAGACGTACTAGAAAACTTCTGATTCAATCAAGAGGTTCTTAGTACATTGCATCAAAACTTAGAGTGATTATGACAGCGTATATTAAAGACAGTATTTAAATTCAAAAGATTGAAAAACATTTACTCTTTGATAAAGATCATCAAGTCTAATCACACCCACATGTGGTCCATGGATCACTCTCACTGGAAATACATGAAAATATTGTAAATTTCAGGAAATTTTGGCCTTATCTCTGGGATAAGAGCTAGTATGTATTTTGCGATTGCCTAGAAGGTAACCCTCAGTTTGGTGTCTTAACCAGAATTTAGGACAATTACCTATAGTTCAAATTACATTCTAATTCTCTAATTCCAATTTATGACCTTAAATTACTAAGCTTTAGTGTTGTGAGTTAGTTATATTTTGGTACAAACAACGTTTAAGGTTTTAGAAAAAAAATAGCAAACATCTCTGGCTTCTTGCTACACAACTCCCCTAAGAGAAGTGAGCTAATTTGCAAGATCACCATCTAGTGGCAAATTGCTCCCATTGCAAACACACAGTCCCTAGAGCCCAAGGATTTCTAAAGATATATGGCCAGGCAAATCCATCTCAGATACAAGATGGACAGTGTAATTTTGACCATAACAGGCAACATTGCACAAGTGGAAATAGTCCTCCTATATTTATAAATCATGAGCTAATAGCTGGGAAAGGAGTAGAGGACCCATGCTACATGGTTAAATTAAGTGGTGAAATGAGAAGAAGCTAAACAGATTGTATGTTCCATTCTATCCCATTGACAAAGTGTAATACTACTACTTTTTGAAAATAAATTTTAGGAAACAATCATAAGGAAGCAGGAATGAATGCTAAGAATAAAAGGGTTTTTTATGTAGCAGGTTTTACAAATTCTGTTTACCACCTACAGAACTGGGTAGAAAGAGACCCCCTGTAGTATAATCTGTACCTACTCTTTCTCTTTACTTACATTCCTTTAAAGCATGTTGGAATCTTCATGAGTAACAGAAACTTATCCTATGTAAATAATGTCAGCACTCCCATCCCTGCAGAGCAAGTTGCTTGCATTAGCTAAATTTTGGGATGCTTCTGTTGGACTTTGGGCCACTTGCTTCAGCTGGAATCAGCAGTCACCTACATGACAGGTGGGGTTTGGAGAAAGTAAGGATATTACTCCTTGGCCAAAATGAACACTCGCATTAAGATTCTATTGTGCCTAAAACTCACACAAATTAATGTTTACTGCTTTTTAGGAATCCCATATTTCTGACTTCAGCTAAAAGGTCATCAATTATAAGATAGAACATTATTTTATGTACAACCAAGGAAGAAATATACTGCCAATTTAACCATGACAGGTCATCAATTGTAAGATGTATCCCAATTTCAAATATGTTAAGTCATATTTTTAAAATATGTTTGTATCCTTGAAATATGGAAAATAAAAATTCTGATAATGAGAGAGAGAATTGGAAATGAAGACTATAGTAATATTAATTCAACATTTAAGTACTGATGTCAACCCGCTAAGGCAGCGCCCTAAGGAAATGGAACGCATGAGAGTCGTGTTTTGATAGAAGAGGAGGAAGAGAAAGATAAACTCCAACTGCTTCACAAGGTTGACTAAGCCCGGCTTTATTTAGACCATACAACCTCCTTTGAACAACTCCTGTTAGCAATGTTTATTTAAAGAGGTCCCTATTTGAAGTTAGCATACTGAATTCCATAGCTGTTGACACTTTGGAAAAATAACTGACTCTGAGAAAGGTTAGGAAGGTGGGAAAAGTCTATGAATAAAACCTTTTCAAGCTAGAAAGAGGTCAAAGTACAGCATGATCAAAGACACAGATGAAATGCAGAAGAATGCAGATAAAGGTAAAATAATGAGGACCCAGAGACACCAATAAAAAGAGAAATGCTTTCTGAAGTGGCCAGGTGTGGCTGCAAGAGCAGGAAAAAGCTCTCAGACACCCCGTGGAAGGACTTTACTCATCCCAGCCTGTACACAGCAGCAGTAAAGAAAACAAATAGAGAAAAAACAGAAAACAATTGCTGAGTTTCAATTCTAAAACAGGCTGACTTACACTGGATGTCAGATCACAGAGCAGAGTTATGGGGACAGACTCCTTTTTCTCCTTGAGCTGCATATTAGGTTTTACAGTAATACAATTTTCTTTTTAACTCAGAGAGTGAAAACAAAAACAACCTAGAAATTCTCCCCTCCTTCAAGATAAAAGAAAACTCTGTAAACTGAATTGATGTTAGGGACAGAATAGGATGTTATTGAGGTTGTGCCCAATACTAGGAGAATACACAGTATCTACATGACATCCTTTGAAAGATTAGAAAAAGATTTTCTTTTCTTGATTATTTTTTCCCTCAGGGATCTGAAGTTTATCATCAAAGAATAATTTCTTTGTGTGTTTGTGTGTGTTTGTATGTGTGTGCGTGTGTGTGTAATTTCAAAATTCCAACAAAGTTAAAATGTCCTGGGCACAGGGTGTTAACATATTATGCCATATTTTTAGTAGGTTTGTCTTATTTGATAAAGTTTTTAGGTAACTTGAAAATCATGTAACATACCACAGCTTACATGATTGACCCTGGTTGGTAAGAGTTGTGGGGAGAGGAAAGAAGACCATGGTGAAATGAAATTTTAGAACTTACAATAATTAATGCACTGCTAAATACTTTACATACAGTCCCTTAATTTTCATAAGAATGCTGTTAAGTAGTTATTAGTATCATCCTCATTTTTATATAAGGAGAAATTGAGCCTCAATGATATTAAATAACTGGCTTAAGACAACATAGCTGGTCAGTGGAGAAACTGGGTCCACCCAAGTCGGCTCACCTCAAATTCCTACAAAACTACATCAGGATATGTGGGAAGATAGAAATACTGAACGAATGGTTAGAAAGACACCAGATCAACTTTATGTACATCAGAATATTTTCCCAGAGTGGCCCATGCATTTGTAACATTTGTTGGTTTTTAATAAAATTATAAAAAAGCAGATTTCCCAGGTTAAGCTTACATTCAGTGAAAATTTGGGTAGGCTAGATTAAACCATAGTTCATCTTATTTTGATTATTCATCAAAGTAATCACATAATATAGATATTTTAATAATCCCCTTCTCAGCTTCATATAGCTGGTACACAATAGAGCCAGGACTTTTACCTCTTCTTCTGATTTCAGATTCTGGGCTTCTTTCAATAAGCTGTAACACCTCAAGTGTAGTTTCACCTAGAAATTGTTTAAGATCTCAGGAACTCTTTCAACTTTTAATAATGAACAGAGCAAGAACTTCTATCCTTCCTATCCCTACCCTGCTCTACACTGTCACACACAGCACATTTTTTTAACCAAAACTTGTTTATGACTCTAATTTCAGAAAATCAAATTCCCGTGGAGTGAACTTGTTTTTATCTAGACTAAACCCAAGTTTAATGGCCAACAATCACTAAATCACCATAAATATGACTGTTATTAACAAGATGAAGTTTTCTTTTGGAAAATAAGATGTGTCAGACAGTTAGTTAGAGAGAACATTAACATTAACATTAACAAACATAAGTTGAGTAACATAGAGTCAGAATACGCCAACCAGCAAATTTCTTCATGCATTCACAAACATTTATTGAACTTCCTATGTGTCACATACTATTCTAAGTGCTGGGGATACAGCAATAAACAAAATGTTGAAAACTGCTGCCCCTGTGGAACTTACATCAAGTAGAGAGACAGACAATGATGAAATAACTAATAAAACATACTGCACGCTACATAGTGATAAATACTGAAAGGAAAACGTAAATGGGCAAAATTTCTGTACAGGGACAAATGGTAAATATTTGAGGGTTTGAGGGCCAGACAGTCCCTGTCATGACTACTTAATTCTGCCATTGTGTCATGAAAGCAACCACAGACAATGTGTAAATAATCAGAAATGGCTATGTTCTGACATAAATGTATAAAATATTGGAGTTGGTCATGTGGATATCTGAAGGAAAAGCTTTCCAGGCAGAGGCAACAGGAAGTGCAAAGGCACTGAGACAGGAGTTTGCCTGGTGTGTTCAAAGATCAAAGAATAGGCCAGTGAGGTTTGTAGGGTAGAGTGAGCTGGAGGCATCAGGTACATAACAGGAGGTATGGTCAGATATGTAAGAACTTAGAGAGCAGAGTAAGAATAGCAGAATTTACTCTGTGTGAAAAAGAAAGCCATGGAAAGACTTTGAAAAGAGAAGTGGCATGGTATGTCTTACGTTTTTTTTTTTTGTTTTGTTTTGTTTTTTGCGGTACGTGAGCCTCTTACTGTTGTGGCCTCTCCCGTTGCGGAGCACAGGCTCCGGACGCGCAGGCTCAGCGGCCATGGCTCATGGGCCTAGCCGCTCTGCGGCATGTGGGATCTTCCCGGACCAGGGCACGAACCCGTGTCCCCTGCATCGGCAGGCGGACTCTCAACCACTGCGCCACCAGGGAAGCCCCCATGTCTTATGTTTTAAATGATATCTCTGGCTCCTTCATGAATAGACTGAAAGGCATGAAGGAGCAGCAAGAATGATTAGGCTGTGACTGTAGTCATTCGTGTCTTGGATCAGAGAGGGTGTGGTCTAGTTGATGAGAAGTAGTGAGGAATAAAGGAAATAATGCCCAAAAAACATTCAACATAGTGCCTAACAAGTTGTAAATGTGACATAAATATTTGATGTGCCTACTGTTATCAATTATGGAGTAAAGTAAGGATGCTTCAAACCTATTGCCTGTAATTTATAGAAAAATAATACTCATTTGAAGAGGTATTCAGGACTATGTAGTCTGTAAATGTATTAACTCTGGCTCTACAAAAATTTTGATCTAAGAGTTTATTCAGCCTCCAAGAACATAAGGGCTCCTGGATTATTTGAAAACATTTACTTGGTGTATTTTCACTAATTGAAAACTCAAGCCCTCCAAATAGGCTTGGCATTACTTTTGTTTCTTTAGCTTTTCTTTTTTCCCCTTTTAAACATTAGAGGAAAGTAGGTTATTGTAACTGATAGCACAAGGAATTTAGAAAAAGGAAGGAGGGAATAAAGGAAGGAAGAAGGCAAGGGACAGCAGGAAGGAGGGCGGGAGGTTGGCAAGAAGGTTACACTGAATTGGAAACAGTGTTCTGAGGGTTAGTATTCCTGAAACTTAAAGAATAGCTCGTCTATACGCTTATTTTTACAGAACTTTCTTCTCCTCTATCCTCTCTCCCAAACTTACCACGTATCAGTTTGCAACTGATACCCTGGGTGATAAACCATGACAAATAAACTGACATTTCTCAATGCAAGCAGAATCTCCTCAGTGGTTTAATTACTTGGTAAAACAGGAAGATACACTGAAGCTTCTTTTCATAGAACATCTAAATATTTGTGCCACCATGCATTAGGGGATGGTATTTTCCTTTATAAACTTTGCATTTTGGTATAAAATGTTAATTAGGTTAATAATGAACATTATTTGTGTTGAGGTTGAACTTATTCAAAGGAATTTTAAGGACAAAAACGTGCAAATATGGAAATAAATTACATAGGCATTTGCTGAAATGGACAGTCCAGTTTCCCAGCTTCACATGGTCCAGGGTTTTCTCTGAAGGATGAAGCGCCCTTGATATAAAGACTATTAAAGATATGTCAGAATAGCAACGTCCACACTTGATCTTGGCCTAGTCATATTAAGATACTAGTTGTCTTTAATATCTTAAACAAACAAACAAACAAAAATCGATACCTGGCAAACAGTGAAAAAGCAGTATAGAAGACAATTTTTTAAAGTGCTGGGATTCTGAGTGTAGGTTTGAATTCAAGCTTCATGACTTGCAATACGACATTTGAAAGTTATTTAACCTCTCTGGGCCTTAGTTTTTATATTTGTCAAGTAATTATAAAAACGTCTTAAAATTGGATGAAAGGATGAAATGGAAAACAAAAGTGAAATCCCTTGTACAAAATATTGTTCTGTTGTATTAAATTCTTCTTGCTTAAGGAAATAACTGCCATTATTCTTATTTTTAAAGAATATCGCAAACCAAAGTTGGAAAACTAAACCTGACAGATTAATAACCATGTTAACTAATGTATTTATGACAGCATTTTAAGTAGTCAAGGTTTCTTTTCTTCCCAAGAAAATACTTCAGTTTTTTTTCCTCAAATTAAATTCCCATCTGTTGCTCCTCCCCTTAAATAAAACTGCATGAAATCACCATTGACTTATGAAGAGCAAAAACCTAATTTAACACTTTTAATCACATATGCAAGGAATTAGGTTCTATGAGAATACAGAGAATTTCTGTAAAAGTTTTCAGGAAAGTGTGTGCACTAGTGTGGAGAATTAGCCCCCATGATCAGAGAACTGTGCATATGGTTTTTAAAGATACTTTTATTTTATTTTTTTAACATCTTTATTGGAGTATAATTGCTTTACATTGTTGTGTTAGTTGCTGCTGTATAAAAAAGTTAATCAACTATACATATACATATATCCCCATATCTCCTTCCTCTTGTGTCTCCCTCCCACCATCCCTGTCCCACCCCTCTAGGTGGTCACAAAGCACCGAGCTGATCTCCCTGTGCTATGCGGCTGCTTCCCACTAGCTAGCTATTTTACGTTTGGTAGTGTTTATATGTCCATGCCACTCTCTCACTTCATCCCAGCTTACACTTCCCCTTCCCTGTGTCCTCAAGTCCATTCTCTATGTCTGCATCTTTATTCCTCTCCTGCCCCTAGGTTCATCAGAACCATTTTTTTTTTTTTAGATTCCATATATATGTGTTAGCATACAGTATTTGTTTTTCTCCTTCTGACTTACTTCACTCTGTATGACAGACTCTAGGTCCATCCACCTCACTACAAATAACTCAATTTTGTTTCTTTTTATGGCTGAGTAATATTCCATTTTATATATGTGCCACATTTTCTTTATCCATTCATCTGTCGATGGACACTTAGGTTGCTTCCATGTCCTGGCTATTGTAAATAGTGCTGCAATGAACATTGTGGTACATGACTCTTTTTGAATTATGGTTTTTTTCAGGGTATACGCCCAGCAGTGGGATTGCTGGGTCATATGGTAGTTCTATTTTTAGTTTTTTAAGGAACCTCCATACTGTTCTCCATAGTGGCTGTATCAATTTACATTCCCACCAACAGTGCAAGAGGGTTCCCTTTTCTCCATACCCTCTCCAGCGTTTATTGTTTATAGATTTTTTGATGATGGCCGTTCTGACCGGTGTGAGGTGATACCTCATTGTAATTCTGATTTGCATTTCTCTAATAACTAGTGATGTTGAGCATCCTTTCATGTGTTTGTTGGCCATCTGTATATCTTCTTTGGAGAAATGTCTATTTAGGTCTTCTGCCCATTTTTGGATTGGGTTGTTTGTTTTTGATATTGAGCTGCATGAGCTGCTTGTAAATTTCGGAGATTAATTCTTTGTCAGTTGTTTCGTTTGCAAATATTTCCTCCCATTCTGAGGGTTGTCTTTTCATCTTGTTTATGGTTTCCTTTGCTGTGCAAAAGCTTTGAAGTTTCATTAGGTCCCATTTGTTTATTTTTGTTTTTATTTCCATTTCTCTAGGAGGTGGGTCAAAAAGGATCTTGCTGTGATTTATGTCATAGAGTGTTCTGCCTATGTTTTCCCTAAGAGTTTTATAGTGTCTGGTTAAGGATATCTTTAAATTTATTTCATTCCAAATTTTAAATAAATTAAAAAGTCAATGGCAATTTACCAGCTCCCAATTGCTAGGGTTGCGGGGAGGGAACATAAGAATGACTAACATTGGAATAAAAATCGGAGAACATAATTTAATTGCAAAATTGATATTTAGCCACTATTTGCACATATTTTTCTGCATTCATCTCCATGTGTTAGCCCATTATTTGAATAGTTTATTAACTGGAGTCTCAATTTATTTTTTCCTTTCAAATAAAAAAAAAGTCAGTGGAAATTTCATTTGTGACATAACTTAATTCTGGATTTTACTTTTGATTACAGCCAGGGTTTACTTTGATGTTTCCAAAATGAATTTCAAAGACCATTTATTCAGTAAATTTTGAAAATAGAAACATACTGAAACTTTTATCCCACTTGGTAAGCAGTCATCCTTTAGTTTTATCCAAGTTTTCCCATGAAAATGCCAATCGGGAATAAAACTGACAAATATATTCAATCAAAGATGGAATTTTTTTGCTCTTAAGTTGCAAATGGCCTCATTAAAATAAAAGCACCACCTTAGGGATTGCATAAAGCAGAGAATTGGTACCTAAATGGTATTTATGACCAGGCTAAATGTAAAGTGAATTAAAATTTAAAGGATTATAGTCAGGTAGGCCACAGACATCAGTAGAGAAATGTCCATTAAGAAGATGAAAGAACTAGCGGTCCCTGGTGACAGGCATATGTCAGGTTAGCGGTCAGGCATACCTATACACTTAGTGCCACAGCAAATGAGAAACACATTGCCCAAGGAGGAAAGTACTTACGAGATATTTATTTTAGACTAAAAAAAATCCTCAAACTAACATTTTGGAATTCATATCCATCATTGTCATCAAACTAAAGTGAAAAGAATGGGGGAAATAAGATGTGGACTGATAATAAATATTATCACATATGTGTTTATAGATACCATATACACTCTGACCCATGACTGTATTTATAGAATCCACTGAAAGCATAATCCTTTAGGAGTCTCACTGCATCTATGGTGATATAACCACAAAGAGATGCCACTGCCTGGCTACAAGCAAAGACCTTGTTTAATTAAAAAAAAAAAAACAATGAAATAGCTTCTAGGGTGCAAATACACCAAGGGATGCATTCTTCATAACGTGAATGAGTCACAAAACCAGTCACTATTTTGTCATTTTCACGACACAATGCTGTCCTGTGCACACAGCGTCTGCCTTGTTAAAATCAGGAATTCTTTTAAATGATCATCAAATGCCTTTACGTGATGACTCATGGACACAGGAAATCTGGTCTCATAATTACAAAAGACTGACTGCTTTTCTCTCCCCTCTCCTCCCCTTCTCTCCTCTCCAGTCCTCTCCTACTATCCTCCTCTCCTCTGCTCTCTTTCCTACTATTCTCTTCCCTTCTTTCTATTCCTCTCCTCTCCCTCTCTCTCCTCTCCTTTGGCATTTGATATAGCAAAAGATGTTTGAAGTTGTTTATTGCACGGTTCTCCTTCTCTGACATGTATTCATAATCCAAACATAACTGTTTCTCACTCTATGCTTTTAAAATCAGTTCAGAACATTTTCCTTACTAAGGGTGCAACTCATTTTTTTTAGGAATCATGGCTTCCAATTCCACTTTTAAACTAACGAGCCCTTGATGTCTAATGATACCAAGATGTACTCATTGCCGAGCTGAAGCCACTCTCCAATATGGACTTGTGTTCCCACAAATATGAAAAAAATGGTGTTTTACAATCTTATTTTACCTTCAAACAGAAAGAGTTTTTCATTACCAATGCTCTATTGTGACTTCACTGGACATCTTAAATATTCTTGGGGTGGTTTTCCTGGTCTTTAAGATGAAAGTGGTTCAAAGATGCTCTTCTCCTAGTTCCATCTCTGCTGTCAGTCCATAGTCCTGTATTTCAATATAATTACCTGGTGGATAAAATCTTGGAAACCAGGAATAAGAAGTGACAGAGGATGGCTTTAAAATCACCATTTCCCAACCTCAGGATCTTCTAGTTTTTGCACCATCCTTCTGCAACCTCGTCAGCCTTATCACTACTCTTTATATAATTATCACCAACCACGTATTAGATTGTGTAACTGACTGAGAATCCAGTGAAACAAAAGGTCATGGCTTAAAGATCTGTGGTAAACATCATCCTTAGGATAGAATTTGGGGTAAAAACATAGATTTATTGAGGTGAGATGTGGTAAATAAATACATAGGTTGGACTCCTATCAGCTACCTTAGGAATGCAAATGGGGGTCTAATAAGGAATGAATTGGGATAACTGGATCCCAGCCCCACCTCCCCCCCAAAAATAAACTTGGTCCAATTTTTATATAGAGTGTGTACATTTCTAAAATGTAGTGTTTTAGGATTCTAGAAAAATTATTCTGCCATGTACTCTCATTTCACATTTAAGGACCTCTCTTCTGGGGCAGAGGCACTCCCGTGATGATCTACTAGCTGAGATCTCTAAGAGAAGCATGTGCTGTGGAACTCTCTCACCCTCCCTACCTTCACCGTGAATTTGACGTCAGTGTCTTTCCTGCAGTATCTTGCTCTCAGCCCTGTTGGCTAGTTAGTATTAATTCAAATTATTGAGAAAATAGGTAAATAAAATGTGTGAGTCTTCTCCCTTCAGAGCTCCATATTTTAATATATTTAAAGAAGCTTTAAGTTAAACGAATAGCAAGAACTTCAGGCAGAAAAGCTAGACAGTGGTGGGAGTGATTTGACACTCAGAGAACCTTCCATCCGCCTCATGCAGCTGGCTACTCTATCTGGATGCAGGGCTTTTCCTTCCAGCTGAAGCCCACCCAAAGGTGTGCTCGACACTACGTACGCCACACAGTTCCTCTTCAACAAGCTACCTGTCCCATCGGTATATGTTCAGTAGTTTTGTTCCAAATTTCATTTTTATTAAATACAAGGTTCCTGTGAAATATCAAAAAGAAAGCTGAATATATTTAGGAGTAAAGGAGATGTCTTAATGTATTTTGGCTATGTCAAAGCATGTGTGCTTGATAGGGAAAATTTTCACACCACTCCAACCCCAGACTCCTCAGGGAGCAATCTCAGCTGGCCTCATTAGAGAGATGTTAAATTCGGGCTAATCTCAAACGGTCTGCAGTTTGATGTCTGCTCACCATCTCTAGAGATTGTAATCGGAATTAGATAAATTGCTTGGAATATTTCTTCATTATTGCTCTATTTAAAGCGTATACTGAAATGGATGTCAAGTTATGCAGGTATCCTCCTTTTTGAAAGTTTGCTTTATGCCATTTCACTTTTACAGAAGACCTACTTTAGTACGTGTTTTCGCTAACTGAAAGAAATCTGAAGATAAGTTTCGATTTTACTATAAAGAAAGGCAAAAAGTGAAAATGGTGTTCAGTTTGTTTTGCAGCGAGCCCTTATAGAAGCGACAGGCACCCTGCGCAGCGAGAGAGGCACCGCCGAGCTCCTTCCCAGGGAACTACCCTCAGCGTCTTAGCATCCAGTCTCCATAGTTTTCAACTGTGTCTATGAGCATCTGTGCTTTGTCTCGACTTATTTTGTGCAACCGTTAGCAAGATTTGGACTAAGGTAATGCTTCTTTACTTTACTTCACTTTCATTTGAGAAAGGTTTCACAGGAACACGCTCTCCTTTCTAATAGTGGATGGTGGGGGAAACCTGTACTTAGAGTAAGTGAAAAAGAAGGGACTTGCGCTGCTAATAGAAATAGTACAAACCACAAGTAACTAAGAGGCTGCTCTAAAACATGTCCTTACAATTTACCCAGAAGCTTAAACTTCCATTCTGTCAGACTTGGAGAAAGGAAGAATTTCAAAAATGAGGGGGCTCTCCACTGAAAAGAACTGTCCTAACTAGGTCTCGCGAGACTTCAGATTCAAGCTCTAGCCAGTCTGTAAACCTCAAAGGTCAAGGGTTCAAGGGGGAAAGAAGTGATTGCCACGTCCAGGCCACATAGAGCTTGTCATCACTGTCCCCTTTAAGAAATGTCAGGCATCTCCTCTTTCCAACCAAGAAAGAGTCTAAGGAACCAAACTTGTGTTCCCACAATTTAGAATTTCAACAAGTAATTCATTTGTCTTTGAGTGAAAAATAATAATAAAGAAAGGTGGGGAATAATTTAAGAGGGGAAAAAGGAGTCTCTTGAAGTGGCTATTATCTTGTGCCATGTTAATGTTCTTAGCCTGGGAAGTAACGTTTTCATCATTTGCAATGTAGGAAGAAAATGTATATCTTGTAATGAACCAGAAGTTCTCAGCATTTCTGGACTAGAATTTCCTGCATAAATATCTAGCAAAATACTGGACACTTCATTGCAGCTGAATGTGTATTTATTGAAAATAATTTTCTCTATATCATACCTCAGTGCATGAAACTACTGTCTAAAAAGATATTTAAAATGAAGAGTGATTATATTAAGATGGAGGTAGGAGAAATAAACATGTTCTTAATGAAAATACTAACAGAATCTGCTCGCTCTTGAAATATCAAGAAGTGTTATATTATTTTTATTTTGTTTTTCAGAAAGAAAATCGAAAAAGTGTTAAAACAAGCAATGTGTGGAACTCAGTCTCCAAATGCTTCCTACTGAAGCTGTGGAGTTGGATTGACTAGGGCCCACGTGGACTTAGCCCCAAGGTTTGGGGTCCATTTCCAGGCCAAAACCCAAGTTTCCAGTTCAGGGCCCCCAGATTCCATTAAGATTTCCCGTGAATCAGGTCCAGGCTAATTCAGTCTTGAAAAATCAATCATTCTCACTGCATTTTGTGAGTGGGAGTGATGGATGGTTTTCTGCTGGTCATGGCTGACCCAGACATAGGAAGCAGACCTGAGCACCATGCCTCATGTGTGAGTGGCTTATTTGGAATCGGTCAACTGCAAGGAACTCTCCGTGTCTTCCTGGTTCCTTTCCTAGACAGACACATAGCCTTCAGGTCTTTCCTATGCGTCCTCTTGCTTGCTTCAGCTATTCTTGCTCTCTCCTTCCCGTCACTCTCAGGAAATAGCCGTGTGTCTGCACCCCTGTACGTATTTTCTTAGCCCTGGGTTAACTAGACCACATTTCCCCCAACACATTCAATTATTTGTCCATTTAATCTTTACTGTTTAGAATCTTATCTGCTAAATCATCCAATCTTCCTCTTCCCTCTTCTAAACCCTGGACCTTTTCAGTAGTTGTCCCTTCTCTTGTTTTCTCATAGACTTGTTAGAGAAGAAAAAGGAAAGAAATGTCATTCGAACTGCTTTTCTCCTCTTTCTGACGTTGTTCTTAAGCAACGGGGGGAAAACAACACAACAGCTCCACCGTTTTGTGCATTAGTAGGTTTTGTTTGCCGTGTTTGCAGCTGGTTATCTTCCATTCTTGGGAATATTCATGCTGCATTTCAGAGAACAGTGTACCATTTTGTAGATGTTATCATTATGGCCTTTTCGTCCAGAATTACCACTGCTGTTACAGTCACTACAAGGAAATGCTCTCCCACTCATTTCTCTGATAAGAAGCTGCCTGGCGTCCTCAGGCTTCCCATGGTCTGCTAGCTGGACCGAGACGGTTGCAGCAAGGGTTTCAAAGGGAGGCTAATAATGTGCACAGTTTTCAGAATTGTTATTTTTCCCCCAAACTCACTGTAGTTGTGAAAACCCTTATGAAAAATGATTAGAGAAGTTACGGAAATTCACAAACACAAGGCAAAACTCAAAGCAGTTTTTTTCATCATTTTGGTGAACGGAAGAAAGGAGGGCCCATTCTTTCCTGTCTCACAGCAGAATCATGATTCCGAAGCACAACCACCACATATATTTATGAAATTATGGACAGTTTCTTTTAAAGGAGAAGCACAATTACAATACGTCAGAGAAAAATAGAGAGTGATTTTCCCGTAGGTTACAAATAAAAGGACATTCGTTATTTAGCGTGTAACCTATATCCATTTATTTGTTTAAAATCAAGGATTAAATGACTATATAGATTTATAAGATATAATCATTTGAGAAAGAATATTATAAAATATATGGTATATAAATGCACACACCTTTTAAGAGTATATAAATATGTGTATATACATACACAAACACATCTTCATGGTTATAGATATATAAATGGATGGAATTAAAAGAAGCAAAATATTTGTTAAATAAGAACATGAGAAGAGAGTCTTTTCTAACATAGTTGAATCTCTTAAGAGGGGAGAAATGTTTCTCCCGAGGGACTTTTAGAATTTTATGATTTTGTTCAAATAGCAGATGCAATATAAACATTCTATATTCTTTTGTGACTTGTTTTTTCCTTTCTTGGTCTCTGCTAGTAAGTGTAAAAGACAGTAAATAACAAAATAGCATGTTTAATAAACAAATAAACAAACAGATGAGTGAAGGGGCCCCTGTGTGCTCCGTTTGCCCCATCAGTATTTCCAGGAGGGGCTGGGCAATCAGCTCCATGGGCTCCCTGTGCTGGGAGAGGATGAGTCAGGCTTTTGCCGTGCGGTGGTGGCACGTATGCGGTCTCCCTGCTAGGCTCAGAGCATCAGGGACCCACTCACTCTCCCCTGCTCTGTCCGAGGGCAGAGCACCTGAATCTCACCCAAGAGAAACCTAGCCCTGAAGGGAGTGACAACTGAGGTGTCCTAGGGCGGAGCTGTCAGCCCCCTCTGAGCACTCTTTCTACCCCCTCAAGGGCCCCAGTGCTGCCACAGAAGCAGCATTGTGTAAGCCATTGCTGAATCACAAAAATATCCCTTTACTTTCAGCCATGTTATCCTTAGATGAAAAGCCAGGCTCCTCCCCGGCCATGAGGAGAAAACTTGGATGGGGATGGAAGGGAAACAAGATTTCTCCCCATCATATCCTAAACACTATGTTGCTGACTCCCTCTCAGACAGGAAAGGTCACTGTTTCTGATTTTCTTATTGAAGAATAAAACCATCTTTTGAAATTACAGTCACTAAAAGTACACGTGGCTTAGAGCACAGGAAATGCCATGGTTCCTAACCAAATAAGAACCAAGGAACTGTCCAGTTATGTTTTTTATTATTAGTATCTGCACATCAGAATGTGTATTAATGTTATTTGGTGAGATTAATGTTAAGCAAAGAATATGCTGGAGAGATACGATTTCTTCGATGCTAGGGACAGGCAGATGCGTATCAAATGTCCATAAACATCTGAAAGCAGATAAGAAAATATTGGCCTTGCTTCAAATGAGATGGAAGCAAAGATAGTCAAGAATTATTTATCAGAAATGGAGTGGAAAAAAGATCAGGTCCAGGTATGTAGAACCTCCAGGGTTTGTAGTTGCAAGCAAATGAATAGTAAAATTTTAGATACAAGTTCTTGAAATGCTGCTATACTTAGTTAAATAAACAACTAATGAAAATATATGAGAGTTTAAAGGGTAAAGATGTTGTCCATCATTACCTACAAATAAAGGGTAATTGAGCATATTTTGAGATTTTTCCCCTTTATAATAGTGAAGCAAGATTAATTTGAAAATCAACTCTTATTTCTGCACTAATGACCTTAAATCCAGACGGTGGTATTCTTTTTAACCCAGAGCATGAGAACAATTTTTCTGCGTAGAATGCAAAAATATCTAAGGGGAAACTAGTCCTTAAAATCCGGCATGACCCAGCTGTATTGGTTAAAAGATATCATTTTTATGAAATATAACCATAATGTCTTTTGAAGACATATTCAATAATTAGGTTGGTGTCCCTTATATGTTTCTTAGACCACAGTATATTAACATATTTATATCATAGATACATACATACATATATATGTAAGAGATAGACAAAAAACATCATTTAAAAATATTGAAAGCAGTTTCAACTTCCTAAAAGGTAAGGATTTTAGTTCAGCTTTGGGGCAGAATTATTTTGTTCTAAGAAAAGCACTTGAGTGGGCTCTTTAGTTGCAGAACTTTAAAGAGAGCATGGGCACATTGTTCTTGAGAAAAACTAGTGAACCCTGAGTTGAATGCAGATGTTCGCTGGAGAAATTATCTGTTCTATTTGATAAAGAAGATTGAGTACAGATTTAGCAGAGCTTCCTCATGCGTTGCAACTCTAAGGAAAATGTGTCTGTACTCTATAAGAATTTAGAGTATCCTGAGCCTATATGGCATTGCTTATTTTGTTTTATCCTTGCTCAAAACCTGCAAGTCTGAACTTTACCACAAACTGAAAGAAAGATATAGGAAAGAAAGATCTGGAATAAGATTGGCCCAGTTCAGCACTGTGGATACTGTGTGTGTGGATACTCTGCATGTGGAATTCAAGATTAATGAACCTAGATATCTATTTTGATTTTCGAATATTCCTGGGACTATGTAACTGCATCACTCTGCATCAAATGAGTCCCGCTACCAAACATTTTTGGGAAAGGTCTACCTGAGTATAAGAAGTGAAGACTTGAGAGACAGACCTCAAACTGGAGTTAGGAGGAACTCTTCTTCTCTTTCTGGAACCTCAAAGGGTTAGCGCTTGATCAATGGGAAGAGCAAGCCTGCTAGAGGGCATTTCCATTTGCCTTGCCGTTTGGTGATGGTCTAGAAAATATGACCATTGTAAGGCTCTCTGTGCTGCATTTCCTTCCATTAGTTTTAAGCATTCAGAGAAGTCCACCTTGTTAAAGAGAACATCTTCCAGAGTTGGAACTAAGTACCAAAGGGGAGGGCAACAGGTCCTGCCGTAAACCCAGATAGACATCACAGCTCAGCATCTCTCAGAAGAGAGTTATCTCTGGAAGTTTTAGCAGAAGCAGTGGGGAGAAGGTGAAGAAATACAAGAGATGCATGACACCATTCACTTATTCACTAGCTGCCCCAGGAGTGCCTATTCTGTTTTACCTCCAACTGGTATACTGCTGTTCAGTTATGGCACTAGCCATCTGGAGTTAGCATAGACCCCACAGGTTAAGCATTCAATCCTCCACAAGACCTCTCCCGCTGCAAATTCCAGGACAAGTTCAGGGTTTCCTTAGTCCACCAATACTTGATTGACTGACTACAAATTCAAGGTTTCCCTCAACATCTTCAAGTTGGATAATTCACTAGAAAGACTCACAGAACTCGGCAAGGTACTGTAGTTAGGATGACAGTTTTATTATAAAGGATACAATTCGGGAATAGCCAAATGAAGAGACACATAGGGTGAGGTCTAGGAGGGTCCTGATCTCAGGACTTCCACACCTCCCTCTTGTGGAACCCGGGCATATCATCATCCTCTCAGCACATCAATTTGTTCACCAGTCAGGGAACTCCACTGAGCATGTGTCCGGTCTTTACTGGGGTTTCATTACATAAGCATGATTCATTAAATTAATGCCCATATAATTGAACTCAATTTCCAGCCTCCCTTCCTTCTCCAGAGTTTGGGTTGGGTCAAGATTCCAACCTTGTAACCAGAGGTTGGCATTTTGGGGGACCAGATCTCAATCTGAAGCTATGTAGGGATCCACTATGAGTAACCTCACTAGCAAAACCTCAGATGTGATCAAGAATAACAAAGCTCATGAATAAAAAAGGCGTTTCTATCACTCACATCATTCCAAGGGCTGTGGAAGTTCCATGGCAGGAACACAGGACAAAAACCAAGTTCTTTATTATGCAGCATACCTATTTTAGAAGCGGATAGGGATGCTTGTTGGGACTCTCTGTTAGCATTCAAAGAGAATGGAAGCCAGAGCCATCCGGTTTGGAGAGACATATGACTGTGTTTGTAGTCACTTTATTGGGAGACCTAGGCAAACTGTATAATACTTAGGAAATGGAAATTGTTTTTAAAGGTTCTTCTTTCTTGATTTTAACACTGGTATTATAAGAGGAGGCTTCTCAAGTCAAGTAGTCTCCAAATATGGTACTAATCCAAGTGTGCCACTCATACAAATTTGGTAAGCCACCTGAGGACTTCGTGGTTCCATATATTTCTAATCTTCTTGAGCTGCCTCTGATTTCCAGTGAGAGATCCTTACATTCCTCAAGTCTGTTTTGCTCATGCCCTACAAGCAAGTAAAACTCTGTGCTGTGAGAAGGTCGGCACCAATGCAGAAAAGTCACAAGATGGGAGAGCTGCAGATCTTGTTTTAAATGTTTTTATAAACAAGGTATAAAGTTCAAAGAATTGCAGTAGTACCATAATACATTCATTTGAAAAGCTACAATATGAAAAATTCTTGAGTAAGACATCTATGTTTTACCTGTATTTATCCCTAAAGCATGTTTCAAAACACTCAACAAATTTTATCTACTACAAACCCTGCCTGACATTCCCCAGACGAGAATCAAATGCATCAGAGGGCCATTTTAACAAAGGAGAAAATGACTGCTCCTTAGAACTAAGAGAATGCAGAATGGTATTGGAGGAAAACCACATGCAGTACTGCGCGTTAGGCACCATTGGATGTACTGTTTGCTTAGTCTTTCTCTGGATGATGAATGATGTTCTACTTCGAGGAAACAAGACATATGGTACAGATGCTATCACTGCGCACAGGAAGCTGGCAAAAAGTAGTTAAGTGATTTTCTGAGTTTACTCAGAAAGCCAGTAGCAGAGTTGGGTCAAAAGCCCCCATGTTTTATTATTATTATTGAAGCAGGAGCACCTATAAAAAGAGTTTGAAGGGTTAAGTACAAGGTCTTAAATTGATCATTTTTAACCTTTTGTTTAATTTTATGTCATTCTACCCTTTCTCAAGCTCCTTTGTAGATCACAAGTAGATTTATTAATGCCTAGGTGTTCTTATGCTTTTCAGAACTGGTTCATAATCTCCAATCTTTTACTTAAATTTAGTTTTCCCCTCAAAAAAAAAAATCCTTTCTGGATACTCAAGGATTGAGAGAGGAGGGAATTTTTTAAGTCCCCTGCCTAATGCCCATTGATTTTGTGGTGGAAGTAGTTAGCTAATCTAGGTGTGGTTCTGTTGTACATTTGGATCCCTGGATCTACTCTGTAGGGCTTTTTTTTTCCTTCTTCTTCCTTAACTTTCAAGAACAGTGAAAAATAATTGTTTTTTTCTAAGAAAAATTTAAAAATAATTTTGAAAAACAGAAGAAAAAGTTTCTGTATTTGCTTTGCTGGCTTTAGACTGTTACCTTTGCTTATTTTTCTCATTTCCACATAACAAATAGAATTAAATTTTATTTTATAAAGGGTATTGTTAAGTCTGAATTTTTTTTTCATCTAAAACACATTAAGTTCCTTAGATATTTAAGAGTGCATAATTACAAATGTATATCATTAAAGCAAAACTATATTAATTAATACAAAGCTGCCCTAGGGTCTAGTAGCTTTTGGAGGCGCCAGCAAAACTACTTAGAGACTTTTCTCCTTTGTCTAAACATGTTGATTTCTTTCTTCAATTTTAATTTTGTAACTTAACACAAAGTACATTTTGGAAATGTGCACAATTAGTTTAGAAGGTAAGTCAAGTTACTAAATAATAAATAATAATACAGTAAAAAAAAAATCACAATAGCTGTGGTTCTATCATTAAGGCATATTTTTTTCTAGTAGTATACATTATACAATACATACTTTAAGCCCAACTATTGGAATATTCATTTTCATTAAATGCTGTTTTTAAAAATAAGTCCACTCCTTCAAATTCAAACAAAATATTTGTGTAAATGGAAAAAACGTAATTATGCTTAGTCTAAGGAAGGAAAGACAAGTCTAAATGTGTGAGTTATATCACAATACAGATTTTTTTTTTAATTCAATTTGCTCATTTTCAAGTATCTTTGGTTGTCGTGTTGGAGGTGATGTTATGGCAACATCTACTACACACTACCATAAGTATATACAACAAAGACTAGCAAATATAGACACACTAAGGGATTTTTATGGCATTAACTAACCTGGAGCAACAAGACTTCCTAGTGGAGGTTCTAGGGGGCCTACTTTAATGATTGGATAAATGTAGGTTGCAATAAGCATACTGACATAAGATAAATGGGTGCTTTTAGAGGTTTCTCAGCCTCAGCACTATTGACATTTTGGGGTGGATAATTCTTTGTTGTGGGTGATTGTTCCGTGCATTATAGGATGTTTCACAGCATCCTTGGCCTCTGCTCACTAGATACTAGTAACATCCCCCGACTCATTGTAAAAAACTAAGATGCCTCTGGCATTGTCAAATGTTCCCTGAGGGACAAAATCATCCCTGATTGAGAACCACTGGTTTAGAAGATGCTTGGAAATAGCTTTCATTCCACATTAAATATTTTAATGCCCCTCTATGTAGGATTTACTTTATTAATTGAATCAGTAAACACACTTCTTCCTAATACATATGAAGCCCACTTAGCCCAGACTCTGAGTGAATTATCTCAAATTCCAAATTGATATCGTCTAAATTAATTCACTTTATTGTATAAACCTAATCAACATTGCATTAACCAGAGGTTCATATAAGTTTATAATATTTTTCATCCTCTTATCAAACAGCTCTTATGAGTATCTTAGTCTAAACAAAGCTTTGCAAACTATGTTATCATTTGTACAACAAAGGAATATGAGGCAAAATGTTAATTCTGTTGTGGTTCAGCATGTTTACCCACTGGTCAGTCTTGCCTATTATCAGATGTAGTAATTGGCTAGCTTGTGTAGTTGTACTTTTTCCAACAAAAACTAAAACAGTTATTGTTGAGGGAGTATCTTTAATAACAGTATTCTGGGAGTTCAATGAAATATGTGTCATTTCTACTGAAATCATCCAAGTGGTTGGAAGAAATCATGAGAATGTGAATGAAATTGGGAAAGGAATTAGAAGAGTGTTGGGACTGGTCCTGTGAACCACAGAAATTGTTGCTTTTCTCAGCTTCCCTTCTTTTCTGATGTCCAAAACAAGAGTCTGAGCTCATCTCTTGATTTTCCAACTGTAATTACTTCATAGTATCCGGTGGGTATCTTCACCTTCTATTCTTCAAGTAACTCTACACTTTTGTCTTTGCTCTGGATGCCAACATAGGCTATCTGCCAAAAGATCCTTATCTGCCTGTACTATTTTTATAACCTGTTTACTGAGCCCCTTTTCTTATTTCCCCTCTTATTAGCCCTAACATTTTCAACATTCAAATTTCAAAAGCAAAGAGCTACTTGCTTATTTACCAGTTGATCTTTTTAACTTTATAACAATAACTAAAAATACTAGAAACCACTCATTTCTCAGCTCCAGTCTTTCATAAATCACGGTGTAATGGGACTGGAATAGACCTTAGGGGTCAACTTTCAACAGATGAGAGCTTTAAGCAAAAGGCTCAAAGTCATAAAGACCCAAAATCAAATTCCACCTCCATTTTACATTATAGGAGTGACACTGAACAGGCTCTTAAATTTACTGAGTCTCAGCATAACTCTTAAATGGGTATAGGAGATCCTACCTTATAGGAACATAGGAGGTAATGTATTGAATTTTTCTGACACATAGCACATAATTAATAAATATTTATTTCCCTCTCATTATTCCCATTTGAGTAAACACTACCATAAATATCTGTAATTGGAATTCCTTATCCACATTATAGCAATTTTATTTTAATTAAAATTTTTGCTTAGGTAATGTACGCCCTGGTTAAAAATTCAACTACTACAGGACATAGTTGGTGAAAAGTAAACTTTTCCATGAACAACTACTATTATCAGTTTTGTGTGTGTGTGTGTGTGTAACCAATTAGAGGTAGCCCATGTACACACAAATGCACTCACATGCACGCATTTCTCTTTGACAGAAGTTGTAGGATACTATGCATACCATCCTATATCTTGAATTTAACATGAAACCTATTTAAGTATTTCAAGGTTCTTGTATTATTGCTGTGTTTATTTTTCTAAGCAATAAATACCTTCAGTTTCTTTAATATATCTCTACATATGTATATATGTATATTTATACCTATCTATACCTATCTCTGTATCTATGTATCTATGTATTCTATCTTCATAGTAATAATAACATTGATGCAAGCAAACAATTAGCAATAATGCAACTGACAGCAGTATGCCTACACTCTTAAACTAGGGCATGGCAGTCAATTGAAATTCCTAGTGGTTTCATAGTTCTGGTATAGCTGAGATTCTAGATTTTAAAAGGGTCCCTTCTTAAAATTAGGTGCTCTTTATGGTACATTTAATAAGATTCTCCTTTGTAGAGGTGGCAAAGATTATGAAAACTTTCGTATGGGCCTTGGGGGCAGAAATGTCTTTTTGAGAATGTGTTTTCTTTTAAATTAATTGACTTCATGTCTTAAATTATCTACAGTAATACAGACTAAGCTTTGCTGTTGTGTCAACTGACTTTGTCTATTTTATTTATTTTATTTTATTTTTTTAGAAGATATTGGGGGTAGGAGTTTATTAATTAATTTATTTATTTTTGCTGTGTTGGGTCTTCATTTCTGTGCGAGGGCTTTCTCTAGTTGTGGCAAGGGGGGTCCACTCTTCATCGTGGTGCGCGGGCCTCTCACTATCGCGGCCTCTCTTGTTGCGGAGCACAGGCTCCAGACGCGCAGGCTCAGTAGTTGTGGCTCATGGGCCTAGTTGCTCCGCGGCATGTGGGATCCTCCCAGACCAGGGCTCGAACCCGTGTACCCTGCATTAGCAGGCAGACTCTCAACCACTGCGCCACCAGGGAAGCCCCGACTTTGTCTATTTTAAAATTAATTCTTATTCAACTCAAGGTGAGAAAAGAAAACTTCCCCAGATAAAGTGGAGAATGTCCTGTTTCTCAAATTTTAATCTAGAGCAAAGGTTTACAAAATGAGTTATGAGGGTTATTAAAGTAAACATCTGAGGGTTTTGTGAAATATTACAATTGTACATGCAGACTTTTTTTCCAAAAGGGGCCCCAAAGCTCTCCACAATTCTCAAAGGGGAATGCATGAAAAAAAAAAAAGTTACTGCTCTCAATCAAGAATCTTCTCTAGAGAAGAGAACTAAACAGAGAATGTGGTTCAAAGTTCTACCCATATTTCTGGGAGAGACTGAAAAGAAGATTTATTCAGAATGTCAACAAATTCTTAAGAATGCTGTGGAGAACAGCTGTTTTCTCCTTAGATGGAGATTGTGAAGGCTAGTTTTATGTGTCAACTTGACTAGGCTACGCTACCCAATGACTTAATCAAACACTAATCTCGGTGTTGCTATGAAAGTATTTTGTAGCTATGGTTACCATCTACCATCAGTTAACTTTAAATAAAGGAGATTATCCTCCATAAAATGGGTGGGCCTCATCCAATCAGTTGAAGGCTGTAATAGCAGAAAAATGAGGTTTACCAGAGAAGAAAACAATCTGTCTTAAGACTGCACCATCAACTCCTGCCTGAGTTTCAAGCCTCACAGCCTGCCTTATAGGTTTCAGACTTTACAGCCCCTGTAATCATGAATCAGTTTCTTAAAATAAATTGTAGATATAGATATAGAAATAGATATCAATATGGATATGGATATAGATATTTATTGATTTCAATCCTTGTTTCTCTGGAGAATTCTGACTAATCTGATATAGGGGCCAACATTAGAAAAGAAAATAGTAATAGAAAGGATCATTATATCAAGTGAGAAATTTCTTTCAGAGTTCTAGCACTGCTAGAGTCTTAAAGAAAATAAAAGAGGGGGGATTGCCTAGTGCAGAACTAAGAGGCCTCTCAAGAATAGGTGCTTAAAAATAGCTCCAAATCCTTGCTGGACTAAAAACAAAGGAAACACTAGCTACGGAGAAGACATCAGAGGATCCCAGCTGAGAAAGTGTTCCAAACTGCAAAGTATCAGGCAGCAGGGGTAACAGTGAAACATGGCTTCGAGTTCCAGAGATCAGAGTATTCCTACTTCATCTCTCATAACCATGCTAGATTCACGGCTTTGCCCACCATTGTTCTCCAAGAACCATGGGACATTGCGATGTTCCTTATGGTACAATCAACACCGTACATGTAATAAAGTTCAATATACTAATATATTATTTTATCATAATTCTAAAATATTATATCAGAAACTCTGACAAGTCTGAAAGAGCATTTTCTCTTTTTATTTGTGTGGCAGAAAGTTGCCAATCAAGTTAAGTCTGGACAAGCTAAGGAGAGGAACAGAGAAGCATGTTTTCAACTGTAAAACAAAAGAACTCACTACAGGGGCTTCCCTGGTGGCGCAGTGGTTGAGAGTCCGCCTGCCGATGCAGGGGACACGGGTTCGTGCCCTGGTCTGGGAGGATCCCACATGCCGCGGAGCGGCTGGGCCCGTGAGCCATGGCCGCTGAGCCTGTGCATCCGGAGCCTGTGCTCCGCAACGGGAGAGGCCCCAACAGTGAGAGGCCCGTGTACTGCACAAAAAAAAAAAAAAAAAAAAAAAAAAAAAAGAACTCACTACATCATGTATACAGTTATCGCATGTTCTTGGTACCTGGTTCATAAGTGATGTCCTGGACAAGGAACACAGCTGAAAAAGGCCACAAAGCACATCTTGGAAAGATTCAATATATTTGCACCACATTTGTAGTTCCTTCTCTTCAAAGCTGCTTTATTTTGCAACTCTTTCCCTAATTAACAGTGTCCTGGCAGCCCTGTAAGGAAGTCCAGTTGAAAAGATGCCAAAAAACTGCCGTGACCATTTCTTAATGTCAAGCACAAGCCAAAAGTGAGATTCAACGTGTTACCTGAATTAGTTTTGTTTGATGTTTGGGACGTGATTTGATTTTATGCTTTAATTTTTATAAACTTTAATTTTGCTTCTTAAGTCAAAAAAGCAGAGGAAGGGGTACAAAGAGGTCACTACAGGGAAAGTTTTTTTCTAGCTGTCATTGGTGAGTTTTTGTTTATTCACCCTGGGAGGGCTTTAATAACTGCGCTGCTTTGTTGATCACATGACCGTGTTTGCACTGGTCTTGCTTCTGAATACCTAGGCAAGGGTCTTTCATCTGATTCACATGTCGCTCAACCTTGGATCAATGCCAGATTCCCCACCTTCATGAATGATCAACTCATGTAGCCTGTTGCTAATAATGTGTTCACTTTATGGCAGGTGATATTTATTTTGGACAGGGTGAATACGGACCTTGGATGTTTGAACAGGGAAGAGCAGTACATAGTGTGTGTGGGCGCACTTTCCAGGGTAAAGATCAGATACATATCCTCAGGTTGCCCCTTATCTCCCCTTTGCACTCTCATAGGAAGGGAGTTTTCAGTTCACTTTATCATTCACAAGTTACCTCCAACTTAGCCTTGTCATTGCGATTCGTCACACTTATACTCTATCCTTTTATGTGCTGTATCTCACTGAAGTCTCCACACACCAGGCTACTGCCCCAGGGTATATGCCTACAACAAAGATCTCAAACATAGTTTAAAAGGAAACACCATAAAAGAGAAAAATAATGGTCACAGTTGCTGCTAGAGGCTGGTTCCCACAAATCCGGCAGGTTTTCCAACTTCAACCAAAGCTGAATTACAAGGGTAGCTATCAACTCAGCAGCTCTAAGTATGGTTATGTGTTGTCGCACTATGGTGTTATCTTTTTCTTTCCTCTGCTTTTTCTTCTGTAGCAGGGCCCCCCAACTTAACCTTCTCAACTAAGAGATAGGGAGAACATAGTTTCTTTGTCTTCCCTTAGCTGACTGGAGAAATCTATGAGAGGCAGACGGAGCAGGCTGCTGGGCTTCCACAAGCAGCAATGATTCTGCCCTTGGCCATGTCGTGGGGCCATATTACCCGTCTAGCAGATTCCTATAACTCAGATGTCAATAACTCCATTCTCATTAAGTCTGGCCATACCCAAGCTGCAGGATTCTTGAGTGTGTGCTAGGCCACTGCCCAAGACTCACCTTGGGAACATGTTAGAAATTCACCTCCCCAGAAGCCCAAACCTGGAGACTCGGTCAGTAAGGTTGGTCTGGGTTGTGAGAGTCTGTAGTTAACAAGCTTCACAGATGACACTGATTCCCTGCCTGGCTTGGTGATATCTGGTTCACGTTATGGCATTTTTCTCAGGGTGTGTAACTCTGGAAATACACAGGTATGGTAATACCAAATAACAGACTCAGATGGGCAGCAGAAGGGGAAGGAAGGAGAATGTCATGTATAGAGCACTAAAAATATGCTAAGCCATGTGCTAGGTGGTTCATCTTTGAAATCACATTTCATTCTCATAAAATGCTTAGACTTAATTACTCTGTTTTAATGACGGGAAATTTTTTTCTGCTGTTGTTTCTTCTACATAAATTAAGGGTGAGATGAGTTTGTAAGGGCTTTCCCCTCATTTTTCTTGTTGCGGCCACTTAGCTATAAAATTTAGACGATAGGTTGCCATGGCATCTACAGTCCTCGTGTGTGTGATGTGTGTTATCTTTTGGAGAAGAAGGACATGTATATTATTACATTCCTATCAATGACAAAACAAATTATGCACATTCAAGAGCTTAAAACAACACAGATTTATTTTCTCACAGTTCTGTAGGTCAGAAGTCTGGGTAGGCATGACTGATTCCTCTGCTTTGGGACTGCTGAGGTTGAAGATGAGGTGTCGGCCGACATGGGCTCTTGTCTGGAGGCCCTTGAAATAGGGATGGGGAGACGTGCTTATAAGCAGAGCCCAGATCCTGGTGGTTGGCAGCTGAGGTCCTCATTTTCTTGCTGACTGTCAGCCAGGATCCTCTCTTGACTCTTAAAACCATCAGCATTTCTTGTCATGTTGTCCTCTCCACCAAAGTCATATTCATGCTTTGAATCCTCCCCTTTTGTGTTTCTCCTCTCCTCTCCCCTCAAGTATGCAGTCTTCAGGGATAACCTTCCTTGCCTATATTGGGCTACTTAACTCACCCTAAAGTGCTTTCACTCAGTCTGATGAAAATTTGTGTGTCTGCTTCATGGCTGGCGTAGGTCTCTTCTGCCTGTGGCTGGGTGAACTTCACATTCACATGAATCACAACCTTTTTCATATTTGAGTGGCTGGTGGCATCATACCCTGAATTAGCCATTTAGAACCACATCTCCATATACGATCAAATGTGCAATGGCCTGCGGGCACTGGTTTGGATTTTATATCCAACTTAGAACTCATTTGTCAGAATAAATTGGGCTTGAAACTTGATGGTGAGACTTCAAGCAACTATTCAACCAACGGTCTCTCATTTTATTGATTTAGATAGTAAGCTCCTAAGGTCAAGACCCATGAGGGGTTACGTTGCTTTGTTCTGCAACCATCAGAGATGAGGGCAAAGGTGAATACTTAACAAAGGGATGTAATGATGATTATAAATATAGGGATACCTGTGAGCAGAAAGGTTACACAAAAATTTCTCTTATCCATGGTCTTTGCACATATGCAGAAAGATAATGATCATTTTGGGTCATCTACTCACATGAGCATATATAGAATGCATATATTTTCCCTTATATTTTATTTTCAAAATAAATGAGAAGTCCTCATAAACTGGAGTGGTAGTGGTGGGGGGATGTTTTTAATATATTGTTTTACTTTGAACATTTTATTTTTTCCAACCAGCCATACAAATCTACTGCATTTTCATTTCTTTAGTGGGGAAAGGCTTATTAGGAAAAAAGAAATGGATCATGGCAAAACTAAGGAAAGCAATTAGCTTTGTATAAAACACAGTGCACTGTAGTAGTGTATGCAAACTCTAAATAAGCCTTTTTAGTTCAGAGCAACCAAAACGCTTCTACCCACCTGAAAATGACTTTCTCCTCATTACTTTGAGCGCACAGTCAGCAACACCTAGAAGGACAAGAAAAAACAACCCATAAATGGTTTCGTAGATGTCTTGCAGAGAAGTTGAATTGTATGTTTTTAATTATACACATTGTATCCAAGAAAAAAGTGCCCAATAACAATGCTTTCTCAGAGGTAGTAATACTCCAAAATAAGCTCCAAAATGATCATTTAACTGTGTATTATATAGGAGGCCTTTGAAGCAGTGGAACATGTTCTAATTATCTGGCAAATACTTTTAGAATACATGCACACTTTGCTCCTGAATTTTGTTCTTCAGGATGGTGTACTTATATCTTCACCACATATATATGAGGTCTAACAAATTGGAAATATTCCAGCGTAATGTGTTATACTTAAATAAACACATTGATTAAAGATCATTCTCGCACTTGCAGAATGAGCAAGGCCTACTTGTGATTTAAGTGCCACCTGTAGACCCCGTGTAAGACTGTAAGTAGTTCTCAAACCTGCTCCACCCACCTGCCTTCCAGAACATAATCCCTTAAAGTTCATTCCTCCAGAATAATTTTTTTTCTATACCCTAAATCCAGTAGCAGTTTAGAACAATCCTTTGAACTCTTACGCATCATTCTCATTCTAATGGAATACATCTGTGTATTATTTCCAAACTGAAAGTTGACTAATATGCCCTGATGTGGGTAATATTTTAGAGGGCAGGGGTAGCTGGGAAAGGTAAGCGCATGAGACACAGCAGACCTCGATGGTATACCACTGGTTTAGTCTGGCAAACCAAAAGGTGTACAAAGGCACTTGGTACCCATGGGAAAGGGAAGGAACTAGAAAAGGAAAGAGACTATCAAAGAGGGAGAAGGAAAGTCTTTCAACTACTTCCAAATTTTACCTGTCACAGCCCCTCCCAGATCACTGAGAATCACTGCCTCACTTCCTGATAAGCTAGAGATATGATTTTTTAAAAATATTATATTTCCTATTACTTTCTTAAGCACATTGCCACTCATTCTGCATACTCACCCACAAAGGAGCAAAGCTAGTCCTTCCTGAATGCATAGTAATAGGATACTCTTGATGGAGTATCTTATTTTGTAACAGAAACTATATTAATCCATTGGCATATTTGTTAGGATTAAAATTTACATGTCTCCATCCAAATGTGGAAAATCTCTAAACTTCCATTATTTCCCTATCACGGAACTAAATTTCATAAAAGTCTCCTATTTCACTGATGAAAACAAAATCTTTACATTTACTCATTCAAAGAATGCTATTTTCTTTGAATTTTTAATAGGGTGCCATCATGGGAGACTCAGTCTCTTCAAGCTCAGGGTTGCTTACTCTCATTCTCATTTTCAAGATGATGCACAGGTGTTGGACAAAATATGACAGTGGTCTGTATGTATATGGTTGGTCAGGCAAGATCATGAAAGAAAACACTTTGAAATGGGCAAAAATTATTATTGGGTATCTGTCCCGCCTAGCACACACTTCTGAGTTATATGATTCTATGACACTCTCCCACTCGCCTTTGAGTTATTTTACAACTCTGTATATTGTAGTAAAGTGACAGCAGTGGAAATGGTTCCTGTCCATAGTACTGCCAATTAATTTTGTCTGCTGCAATGCAATTGATTACTGCCCTGATATTGCAGAGTTTGGCACTTATTGTAAATTGATTTCAGCATTCCTGATTACTTAAATAAGTATGTGCTCTTTGAATTCTTCTTTCAAACATTTGTAAAATGTTCCTCACTCCTTCATTCATTAGTTAAATAAAATGTTTGACACGTGCATTTTATGTGCCTTTGAGAGCTGTGATTTTCACCCCAACAAGTCATTCTCTGATGACCTTCACTGACTTCTAGTTCAGGTGGAACTGCTCTTCCCTGGCCTCTGGTGTTGACCTTGTTCTTGATGCATTTACTGCTCAAATGCTCAGTGGTGTTGTAACTAGAGGTCTGTTTTCTTAACATGACTGGAGGGCAGGGATCCCCACTTTGCTGACTCTCACCTCCACTCTCACTGGTAATGAACCCTCCAGCTAGTCCCTGGCTTTGGTCTGATAATTCAGCCCTTGTCATGAGCATCTCATGGAATACTGGGAAATCTGAAAATTACCTTTCACTCCCCTACTGGAGGCACACATGATTTGTTCAATGTCTACATCCTATAGGGAAGGAGAATCAGGGTACAACTTCTGATATTTTTTCTGCCTCAACTTATTTTATTGCCATTCTCACTCCATTCACCTATGGAGATACTCTCTAAGATGATTTCATATTTGGGTTCCAAGTGGACTTGCAGAGAGGAGACTCTACTTTCTTCTGTAATTGTCCATTTTCCTTTTTTGTGTGTAATTTTTCCTCTTGGGGTCAATCTCTCCAAAGGACTCTAGCAGCATCTTCACTCAACTCTTACTTTTCCAAATCTTTCCTCACACAGAGCACAGTCCCCCAACTCCCGCCCTGAGCTCTGAAGGCTCTCTAGCCTCCTTCCTAATATGTAGAAACTTTCCTTTCCGAGTTTCTCAATTTTTGTGTTTAGGGTCCCATGCTTCTGATATGTAAAAAGTGCTTTTGGAATTTAGATGATATCCCCTCTCCTGACAAATACTTTAGAATCATCATTTCACTACAGGCTGAAAAACAGCCAGCTTTGAAAGTTAAAGTTGAAAGAAATGCCTTTATCTAAGGTTGTACTGATCTTTTCCAAGCCTGGATGAAAGAAGTACTACACTGAAATAATCCAGCTTATTTTTAATGAACAATGTTTCAAGGAGTATCTTAAATATATAGTGCCTCTTTTAAGCCTAATAACATATCTATGGTAAAAGTATTACTTATTCCCATTTTTACATGTTAGAAAATAAACATATAGATGTTATGTAGCTTGTCTGAACTAATGAGGTTACAGAATTACTCAATGACAGTGCTGAAATTTGAATGCAGAGCTACTTAATTTTTCCACTACAGCTGCATTTCCTAGTTTAATAGAAAATATAATAAAATGATAATATCCATTTTTGTTTCTCTATAAAACTCTACTGTGCTGTAGTAGTTAGAATAATGATCCCTTGCCTCATAACCTAATCCCTAGAAGCTGTGACTATTTTACATGTTACATGGCAAAGTTGGGGGAGGTGCTTATATTTTATACTGAATTGAGATTGGTAATCATCTAACCTTAAAATAAGAACATTATCCTGGATTATCCTATCAGGTTCAGTGTAATCACATGGGTCACTTAATATGTAAGAGCGATGCAGAAGTATCAGAACCAGAGAGATTGTATCATGAGGCTTGACCAGCCATTACTGGCTTTGAAGATGAAAGATGGCTATAAGCCAAGGAGTATGGGTTGCCTCTAGAAGAGGGAAAAGAAAAGAAAGAGATTCTCCTCGGAGTCTCCTGAAAAGAATACAGCTCTGCTGACACTTGAGTCCAGTGAGATCCATTTCTGATTTCTGACCTTAAGAACTGTAAGATAATAAATTTGTGTTGCTTTAAGCCACCAATTTGTAGCCATGTGTTACAGGAGAAGTAGGAAATAACATATGTGCAAAAACAGTATCTCTTTAGCCTTTTATGAATTTATATTTTCTAGATAATTGACTTCTAATTTATTTGGCAAATTCTTCTCACAAAAACCTGTCTGTTCCTCTCCCCTGATCCTGACACACAGTTAAATGCATTTCTTAGTCTCTGTGGATATGTATGATCAAGGTACTGAGTGTCAACTAAGGGGATACTTTTAGAAGTCATGCATGTCACTTCCTGGCCAAGGATTTTAAAAAGCAAGTTTCCTTCTCCTTCCTTTCTCCACTTCCACAGACTGCATGCCACTTTGCTTCAAGCAGCCTGGGTCACTGGATCATCTTGTGGTAAAAAGCCACATGCAAACTATGAATACTGGATTGTTGCATGCACAAGAAATAATCCATTGTGCGAAACAACTGAAATGTGTGGGTATATTTGTTGCAGTAATTACTGCTATCCTAAGTAATTCTTTATAGATATTAAAGTTATATTTACCTGGGATCAAGGGAACTAATTAGAAACCATAAGCAATGCAATCTCGACTACCACTTTCTTTAGGATGTCATCAATTCTTGCCACAGGAATTTACATCATCTAACTCAGGTCCCTGATTCCAGTCCCATCCTATTTCAACCCATTCTCTAAACTCTAAAGATGTCTTCCAGATACCAACTTAACTGGGTGTAATCTCTACTACTCTCCATAGACACACTTATGCTGTAGCCACGTTGCATTCTCACCGTTTTCTGGCCATGCTTTTCAAACCTTCTTAGTTTTACATATGCATTAGGATCCTTGAGAGAACAGGATTTGAAAAGAAAACCATCAGACTCTAATGTTTACAGGTGTGGCTGTGGACAAGTTACATGGACTCCCGAAGCCTCAAGAAAATAGGAAGAGAGGAAAATTCACTTAACTTTATAAAAAGCATCTTTGAAATATTTAGAGCTAATATTGTACTTAATGGTGAGAGGCTGAATACGTTCCCACTGGGTTAGGAATGAGGCAAGGATGTCTGCTCTTACCATTCTTTTCAATATAGTACAGCAATTCTACCCAGTATTATCAGGTAAGAAAAAGAAATAAAAGGCATACAAGATGAGAGAGAAAGAAATACAATATCCCTGTTCGCAGGTTACATGGATGCAAATTCCAGGGAATCTAACACCCCCCCCACCCCCAAATTCTAGACTAAGAAGTGAGTTAGCAAGGCTCCAGGATACAAGATAAGCATACAAAAATCAATAGTATTTTTATAAACTAGTAAGAAGATGTAAACACTGAAATTAAAAATATAATACCACTTATGATAGCTCATAAGAATGAGAAATATTTAGAAGTATAAATCCAATAAAATACATTCAAGACTTTTATGCTAAAATCTACAAAATTCTGATAAAAGGTATCAAAGAAGTTCTAAATAAAGGAGCGACACATTGTGTTCACGGCTTGGAAGATGTAACATACTAAAGTTATTAATTCTCCCCAAATAGAATTAATATAATTTCTATCAAAATCTCAGCAGAGATTTTTATAAATATAGACAAAATTATTCTAAAATTCACATGGAAAGGGAAAGGAACTAGAATAGCTTAACACAACTCTGAAAAACAAAATAAAAGTGGGAAAAATCAGTATACTCAATTTCAAGATTTATTCATTTCTACATCAAAAAAGACTGTGTGGTATTGGTGAAGACATAAATGCATAGATTAATGGAAGAAAATAGCAAACTCATATAGGGCCACATAAATATTTCCAACTGAGTTTTTTACAAAGGTGCAAGATGTTACCATTGGGGCAACCTGGATAAAGGGCATAGGGATCTTTTTGTATTATTTCTTACAACGGCATGTAAATCTATAATTAAAAATTTAATAAGACAAAATTATGATCAATGGAAGAGCAACATTAGCATGACCTAGCAGCATGCTTGAAATGCAGAATCTGAAGCTATATCCCAGACCTACTGAATCAGATATTGCATTTTTACAAAATCCTCTGGCAACTGATGTGCACATAAAGTTTTGAGAAGCACTGCTCTAGGCAATATCAAAAATTGGCATTTAAGTCATCCTAATATATTGCTGGTTTTGTGTCTCATTTTGTAAATTAAGTTTTCTTGTGCATGGCAGATACACATTCCATAAAATAAAACAAACCAGACCCTCAAATTTGAGCATTTTATATTTTGAGTTTTCTCCCCAAGCCCTTTGATTTCCTGATACATTTCTTTTTTTCCCTAACTTTACCACAAGAAATTCTAGTTATCCTTCTAATAATACTATTAGAATTGCTAAAGGATGCTTTTCAATCTTTTATTGAAAATTACTAACTTAACAGAACACAGCTTAGTATTTTTTGCAAAATTCATGCACCTAATCTGTTAGGATCCAGAGTTGTTTTTTCCCTCTAGTACGTTCCATAAAAACAACTGTGCTAATATTTTTATTTTAATAATTTTTCTGAAATACATTAAACTATGACAAAACACATGCCTTTTCTTATTCCTTAGACACTAAAGCTATTGCAAAGACTTACATCTAAGTATTAGCAATATTCTACAGTATTACCCGTCATGATTTCCAATTTCATTATTTTTTCTCTAGAGCTATGAGGCATGTGCCTCATTTAGTCTAAATTCCCATTGAGTGTGAAAGTTTTAACTAGGTTCCTTTGTGTTTCCACCTTGATCTTCCAAACACAAGGCTTTCTTTCTTCAGAATGCTCTATTCTTCAGCCTTGCAAAGTGAAATCCATGTTTCCCCAGGTCATGAGTGTCTGGAGGGTTTTAAGATCAAAATAACAACAGCATTATAAAAAGTACTTCCAAATACGTATCCCCACCTATCTTTGGGAGCTTTAGTCCATATAAAAATTCCTGCAAAGTCCAGGAAGTCCTGGGAGTCCAGGAAGATCAACTCTATTTTGTGCTCAGAGCTATATCCCTGTGGTTAGCATATTGCTTGGTACAAAGTAGGTACTAAATAAATATATTTTATCTGTCTGACTTGCTGACCATCAAATACACACACACACACACACACACACACACACACAGGTGTATATATATATCTGTGTGTGTGTGTGTATCTTTTCACCTAATTGCCTCTATATCTAATTATATGACATGAATATCAGAAAGATGACTCAGGCCAATAACAATCTCTCTTAAGAGCATAACATAAAAAATACAGAATCTATAACATTCATTAGTGAGAAAGAAATTGAAAGATCATGCTATAGAGGGGTAAGAAAGAGTCCAGTGAAGCACATTTAAGCATGATTATAGTTACAAAGTAATGAGGAAAATTATTTTTAATTGATATTTATTGAGCACACACAACATACTCTGCCTCACTTGGGCCTCATAAAAAACCTATGAGGTCAGTGAAGTTATTATTCCATCTCCATAGAGATGAAGAAGTAGAAGCTCACAGAGGTGAAGTGATTAGACCAAAGTCAAAAACATGTACACAAGAGACCCAGGATTCAAACCCCAGTTTGTCTGATGAGAAGACTGACCTCCCAACAAACTCTAAGTTTCTGTAACTATTTGGTGATGGGATAGAAATAAGAAGGCCTCCAGAACTGGGACACTAATTCAAACTGGGAAGCTCTTGAGTGAAGATGCCTGAGTTGAGGTCTTTAGAGTTTCCAAGGATCTCCTCCAACACTGGTGTCTGCAAAGTCCTGCTAAAGCTTTTGCTTTTGGATATTCATGATTTCTCACCCTTTTTCTCACAGCACACAATTCAAATCGTTGAAGGCTTTAGTGGATCTCAGACCCTTTACAGCATTGTTACTCCAAAATAGATCTAAGATTATCTTACTGTGCTAAGGAAGTAGTCTTCCCAGCTACTGCATGCATATATCACTTCCTCTCCCTCCTGATATGGATATATCAGTGATATCAGAACCACTGAAAGGTTCCCCATCCCCAAATGCCTACTATACTCTTAATCTTATCCCAAATCATCAATACTGCAATAAAATCTCCAAGACTCATCACAATGAAATACCATCTCCAATTTTTCTGCATTCCAATTGTCAGCTGATCCACTGCTCAGTCACTGTGACATTTTCATGCTCAATAGAAACCCTGAATAAAGAAAAGTACCCCACACTCTTCTACTTACCCCTCCTCCCCCTGCTTTGATCACACTAGGACAGAGGTTGCAAAGTACTATTGCCTTGGGCTTCCAAAATCTTTCAGCGATTCCAGTGAAAGAGTCCTTTCAGCTTCTAGTCAATCTTTGCAATCTTCCCCCACTTCCCTCGGAGGCAGGCATGAGGCCAACAGAACCAGAGGACAATCTGAGTGACCAGTACCCAAAACCGTACTGGATTCAAAATTTCCCCTTTCGCCTAACACTGACTCATTGTCCTTGGAATACACTTGGGTGCCTCTTGGGAGTTAGTTTTTCTCTATATTAAATATGCCAGTTGAAAGATCAAGGAAGGACACTTAAGATTGAATTCTATGCTGTACTTTAGTTAATAAAAAGAATGTGGCTTAAGTGTGAGGTTAGGAGAATCTGTCTCTATCATGACAGATAGTTTCGGTGAGAGTTGGGGTCTCACAGGTGAAGAAAGTTCAGACCAGAATCAGAGGTTCTCAAACATAGTTTTAGTAGTGGAACCCATTTTTTATTAGCAAATTACCACGAAGAACTTCAGAATATAAAACATTCAGAAGCAGAGTATGGCAATATCTTTTGTAGTTCAGCAATCTCTTCTTGCTCTCTAACCAACTAACATATTCCAATAGGGAGTACTCCAGTACAACGTATTAGAATAAAGAAGAGAAAATAACATTTAATGGGGTATTATGATGCATTAAGAGTCACATACATTACCATATATAATTTTTATAGAGCCCCTCTTACATAGGAGAAAAGTGAGACAGAGGTAAAATAAAACTGAACACATTGCCTTGGTCTTGTCTTAAGCATTATATTCAATCTCCAGAGTTAACTACTCATAGGCCATGATAACTTTTTTCAATAATTATTTAGTATAAAGCTAATTTCATTTTAGAAGACAATACTTACATATTTATATGGTATATGAGTCAAAATTTATCTCTAATAAAGCTAACAATAAAGGGGGCATGTCAAAATAACGTTCCTAGTTCACATTTCTAGTCCCCGATTTCTCAAATTCTTTACATTTCACGAAATGTTTCAGTGGAACATGTGAGCTAAAATAAGTAGGCTAGAATGTAAGCATTTGGAATTGACTTGTTTCATGGTGTAATTCTATGCACATTTTACTATTAACCTCTAACTCTTCAATGTGAAACAGAAAGTTTCATGCTGTTGAGTCACAAAATGATCAACTCAGGTCATGCTTTCTCTTGGTCCAAAATTCTTTCGGTTTAAGTGACAGAAACTCAACTCACGCCAGACCAGTTTAAGCCAAATAGAAATTCTTTTTATTTATTTATTTTCTGGCCACACCATACGGCATGCAGAATCTTCATTCCAGACTAGGGATGGAATCCGCACACCCTGAAGTGGAAGCGCGGAGTCAGTCTTAACCGCTGGACCGCCAGGGAAGTCCCGAGAATTTTTTTTTTTTTTTTTTTTTTTTTTTTATATTGGGGGAGCTCACTGAATCAAAGGAAAAGCTAGGGGAACCAGAGGAAAACCTAAGAACCTCAGACACAGGAACCAGAGACTCAATGCTGCTAAAACTACTTCTCTCTCAATATTTTTCTCTTCCTCAATCTTTCTCATTTTTCAATCTTGTTATTTTATTGCTTCATCTGTTTTCACCAACTTGTGTAGAAAATAAGTACTTATGGTCCTACATATATCCTTGTACTTTGGTGATGAAAGATACAAGAGAGTCTTTTCCCCCCAGTTTTACTAAAATTAAACATTCTAGTAAGGGAATTGATTTACCTGGCTTGGGTAATGCAAACACCTTTGGAAGTTGCTGAGAAGTAGGGTAATATGATCACCCTCACATCTCACACCAACCCACCCTTAGGTCATAGTGTATCATTTTATAGATGGAGGAGATTAGAGGTTGACATTTTATAAATATCATAGTCTCATAATACAGAATCCATAAATAACTTTATTATTGTTTTTCTCCTATCTTTGCTTCAACATTACTTCACTATTTTATATTCTTCTCAGTTAAATTCCAAATATGACAAGACTGTGGAACCAAATCTGCCTACCATTTAAGGCCTAAATATACAGTTTCTTTTGGGTACCATTTTAGCTACAGTTACCAGTTCTTTTCAGGAATCATCTGTCATTTTCTCTGTGTGCTTTGTTTATTACAACGTATATAGTCTTAGTATGAAAGTTTTTAACAAATACTTTCATGTGAGGACTTACATCACAGAGAAACCTTGGTGGGCAATGTTCCTAAATTATTATTTAGCACTTTCAACCTTATGGTTTTTGTTGAATCTTTATCCATATGCCTAATTGTCATGACAAGTTATCGTTTTACTGGTTCACAGTATTTTTTCTCTTGAGATAATCTTCATCTAGCCTAGATTCCCTTTTTATGGATATTTCCTGAAAAAAACAAAACAAAACAGAAAAATGCCCTCAAGCAGCTGTAACAGGTGTACTTTTTCATACTTTTTTTTTTTTTTTAACTGTCTCTGTTTCTTCACTTTTGTTCTTTAATAGGTACTAGGATGGTACAGGATTGAGATTTCTGCCATATTGCCAAATGGATTGCTCTAGGTCCTTGATAGTCATTTCACTTCCTAGTCTTAATACCTAAATCTCTAAAATGGAGCCATTAATATCACTGAATTTTAGTGTTAAAATGTGTTACATTATTTAAAATTTGTTGTTTGATTTATCTCTACTAAAAGCTGAAAAAAATGGGGTAAGAGGACTATTACACTTTAAAAGAACTCCCCCCTAAATAATACTGCAAAGATGTGTTCCTTATGTCTTGAATCTCAAATATGTGGAGAAAGAGATCAAATAGAGAAAAGAGGGAAGAATTTTACTTTTGAACATTTGCACGTGGAAGATTATAGGCATAACTGGAAACTGCACAAAAGCCCTGCAATTATAGATTGATCTACCTGTATATTTTCAGAACCAAGTAATGTCTACCACTCCAAAGGGGGGATTTAAAAAAAATTTAAAAAGGCATAATAGTAGTTTTTTAGCTATATACAAATGATAAAAGCAAAGACATCAAAGTGGGTAGCCTTTCAACTCATACTCAATTAGAATAAAAGTTTGGTTGCTGTTTTAAACATTTATGACTAACTAACTGTGACAGGCTCTCAGCTTTGCAAACGGGATGATTTTCAGTTGACTTTTGATCTGACTGACAGCTCCTTATACATTTCAGTGTTAGTTTATAACACGTGAGCCCACATCTGAATACACATGTGACTAATTAGGGACTGTTTACGGACCATCCACATAAATTTAACACACTAGAGTGAAAGCATTTTAAACCAGAAGTCATGATTTTAATGAAATAGAGTTAATTAACAAAGGTGCTTGACCTAATTTTTGTATTTCTAAAATTTTAAAAAATGAACACAATCTAAAGTGTGTTTTGCATGTATATTTGATGAGGCATATTAGATCATTTTAAATGTTAATATGATTATGAAACAAAAATTATTAAGGATTTTTTTAAAAGTTTGGTTGCAATATGATAAACTAACACTGTAGACAGGACCTTGGATCTTAATTTCTAAGAATCTTGTGTCTTGTCCCAAGAGGTATAATGTGCTGTGCACTAGAGGTTGCACTGCACCCTGATTCTTGGGTCTGAATTCCAGCTCTACCACTTATTACCTAGGAAATCTAGGTGGTTATTTAACCTCATTGTGCTTTAATTTCCATATCTGAAAAATGGGGATAATAGCACCTACCTCACAGGTGGACTATTTGGCCTCACCAGAAGCTGCCATTGTCCCACCCCAGGTACCTACTATGAGCCTCTGTTCTTTGTCACAAGATCTTTGATGATGTGAGGGCTTCACTAACCCAAACACAAATGTAGTTCATAAATAAAGAAGAATTAACACGTCTAGAAATGACTCTCAACCAATGCAAAGAGGAACAGATCCTGGGAAATAGATCAGTGTTCAGACTCCTGTCTTTCAGAGATATCCCCCTGCTTCCCACTAGCCTGAAGATATGAGACCACGAAGGAACGAAGGTCTACAATAAGGATCTTGATAATGGACCCTTACTCTGTGTTTTCCTGCTCCTTCACTTCCACTTCTTGGAATCACATCTTAAATAAACAAACTACCTGGACACAGTGTTTGTCCTTGTAAGATCTGCTTTTGCAGAGAACCCAAAATGAATCATTCCCCCAAATTTCCCTGGCATGAGATGTTGAGTTAGGAGTCTTTTTCTTCAGGACGAGGGCTTGCAGTGGGAGTTTATGTGAGAGAATTTCAAACCAGTTAAGTTTGAATAGGCATCCCATTTCATAAATGTACTCAGCTCCTTCCATGCCTAGAAACTTTCAACAACAGGCAGTATTTCACTACAGGCTCTGGTCTTCCAGCAAGTTTCACGGCTTGCTCTCTTCACTCTAAAACTCTTCTTTTACTCTCTACCTTCAATCCCCTGATTCACTGTAACTTCACAAACTGAGCAGTTTACCTATTACTTCTTTCCCTGGTTCATAATAGTGTTTGTCTATGAAATGTTTCCTAACCAAAATGTTTCCTAATCAAAGTAATCTCTATTATGACAACAGAGAAAAATATCTGGGGCAAGAAGATGAAATAACAACGCTTCCCTCTACTATACAAGACTTCCTTACTTAATAGGGAAATTCTATTAGAATATCTGGTGAAAGGGACTAAATTTTCTTTTCAAGAGACAATGCCAAGAGACACTAAGCAACTACAGTTCATCTTATTGGAACAGCTATTTCTCAATTATTCCCTCAATGTTTAAATGACTTCCATTTCCCCAGAGGAGTAGGTAATAGGATCTTTTGTGTCTGGCATTTCTTGCCTCTACCAATCCTCTGTGTTATTCGAAAACAAATTTGTTATATTTGCATAGTGGTCCCTGAGCCTCTTGAGAGGCAATGAGAAAGACCTTAAGACATTCCTTTTTGAGAACCAATGATTGTTGAACTTCTGATTGACTCAAATATTACTTACTAGATTATGCTCTCCCAGAAAAATTACCACAATAAGTCCTTAGAGAAGAAATAATCATGAGGAAGCTTATATCTAGCTTATCTGGGCTCAAAAACCAGAATATGATGTTCCACATCGGGGATGATGCAGAAGGCCTTGAGACCTTAAGGTTTATGCTTATGGAAGAGTAACTAAACTTCTGAGCATAAACTAATATTAATTTTAATTTTACCTCTAGTAGCATTCATTGGTGTCATTTGAGGAGGGAATTGGGTTAGTGTGATAGTACCACTACCATTGTGGTTTCAAATCTAACAGGGATTTTGAAGCAACAATAGAAAGAACGATCTTAGTTTTCCTTTCATCTCCTCTCTCTCTCCCTCTTGGTATTTGGAAGGACAAATAACAAGAAAAGCAATAACTGTAGTGCTTACTAAACATACATTAACTTAAGTTACTAATTTAAAAACAAAACAAAATGTGATCTTGTATCCCAAGCTAGTAGAGCATTCTCTGCCAAGGGTAATATCTGTATTTTGATATTTTCATTCTATTGTCCAAAATGTTGAGTTGATATTCAATACATGCTAAAAATGAATATATAAATAGAGCATAGAGATAGGTCAATTATTCTATCTTCTGCTAGGCTTATTCAAAAAAGCAGTGAGAAGCAGATGAATTAGCAAAGGAGAATGTAATTCTTTTACATCTTTATTGGAGTATAATTGCTTTACAATGTTGTGTTAGTTTCTGCTGTATAACAAAGTGAGTCAGCTATATGTATACATATATCCCCATATCCCCTCCCTCTTGTATCTCCCTCCTACCCTCCCTATCCCACCCCCTAGGTGGTCACAAAGCACTGAGCTGATTTCCCTCTGCTCTGAGGCTGCTTCCCACTAGCTATCTATTTTACACTTGATAGTGTATATATGTCAATGCTACTCTCTCACTTCATCCCAGCTTACCCTTCCCCCTCCCCATGTCCTCAAGTCCATTCTCTATGTCTGAGTCTTTACTCCTGTCCTGCCCCTAGGTTCATCAGAACCATTTTTTCCCCTAGATTCCATATATATGTGTTAGCATATGGTATTTGCTTTTCTCTTTCTGACTTACTTCACTCTATATGACAGACTCTAGCTCCATCCACCTCACCACAAATAGTTCAATTTTGTTTCTTTTTATGGATGAGTAATATTCCATTGTATATATGTGCCACACCTTCTTTATCCATTTATCTGTCCATGGACACTTAGGTTACTTCCATGTCCTGGCTATTGTAAATAGTGCTGCAATGAACATTGTGGTACATGCCTCTTTTTGAATTAAAACCATACCCCCTGGTTTTCTCAGGGTATATACCCAGTAGTGGGATTGCTGGGTCGTATGGTAGTTCTATTTTTAGTTTTTCAAGGAACCTCCATACTGTTCTCCATAGTGGCTGTATTAATTTACATTCCCACCAACAGTGCAAGAGGGTTCCCTTTTCTCTACACCCTCTCCAGCATTTATTGTTTGCAGATTTTTGATGATGGCCATTCTGACGGGTGTGAGGTGGTACCTCATTGTAGTTTTGATTTGCATTTCTCTAATGATTAGTGATGTTGAGCATCCTTTCTTGTGTTGGAAATCTGTATATCTTCTTTGGCGAAATGTCTATTTAGATATTCTGCCCATTTTTGGATTGGGTTGTTTGTTTGTTTTTTTGATATTGAGCTGCATGAGCTGCTTGTATATTCTGGAGATAAATCCTTTGACAGCTGCTTCACTGGCAAATATTTTCTCCCATTCTGAGGGTTGTCCTTTCATCTTTTTATGGTTTCCTTTGCTGTGCAAAAGCTTTTAAGTTTCATTAGGTCCCATTTGTTTATTTTTGTTTTTTATTTCCACTTCTCTAGGAGGTGGGTCAAAAAGGATCTTGCTGTGATTTATGTCATAGAGTGTTTTGCTTATGTTTTCCTCTAAGACTTTTACAGTGTCCGGTCTTACATTTAGGTCTTTAATCCATTTGGAGTTTATTTTTGTATATGGTGGTAGGGAGTGTTCTAATTTCATTCTTTTACGTGTAGCTGTCCAGTTTTCCAAGCACCACTTACTGAAGAGGCTGTCTTTTGTCCATTGTATATTCTTGCCTCCAATATCAAAGATAAGGTGACCAATATGTGCGTGGGTTTATCTCTGGGCTTTCTATCCTGTTCCATTGATCTATATTTCTGTTTTTGTGACAGTACCATACTATCTTGTTTACTGTAGCTTTGTAGTATAGTCTGAAGTCAGGGAGCCTGATTCCTCCAGCTCCGTTTTTCTTTCTCAAGTTTGCTTCGGCTATTCAGGGTCTTTTGTGTTTCCATACAAACTTTGAAATCATTTGTTGTAGTTCTGTGAAAAATGCTACTGGTAATTTGATAGGGATTGCACAGAATCTGTAGATTGCTTTGGGTAGTATAGTCATTTTCACAATATTGATTCTTCCAAACCAAGAACATGATATATCTCTCCATCTGTTTGTATCGTCTTTAATTTCTTTCATCAGTGTCATAGTTTTTGGCATATAGGTCTTTTGTCTCCTTAGGTATGTTTATTCCTAGGTATTATATTCTTTTTGTTGCAATAGTAAATGGGAGTGTTTCCTTAATTTCTCTTTCAGATTTTTCATCATTAGTGCATGGGAATGCAAGAGATTTCTGTGCATTAATTTTGTATCCTGCTACTTTACCAAATTCATTGATTAGCTCCACTAGTTTTCTGGTAACATCTTTAGGATTCTCTATGAATAGTATCGTGTCATCTGCAAACAGTGACAGCTTTACTTCTTCTTTTCCAACTTGGATTCCTTTTCTTTTTCTTCTCTGATTGCTGTGGCTAAAACTTCCAAAGCTATACTGAATAATAGTGGTGAGAGTGGGCAACCTTGTCTTGTTCCTCATCTTAGAGGAAATGGTTTCAGTATTTCACCATTGAGAACGATGTTGGCTGTGGGTTTGTCATATATGGCCTTTATTATGTTGAGGTAAGCTCCCTCTATGCCTACTTTCTGGAGGGTTTTTATCATAAATGGGTGTTGAATTTTGTCGAAAGCTTTTCTGCATCTATTGAGATTATCATATGGTTTTTATCCTTCAATTTGTTAATATGGTGTATCACATTGATTGATTTGTGTATATTGAAGGATTCTTGCATTCCTGGGATAAACCCCACCTGATCATGGTGTATGATCGTTTTAATGTGCTGTTGGATTCTGTTTGCTAGTATTTTGTTGACGGTTTTTGCATCATTGTTCATCAGAGATATTGGCCTGTAGTTTTCTTTATTTGTGACATCTTTGTCTGGTTTTGGTATCAGGGTGATGGTGGCCTTGCAGAATAAGTTTGGGAGTGTTTGTCCCTCTGCTGTGTCTTGGAAACGTTTGAGAAGGATAGGTGTTAGCTCTCCTCTAAATGTTTGATAGAATTTACCTGTGAATCCTTCTGGTCCTAGGCTTTTGTTTGTTGGAAGATTTTTAATCACAGTTTCAGTTTCAGTGCTTGTGATTGGTCTGTTTATATTTTCTATTTCTTCCTAGTTCAGTCTTGGAAGGTTGCGTTTTTCTAAGAATTTGTCCATTTCTTCCAGGTTGTCCATTTTATTGGCATATAGTTGCTTGTAGTAATTTCTCATGATCCTTTGTATTTCTGCAGTGTCAGTTGTTACTTCTTTTTTATTTCTAATTCTGTTGAGTTGATTCTTATCCCTTTTTTTCTTGATGAGTCTGGCTAATGGTTTATCAATTTTGCTTATCTTCTCAACGAACCAGCTTTTAGTTTTATTGATCTTTGCTATCGTTTCCTTCATTTCTTTTTCATTTTTTTCTGGTCTGATCTTTATGATTTCTTCCCTTCTGCTAACTTTGGGGTTTTTTTAATTCTTCTTTCTCTAATTGCTTTAGGTGCAAGGTTAGGTTGTTTATTTGAGATGTTTCTTGTTTCCTGAGGTAGGACTGTATTGCTATAAACTTCCCTCTTAGAACTGCTTTTGCTACATCCCATAGATTTTGGGTTGTCATGTTTTCATTGCCATTTGTTTCTAGGTATTTTTTTGATTTCCTCTTTGATTTCTTCAGTGATCACTTGGTTATTTAGTAGTATATTGTTTAGCCTCCATGTGTTTGTAGTTTTTACAGATATTTTTCTGTAATTGATATCTAGTCTCATAGCGTTGTGGTTGGAAAAGATACTTGATATGATTTCAATTGACTTAAATTTGCCAAGGCTTGATTTGTGACCCAAGATGTGATCTATCCCAGTGAATGTTCCATGAGCACTTGAGAAGAAAGTGTAATCTGTTTTTGGATGGAATGTCCTATAAATATCAATTAAGTCCATCTTGTTTAATGTATCATTTAAAGCTTGTGCTTCCATATTTATTTTCATTTTGGATGATCTATCCATTGGTGAAAGTGGGGTGTTAAAGTCCCCAACACTATTATTGTGGTATTGTCGATTTCCCCTTTTATGGCTGTTAGAATTTGCCTTCTGTACTGAGGTGCTCCTATGTTGGGTGCATAAATATTTACAATTGTTATATCTTCTTCTTGGATTGATCCCTGATCATTATGTAGTGTCCTCTTTGTCTCTTGTAATAGTCTTTATTTTAAGGTCTATTTTGTCTGATATGAGAATTGCTACTCCAGCTTTCTTTCGATTTCCATTTGCATGGAATATCTTTCTCCATCCCCTCACTTTCAGTCTGTATGTGTCCCCAGGTCTGAAGTGGGTCTCTTGTAGACAGCATATATATGGGTCTTGTTTTTGTATTCATTCAGCCAGTCTATGTCTTTTGGTTGGAGCATTTAATCCATTTACATTTAAGGTAATTTTCAATATGTATGTTCCTATTACCATCTTCTTACATGTTTTGGGTTTGATTTTGTAGGTCTTTTCCTTCTCTTGTGTTTCCTGCCTAGAGAAGTTCCTTTAGCATTTGTTGTATAGCTGGTTTGGTGGTGCTGAATTGTCTTAGCTTTTGCTTGTCTGTAAAGGTTTTAATTTCTCCGTCAAATCTGAATGAGATCCTTGCTAGGTAGAGTAATCTTGGTTTTAGGTTTCCCCCTTTTATCACTTTAAATATCACTGTCACTCCCTTCTGGCTTGCCGAGTTTCTGCTGAAATATCAGCTGTTTACCTTATGGGGATTCCCTTGTGTGTTATTTGTTGCTTTTCCCTTGCTGATTTTAATATTTTTTCTTTGTATTTAATTGTTGATAGTTTGATTAAAATGTGTCTTGGTGTGTTAGGAGAATGTAATTTTGAGAAAAGTATAAAGGAATTTGATGAGGTGAGCATCAGAAGATCAAGTGAAACAAGCATTTAAAATCGAGAGAGTGGTTGATGTCATATGCTGAAGAGAAATATAAAAAAGCCAACATAAGTCTTGATATCAGATTTGTATATCAAAAAAATTGCATGCAATGGCAAAAGCTATGGGTTTTGAAACCAGATCAAGCGTCTCTCACGGTGACCACTTGACCTTTGACCTTTTATTGTCTCAGTTTCCTCATTTGTATTTAGTAGGCTTGGTAAGGTGATGATGTAAATGAGATAATCTGTGCGTTTAGCAGAGGGCCTGGAATATAGCAAGTACTGTCAACAAGTGTATTTAATGAGCTTAGCAGAAGAGTATTTTTTTGAAGATTAATCTGTATGTTAGCTATTAGTAGGAGTTAGAATGTACATAGAAAGTTGTCGAAGGATATGGGAGTGAGATACACCTCTGGATGCCTACTTGATTCAAGAACACATGTTATTGGGTAAGTCTGGGTGCATCTACTCAAACCACCCATGAACTCACCATTCCAAATAACTTAATTTGGCTTCATAATCATACACCAATGCACCAACATGAGATCCACCAGATGTCCAGAGCCAAGATCAAAATTGCCAATCCAGTGGAAGCCTCTTCTGGTAGGCAGGTTACTATCAGGTTCTGCTGCCAGTATTAGTCTAACCCAATATTTAATCAATGTCAGGCTCTCCTCTGAGAATGGCATGGGGTGCAAGTAGAACAGGGTAGGTGTCCTCATGACTCTCTTCTGCTGTTTCATTGCTCAAGATCCAACTGTGTAATTTCTGGTCAGTGATTCCAGGTGTTAAATAATTTGTAAGTTTTCAGTTTTTATACAACTTTATCATCCATTAAGAATTTAAAAATTACATTCTCTGTTCAGGTTTTAATGCTGGGATCCATATTTAGTTTCATAAGCTTTTTGCTGCTTTTAGTCTTATTTTGGGATTGGGGTTTATGAACTTTATTTCTGTTTGTAGATAAGGAATTTAAGAGTGAATGTTAATAAATTTCAGTTCAATTCTGTAATGTGAAGAATTTAAAAGTTAGAGAAATGGATTTGTTAAAATAAATAAATAAAATTCCTTGTCCTTGCACTTTTGATTAATTAATGGTTAAAAATGAACGAAAGACCATGATGGAAAAGAAGAGCTACATAGCACAGAAGGGAAAAGTAACAGGTTTCAGTGATGAAGAGGATGAAAGACAAAATATTTCACTAGCATCACTTCCTATCACATAGCAGTTGACATCAGACTTAATAATGTGGTAGAACTCTTGGTTTGTAATACAGAGTCATTGGAGGTGGCTGAAGATATCCTTATGGAAATACTAGAACGTTTCAAAGGATGATCCATTTATTTGGGTTCACAATGAGATCACATGTCTTTGAGAAGGATGAGTACCATGGACAGTGTCTTCCCAGTTTTAGACATTTCTGTCCCACCTTTGTTTTTGCCACAGTTATGTACTACCTATACTAGTGTTTACCTGATAGTTTCCTTTAAATCAACTCTTTTTCAAAATCTTAAATATTTATATTACCTATATATTGCCTTTATTCCCAAACAATGATATCTAAGATTTTTAACACACTGACTCTTTTTCATATAATGCATGTTAAAGTAAATGTTAGCTATTTCTATTTTTAAATAATAAAATCTTTTCATGCATTCCCCCAACTCATCTTCTCAACTATCAATGATAAGCTTGCTATACCTTAGGAAACACTGTAATATGCAATAGAATAGGAGAAAAGGAGGAGTCCAAAATAATAAGGTGAAGTCAAAGGTTATCTTGACTTATCTATGCCTAAATTTGTAGAAATCCAGGCTATCTGGGTAACACAAATTATTTGCTGGCTTGGGAAAGCTTTTCTCATTTTTAAGAGTGCATCAGGATCAGGAATGTGTTGCCCTACCAACTTTATATAGTAAAATTCAAAGGTTGCTTAAGATGTGACTCTCCCAGTCTGCAAATCTTTAACAAACATCTAAACATAACTGAGCATATACTTTTAGATTCCCTCCTTCCGAATTCCTTCACTACACTTTGGATTTTTAAATATTAGTGCTCCTTATTCAAAACTTCAGACTTTGCTGTAATCTTCTGATAGAAGCAAGTGAAATATAGGGAAACTTGATTATTCAGATCACTCCCTTAATTTTATATCTCAGGATATTTTTCATAGGTAATATTCCAGCACCACATACTATAGAGTATCTATGGAACTTTCTGAGAATCTGCAATGGGAAATGCTCAAATGTCTGAGGATCTAATAACATTTTCTTGATAAAATAATGCTTTCATGTCACATAAAATGAAACTGTCAGCATTTTCTTTCATAGGTTTCTCTCAAGCTTCAGAGCAGGTCCTTGACAGTTCTAGTATTGCCTTTAAATATTTTATTGAAATGTAGATTAACACTGTAACATCTTATAATGGTTGGAAAACCTTTTCCTTTTAGCACTTGTAGATAAGCGAGTATTAATAATTATTAACGTTAGCCGCTATATTGTAGCATTTTTTCCTAAATGTTGTTTTTCCCCAGGACTTAATACTTAGATTTATTTTAAGACACAGTGGATTACCTAAGACTGTGGTGCAGATTTTGCAGATAAAAGGCCATGTAGATAGATATGCCACTACTTATTCTTTTTTTTTTTTTTTTTCGGTACGCGGGCCTCTCACTGTTGTGGCCTCTCCCGTTGCGGAGCACAGGCTCCAGACGCGCAGGCCCAGCAGCCATGGCTCACGGGCCCAGCCGCTCCACGGCATGTGGGATCTTCCCGGACTGGGGCACGAACCCGTGTCCCCTGCATCGGCAGGCGGACTCTCAACCACTGCGCCACCAGGTAAGCCCCACTACTTATTCTTTATCGAGATCAGGTTAAGGATAAAAACAGTCCTTCCTTCAAATATCTGTAGGGTCAAAAGGATCTAAAATTGAGAAAAATAATATTATACCCCGTATAATTTTAACTCAGTGCCTTAATTTAACAATACTCAATAAATATTTGTTTATAAATATAAAATTTTAATCAGGTCTGGGGTAACACAAGTAAAAATAAAACTCACAGTTTGGAGTTTCTGTGTTTTACCTGGAAGCTGCCGCCCTCCTCACTCATCCTTACCTGTGCAGCCCAAGTGGGTAGGGCAGGATGGAGTGACTGTCTTCTATTCCAAAATTCCCTGCAGTACCTGGCTTCAGGATTCTACTTCCTTTCACTTTTGAAGTCAGGAAGTTGACTACAGGAATAACTAACGGAGTAATAGTAATCTCACTACTCCTGTTTTCAGTCAGGGTATATTGATCACATTTAATACCAAGTAAAGACCTGGCAAAATAGATCTTCTAAATAAATAATTCTTAATTTTTTTCCCTTAAAATTTGCTTTTAGTTTATCACCTCTAGCACTGTTAAATGAACTATATAATATTTGTTAATAATCGGTTGGGACTGCATAAATAAATGGAATAAATAATTGTGTAATTATTGAATATTTATTCATGTCCAGAACTGTGCTACAAATTGTGAGAGATGTAAGAGACATAAACATTGTCTTGCCTTTGTGGAAAATACAATCATGTTGAAAAAGAGGGATAGGCTTCAATTCAATTAGGGGACTATAGAATAAACCAAATTATCTAACCCTTAAATATATAGTAGAATAAATGGGGACAGAAACAGAAGATATTAATGTTGGCTGCATTTAAGAGGAGGTAGGAATTAAATCATTCAGAATCAGGATTTGGGATCAAAATGTTTCTGGAAGTCTTAGTGGTCTCAGTTTAAGTATAGAAGTCACCTACTGGGGACCCTAATAGAGAAATAACCCAAGTTTTATAAATTAATGAAGACATGCCGCTACAGCTTCATATGTACCTTGAGGTTTGCAACCTCTAACTTTTCTAAGAGTAATTAATAAAACAAATATTTGATTACAACCTAGGATAGATGTTAATACATACACACACAGGGGAGGGCAGTCAGCTAATGGAAATACTGGAGAGTAGAGTTACAGCTAGCGTTCCTTTCAAAGTTATATGCAGAAGATAATTTATTTAACAAATTTCTTTTTACACAATTATTTTCAGTAAACTAGGGATTCTACTTATATTTCATTTTAAATTAGGGATTCTACTTATATTTCATGTTTTAAGGAATAAAATAAAATGTATAGCCATTATTTATCTCAATCTATGCTTACACAAAAGTATCTTTACAGACATGTATATGTCCATGCATATAACATATTCCTTAATTATCACACAAGTTTACTGAAATAATTTCATCAAAAGTACTTAGAAATCATGAGACTTATTCATGTCCCCAAATGACAGAGTAGTTAACTAACTTATTATTATTTATCTATTAAAATAGTAGATTTTGAAATATGAGCATTCTTTGGCAAAATTGGTGTTGGAGAATGTGTCGAGAAATGGAAATGCTTCAGCACTAGAACAGGCAGCTGCATATCAAATGTATATAAACATCTAAATACACATTAAAAAAATTGGGATTTCACATGAGATGAAAACAAGATATTAACAGAAAATTTATCAGAAATGAAATGAAAAAAGATCATAGCCAGGTATGTTGAACCTCCAGGGCCTCTGATCCAAGGAAAAAGCAAATTGACATTAAAATACTCAGTGAAATGACCTCATTCCTGTGGCAGTTCTTAAATATACAAAAATATTAAATGTTTAAATTGTAGAAAAGAATTTATTCTTCTATAGTATCAGATAATGAGAAGGAATTAAAGCACTTCCTTGGGAAATATTTCCTCTCCTCAAATGCAAGATTAGATGTGAATCCATAAAGTCATTCATGTCTGAGCTCTAAAAGAGAGAAATACTTGGTTGGTCTAATCAAGGTTAAACTTGATATCTAAAAGAAAAAAAAAAAAAAGACCAGAAAAAAAAAAAGACTTAGGCAGCCTTTAGCAAAGGAACACATTCCATGAACACATTTTGAGTTCTTAATTAACATGTAATAACTGAATTAAATAGGTAAGAATTAATTTTTACTAATTATTCTCTTTATAATCTAGATCATTAGAAGATTGGTTATTTCAATAAGCATTTTTTTAAAAATCTAGAACATTAGAATCACCTGGGGAGCTTTAAATAATACAGGTCTACCTTCTGAAATCCATTAATTCATCCAACATTTATTTAGTACATGTTCTAGTCATATTGATAAGAGACTGCGAGATGAAAATGGGTGATGCCTGCCTTCTCAGAACTCAGTCTAGGAGGGAAAAAAGTAAAGAAAGTTAACCTTTATAATAAATGTTTCATAATTTTAAAACAAGGAATCTGGGAGTGTAAAGAAATACATACTAATAGAGATATTTTAAGAAGAAAAAACTTGACACAGGTTTCATTGCAAGAAAAGAACTATGAGCTGTGTAGAAAATGAATTGAGGATAAGGGTGATGAGAGAGAAAGCAGGTAAACAAGTTAGTAGACCATTGCAATAGCTCAGGTAAGAAATGACAGAGGCTAGGAGAAAAATGGGGTGTGGACTATTTTGTTTGTTCTGTTCATGTCCTACGGCCCCCCCAAATGCTGATAATCATAAATGACATCAAGGGGTTCTTTTGTCTTCTAAATTCCACTTTGGTTTAGCTAATGGGAGATACCTGCCTAAGACTGGAAGATGACCTCAAGAACGAGGTTGGGTGTTTATTACCCCTGCTCCTTCCTTGTCGTGACTTCTCCTACTCTTCTGTCAAAGGCCACAGATTACCTCAGACAGCACTCATCACGGAGCTATCCTCTCTAGTTTCTGGTAACTGTTTCTTCCCCTTGTCTCTTCAGCCTACACTGTTGACAGCTTCCTGTTGCTCCCAGCCATGGGGTCTTAAAATATTTCTGGTTGGTTTCCTCAAACCTTATCATACCTTTTAAATGTCTTTTAAATATGATTTTACTAAATTTTTTTTACATTATCCACTTTGAGCAGATCACACTTTCCTGGCAGGACCCTGAATGATACATGTGGCAATTGTGGAGAAGAGATGTGGACATATTTACATACATTTAGTGCATAAGGATGACAGGACTTAGTGATGGCTTGGAATTGGGGAGTGAGGAAAAGAGAAATATCTAGGTGACTTCCAGGTTTCTGGCTTGGCCAGTATGTGGATAAAATTATACTTTTAAGAGATGAGGACACTAGTGGAGAATCTAGGCGGGATGGGAGCAGGTCAAGACGCCTTTCTGGGCCATGTTGAGTGGAATTGTCAAGCAGACCATTTGAAATTAGTCAAAAGTTAGAAGACTTGGATGTCAATCCATACTTTGTTGAGGTGACGGCATCAATGTTATTTTACTTGGGTGCAGAAATGAACACACAGCAAGGCCCAAGTCCTCAGGGAAGTTGTGGTCTACAGAGGAAGAAGACTTGAAAGAAGTAATAAACCACAATATTGGATTAATGCTACATACAAAAAGTACATGAAGATATAAGATGAGAAGAAAATCTGTTTTAGAGGTTGAGAGATATGACCGTTCAAATTTTGTCCCAATAGAGACAAGTTGAGTAGGTGAAAAAAAGAAGGAAGAATATTCTAGGTAGTTGGAACAGCATTTGTTTTAAATCCCTGTGGAAAAAAAGGAATTAGTTCATTTGAGAAACTGGAAAGTGGCCCGTGTGGCTGGAGATTAGTGAGTAAAGGAAGAAGGAGCATAAGATTAGGTTGCTGAGGCTGCAGGAGACCAGATTATTAGGTCATGTTAAAGATGAGTCTGTTACATATATACACTACCAAACGTAAAATAGATAGCTAGTGGGAAGCAGCGCATAGCACAGGGAGATCACCTCGGTACTTTGTGACCACCTAGAGGCGTGGGATAGGGAGGATGGGAGGGAGGGAGACGCAAGAGGGAAGAGATACGGGAACATGTATATGTATAACTGATTCACGTTGTTATAAAGCAGAAACTAATACACCATTGTAAAGCAATTATACTCCAATAAAGATGTTAAAAAAAAAAAGATGGGTCTGTTAAGTTCTGACTACTATACTATTTGCTACCTAGAGATAAAGCAGCTTAACATTAATGTAAATCTTAAAATGACCTCAGCTCTTATGAAAGTGCTTCTATTAGCTCTTACCCCATGCATATCAGATAAAATTGGGATATTCAGTATTGTTCAAATAATTTTACAATTGGGCCAGTTGACTCACCTATTTTCTAGGAAAGCACTATTAGGTAAGGACATTAGTGGAAAAGAGAGTATATTTGATAAATCACACAGAAAACAAACACATACGAGTCTAATATTTATGTATGTCCTTATACCTTGAATTGAACTTCATAAAGTGGAATTCATGTGCTTTTCCTTTATGTACCTTTGCTCTTGTGTTAATTATTACATGTTCCTATTATATAGAAATCTTGGGAAATAAAACCCTGAATATTACTTAAGGCATATTTTGGAAATTTTCACTAGGACTTTAACACTAAAGTTAATTCTTTTCATCTCTTTGCAAAGGCTGGTGTTTTTACTAGTGTAGTGAAAAATGTTCACGTCTGAACCCCAGGTTGCTTGCAATCACGTATTCTGGTACACATAATAAACACACCATGAAAAACTTACAGCTCTACTCAAGGATTACACATTTATTCTTTAAATGAAGAAAAGAGGTTAATAATATTTCAAAAATAGCCAACTTTTTTTTTTTTTGCGGTATGCAGGCCTCTCACTGTTGTGGCCTCTCCCGTTGCGGAGCACAGGCTCCAGACGCACAGGCTCAGCGGCCATGGCTCACGGGCCTAGCCACTCCGCGGCATGTGGGATCCTCCCGGACCGGGGCATGAACCCGTGTCCCCTGCATCGGCAGGCGGACGCTCAACCACTGCGCCACCAGGGAAGTCCAAAAGTAGCTAACTTTTACATAGTGCTGCTATATGCCAGGCACTGTTCTAAACTCTTCACATGTATTAAAACATTTAATCCTTATAACAGTCCTATGAGGCAGGTGCTCTTACTATCACCATTTCAGAGATGAGGAAACAATCACAGGTGGTTACAACTTATCTGAAGATGCACAGGCAGTAAGTTGTAGACTGGAATTTAAATGAGTCAGTCTTGATTTAGAACCCACAATCTCAGCTCTCACTGGTTGGTATTTTTCTTTAATGAAAGAAGATCCATTCAGAGACAGGTAAACTATCAGTATCATATTACTGAGTAGGTCTTGAGTCAAATTCTTACCAGCAATCTTTTCTTGTGTGACAACATCAGAGAATTTAAAACTTATGCATGTTATAGACATTCATGAAACTGGTCAGTATTTCATATAACTAGAAATATGTCATGACTCAGGTAAATTGATATTCATATGACATTTTCCTTTCAATTAAACACCTAAAGAAGAGAATTGAGTAATAATGTTGAAGCATTTGATTTGCTGGTTTGATCAAAATATTTTTAATGAAGTCAAATGTGGGTTTAACAATCTTTTAAATGATGGAGGGAAATCTGGAAAAGTAAAAAAGAAAAGCTTATCTATCTGTCTGTCTATCTATCTATCTATATCTCTTCCATATATATTTCTTCAAATATTGGAATTAAATAAAATCCAAGTTTAATGAACATCTGTGAATATTTGGCTATTTTATTTTTGAAAAATAAAATTCCAATATTCTCTAGAGTTGTTTCTAAATTTTAAAATGCCTGTGAATATTAGAAGGCATGTAAACTTAATTTTGTAAGATTTTCATCCTAACTGTCAAGATAATTTTTTTGAGAAGCATCTGAAGGTCTCTAGGCCACCCACCATTTTAATAACTCTGATTGTTCTATATATCATCAAGTCACTTTGTCCAGTTTGGACAATTTTATTTTACATAACTATAAATTTTACTCTCTGTCATTATTATAAATTTATCTCAGTAAGAAGATGCTCATCACTATTATAGGAATGAAAAAAATAGGTCAACAAAGCATAGATTTCAAGCTTCCAACAATATAATCACATACTTCTAGGTATGTACTTTTATGTATGATTCAAAATATCATTTTAGACCTTTATATTTTCCATTTTATTTTTCTGCTGTAAATATAAATATGATATCCACTGAGAAATATGTCTCAACTGTTAAGGATTTTTTTGAAGGTGGTTGTCATTTGGAATTTCTTTTCTATGAGATATTTTGATGTTTAGGATTTAATTCTAGGATAAAGTGTCAAATATGAGGTTGCTGGCTACATAAATACTAACCTTCTACCCCCAATTCAATTTCAAAGAGCAACTCAGGTGAGAGTAAATAAATAAATAAAAGGTTTGGTTAATGTTGGACATTTGCTTGGTACCATGTCATTCAAAACTCCTTCCATTTAGAAACAAAATTTGCATTGACATCTGAATGATGTATAATGCAGTATAATTACTTACAGGGTCCTTGAAAAGAGAAGCCCCTTTTTTTCCAAGTGATTTAACTTTGAAAAGGAATTACTTCACATGACCAACAAATACTATTAAATAGCATTTCATGAAGTTTTTTTCTGCATATTTCTACACATGGACAGACTACTGTGTGTTCTAAAACCTGTATTTACATGACACACTTTTATGGTCCAATGGGCAAACACTACTTAGTCCCAAAATAACATCACAGTAATGACTACAGTCAAGACAGCAAGAACACTCCACCGTTATTATCCATATCAGACTGCACCAGATGGGGTATCTGTGGTAGAGTGCTGACAGTGGTGAACACTGAACAACTGTTCCTGGTATCTTTGTGTACTCTTAGGCACAGCAATATTACATTCAAAATAAGTAGTGCATAAGTGCTTGCATTTTGAAGAAATATATTGTATTGTATATTTTTTTCTTCATCTGGATCTAGTAGAGAAAGAGATGACACAGAGAATTAAAGATAAATTATATTAGGTGGGATCTAGCCAAATTTCACTGGGTAGAAAGAAGGGTTTCTCGACTTCAGCACTATTGATCTTTTTGTGCTGGAACATTCTTTGTTGTGGGGACTCTCCTGTGCATTGCAGGATGTTTAGCAGTACTATTGTCCTCTACTGGCCAGAAGCCAGTACTCAACCCCCAGAGGATTGTGACAGTCAAAAATATTTCCCCACTTGAGAATCACTGATATAAAGGAAGGAGCTCTTGAACATACACAAACTCTTTAACCAACTAAATTGTATTGTGTGGCTTTGTCAATATCAGATTTTTATTAGTTTCTAGATACAAGGTATAAATTTTTTCTCAAAGTGTACTTCATTTATGTTTGTTCATTTGTTTTACTTTCTAATCATGGCTATAGTATGCAAGTATTTTGCATCTGCAATATGATTTCACACAATTTATACTGACAGCAAAAAAATAAAATGGGAAATATTGAATCAAATAATACAAGGGGGCATCTTTTAGAGGAAAGACTCAAGTGTCCATTGAGGAGGGAAATTGGCTCCTACAGGACCCCCTTGGGCCACACGCTCCTGGAGACCTGCAGCTCTGGGCTAATTCCTGCCCAGTGTTAAGAAGATATTTAGACTGAGGAATACTTCATGACAAAAGCTGCTCCTTCCTAAAATCAGTGGGATTTTCAGTTACTTTTCTCATCTCCTTATGCTTCTGGAATAAAGAGCCTGCTTCCAAGAAATTGGGTAGGTGAAAGAAAGAAAGAGGCAAGATTATTTACCAACATCTTTAATTATAATCATGATTTGAATTGTAATAATAAACAGGAAAAAGTCAGAATCCCTGCGTCTGCATCACTGTGAATGTCCACCAGTGGGTCTAATTGTTATGCTAGGACTGTCAGTTCTGTCATTAGGTGTAGTCAGGGATTCATTGTTTTAGTTAATCAAAAATTCTGCTTTGTAGAGAGTAACTATATATACATGAATTATCAATTTTCAAATTGTTACAATATAAGAAAAGTCTACTTATTACAATATTGTTTTCTCACATTACTTCTTTCTATGATAATTTAAAAGGGATTTCAGGATATTTTGTTTGCTTTATGGTTATCACTGTAAAGCTAAGTTGTCATTACCCTGTAGCTATGAAGAAGTGCCTTCTGATAAGGATTTCTGGCTGATACAATGCCAGGAAAAATATCTTTTAACATTCAGGATTGGCAATGGAATATTGATAAGCACTAAATGAATACAATGGCAAAACAGTCTATATTATACACAGCATTGTATTCTGTAAAACGTGCAGTATCTAATTTTATAAACATTCAATAAATATTGAAAAAGATCAAACTTTCACTCATCTGTAAGTTCCTAGTAACTTACTGCTATGTATTTAGTTTGCTAAATATTATATAGTATATATTATAGTAAATAGAGAAAATGAATGTGACTATTTATATTCAGGAAGCGCATGTTTAACATTGTAATTGTCACTATGATATTGCCTTAATTTTCAGCATATATGCAAATATTCCTTAAACAAAAATATTTAATGTTCCAAGTACCTACTTGTCATTTAATAGTCCTCAAGACTTCAGTAATCCAAAATAATTTGACCTATTTATTTAAGATTATCAAGTCTTCTCTGAAACTATAAGTGTAAAAAATGCAAACCAAAGCCCCGATAGTTTAGGAAAGAGACTAAGATTTGTTTGGGTGAAACCTAATTCTGTAAATAAATATATATTCTAAAGAGATGGGAATAATGAATAGGCTTGATCAATTCTAAATTTACTTTCATTTTTAATGCCTTTTTCTTTTTAGTTCTCAAAACGTTTTCTTATGCATAGAGAACAAAAGAAGAATCACCCCGAAGTTAATTTTGTAATTTCATCAGCTGGTAGCAGAGGACCAGTTGCTTTGTGGATAAAGTGTTGGCTTTATATTCTAAAGGACAACTTCAAATCCTGTTAAGGTTATATTTTTATTAAAATTTCCATTAATTTTTCCATCAATGTGATTATAGATTAATGTTAATTAATTCTTACCATTTTTTGAAGAAATAAATGGAGCCATATCTGATTCAAAGTTAAACAAGACACTATTCAGGCTTTCTCGGTAACTCTTTCCTGGGTTCAGAATTGGTTGGGGAGAAAGGGAATAAGAGATCTTTAATGGCATTTTATTGAACTTAGCAATTTAAATGGCCTACCCTGATTTTTGAAGATATCAAATTACCATATGGATGATGTCTTTCTCATCAAATCTGCTCTTATTGTTTACCAAGAAAATGACAAAGGTAATTTTTAATGTTGGATGTGGTACTCATGTGTATGGGTTGCTGATATTAATGAGAATTCTGGGATGAGGTCTCTCTGTGCTAAAAACTGCTACATCAACAAATAGATTAATATTATAGAAAATGACAACAGAAACCACTGGCATTGCTTTTCTGGAGTTTTAATTTATTATTATAGCAAATGAAAAACGTATCCTAGGAAAGAGTATAATCTTTATGCTCCTTGGGGAATGCTGGGATTTAGAGTGGGCCATCAGGTAGCCTATTTGTATTAAGACATTCTGAACTCCTTTGAGAGATGGGAAGAGGTCTTTGAAACTGATGTGTACAGCTCTGGGTCTTTGGGAACAATCCTTTCCAGACAGATGTGTGACAAAGGATTATAACAAGCTTCGGGGAGGGAATGTTATTCAAAGTGAAATGCAAACTTACCCTAACACTCTAAGTTTTAGTGATTAATATGAATGTCCCATTCTCTGAAGTACTGCAGGCTGAATAATGTTCATGCCCACCTCAGCTTGGTCATTTAATAGTGATTGGAGGTTTGTAGTATTCTAGGATTGAGAGAGCTTAAGTTTTGGAGCCTAGCACTGTGATATTAAAATTTAAAGGAGAAATCTCTATATCTTGTTTGCCTGTTTTTTTGTACTTATAATATCAAGAGAGGTTTTTAATCTCTTTAGAAAAAAGGATGTTGGAGAAATATATGAAAATATAATCCTAAATATGACAGATAAAGGAGAAAAGGCTGAAGCCCCCAAACACGAACACGCATGTGCTAAATATTTTGTTATATATCGAGATGCTTTTACAGCATTAGACTATTAGCTATTAGACTTTTTTTTTTACCAATAATATTAAGAGCTGACATTAATTGGACATTTTCTTTGTGCCAGGCACTGTCAAGAGTTTTAATTTCATGGACCTCTCACAGCCACCATATCAGGAAGGCATTATTATTTTTCCCATTATAAAAATAAGTAAACTGAGGTTTGGGGAAGTTAATCACAAAGACTGTTCAGCAAACAACACAATCAGGCAGTGACAACATCAAACTGTCTATGTAGAAATTCTTAAAAGTAACAGTTTTGGGTCTTTCCTGGTGGTGCAGTGGTTGAGAATCTGCCTGCCGATGCAGGGGACACGGGTTCGTGGCCCGGTCCGGGAGGCTCCCACATGCCGCGGAGCAGCTGGGCCCGTGAGCCATGGCCGCTGAGCCTGCGCGTCCGGAGCCTGTGCTCCGCAACGGGAGAGGCCACAGCAGTGAGAGGCCCGCGTACCGCAAAAAAAAAAAAAAAAAAGTAACAGTTTTGGTGGAAAGAGCATTGAAAGCAGTGTTTTCAGAAAGGAACAAAAAACTGAGAACATATTAATTGTCCGTGTCATAAATTGAGAGAGGAGGTGCAGATTAGCCTCTTGAAGTTGTCTGCAGCCAGGATTATAACATGACAAATAAAATGTTCTAGCAACCCATAGACTGACATCCCCAAGCAAAAGAGTGGAAAAAAAGATCATCATGCCCACATCTCCTCAAAAAACACGTGCATTCCATATGGGGTTGGGTGATCCAGAGCAGGGGTTTAACAGTTTTTCTTTAAGATTGGGTTTCATTCTGCTAACAGCATGTTGGCTGAGTGCCCACTAGTAAGCAATTAAGACTTTGTGCTTGCCTGCATTTTAGTATCTCTCCTCCTGAAACATGCAGCCACATGGGAACAGAAGCTTTGCCAGCATGGGTCACGGTCTGGGAGCAGCATCAGGAGAGCGTCTATACTTTAAGGACTCAGTCTTCTGGGAAGCTGAGGAGAGGATGGATGATTGATTGGCTGTGCCTGTGAGAGAAGATTCAGAAGGGATTCGTTAAGAAATGGGGAACTGCAGGACGATATCAAAAGTGAAGTTAGGAGAAGAAAGCAAAATGCTACCAAGTAATCTAAAGGAAAAAGAGATAAATCAATGTCTGAAAATTAAGAAGCAATTGGGTTAAACAAAAAGGAGACAAAAACTAGATGGCTAGTGAGAGTTTCTTAACCATTAAACTTGGATGATTCCCTCATTAATTTGTTTTTATAAGAAACACACAAGTGCTGAGAACCTCAAATGTGCCAGGAACAGGGCTGGAGACACGAAGATGAGTGAGACATCTTCGTGTAAGGGTGAGGGGAGAAGTCGAGCCTCCATGCGTGGTGTCAGCCTGAACAGCTGACGTACTATGCATGCAGACTTATGGAAATGGCAACAGTGCAGCCAAACTAGTTTCCTCTCCCCAGCCTCACTTGATTTTGTGCCTGGAAAGAAAGCATCTTGACTCAGGTTGGCCGAAGGTGTGCCTAAAAGAATTAGAAAGTTTTATTCAAAGATGAACTAACCTCCTTAGGAAGGGCAAGCTTTTCACATCTGAAAATAAAATAGGTCAAATCAGTGGTTTCAAATCTGACTGATTACTGAATACCTCCTGGGCATGATTTCACAGTACAGAACAGAACTCCTGCTTCTGGAAATTCTGGTTCAATAGGTCTAACCAGATATATTCTCATGATGTAAACATTGCCCTGAACAATTGTGAAAAGAACTAAAATCACAAAAATAATATTTTTGTCTTCACAGTAGACCTTATTAGATTAAAATTAAAGGAAGAACTACTATGTTGCTGGCTACATCTGTATATAATTTATAAAAAACCAAATGTACAGAAAACAATCCTTCAAATTATTAATATGGCCCCTGAAACAAGCAATCTTACTGGTGTATATGAAAGCAAATTATACACATTATTTTCAGGGATAGATCTGTTGCATTAACTGAAGCACAAAAATATTCGAGTAGTTTATATTTTCTAGCTACAGTAAGTCCCCTCCATACAAACCTTCAAGTTTCAAACTTTCAAAGATGCGAACATATTATAAATCTATTACTGTACGGTACTATATAGCCGATTGTGTTAGTTGGGTACCTAGGCTAACTTTGTTGAACTTACGAACAAGTTGGACTTACGAACGCACTATAGGAACAAAACTCATTCGTATGGAGGGGACTTAATGTACTTGGAAATTTGAGCATAAACCAGGTTTACATGGAGCATTAGTCTCATCACTAACAAGGTGTTTTGATTTTATGGGCTTTTAGATGACAGGCAAAAATTATAATTTTATGAAAGTCATGGTCTGGATCAAAAAGAATTTTAAAATATAGTTAACATGCTCAAATATCCAAGCCATAGAAATTCTTGGGTTTAAAACTTTTTCAATAATGTCAATCTTTGCTTAAGTAAAATCAAAAGATAAGGTTGGTACAGCTTAGGGCAGAGCAGGTGTAGCTGTCCAGAGTCTCCTCTTTGGCCACCATGTTGTCTACATTAAGAGCTCTTAACTCCCTCTTCAGAATCCTGGAATCCCAGAGAGCACAGACAGAATATAGAGGACCCGTTTTAAATTTTATTTCCCAGTAAATCTCCACAACTTGAGCATTATAGTAGATTCCAACAGATATGTGAGGTTAACTGGGTATCCATTTGAGTTAAATCTCCCCAATGGCTCAAAGCAGACTAAGGAACTGTGCACATGTGGTTGGATCTGGCCCACTGGGTCACTCCAGTGGGCACACCAAGTGACATAGATAAACAACAGGGGCCTATCTGTCAAACTCAAATTGATCTCTAATCTCCATTCGCCAGTTAAATTAACTTGAGCAAGTTAGTGAACCTTTTCCAGTCCTCTTCTCTTGGCCTGTAAAGTGGGGATAAAGTCTTCCTTTCACTCTGGTAGAGACTGATCTTTAGCAACAGGACAGGCTGTTGCTTTTCCTGCTTTCCTGTGATCAGGCCTGGTTCGGAATTTGGGAAGTTGCTCTAAATCCTTAAGGCCTATTCAGAGTGTATGCTTTTCATTTCTCTGCACTAAAAGTGTCCCCTTTTGATACAGAAGAATTAATGATGGGCTTCCATGGGCAATCAATTGCTGCTACTTTCCCCACGGCACTAAGGAGAACATCTTATTAAATTCCAAGTTCTCAACTAAGTTGGTTACACTTAGCATATAATAATTATTTGCCATGGTCTTGAAACTATTTATCTATTAACAATCACATTAGGTAGATTTTGTTACAAATTACTGCATTTTCAATGTGCTCAGGCAGATACGCACCTCTGGCTAGTCAGATAAATCTGAAGATTGACAAAGGGAAAACATAAAACTCTCTAGGTAAAGTATAGAGTACTGTGAGTATAAGTGAGAGTGTATGTGCATGTGCATATACCCTGGGGACCACAGAAAAAAACAACAACTATGATAACAAAAATAACAACTGTGAATGCCCCAGAGATGGGAATTCCATCTCATTTTTGAGATTTATTTATTTTTGTAATTTATCTTTATTTCTACAGTGGAGTATAGCTGATTTACAATGCCGTGTTTCTTTCTGGTGTACATACACTAGATTCACTTACAGAGAGACATCTATATATTCTTTTTCAGATTCTTGCCAGTCATATATTCTTTTCCAGTGATTACAGTGTGTTGAGTCAAGTTCTATGTGCTATACAGTAGGTCCTTATCGGTTATCTATTTTCTCTATGGAAGGGTATGCATGCTAATTTCAACCTCCTGATTTATGCCTCCCCCCCTCCCACCTTTCCCCTTTGGCAGCCATAAGTTTGTTTTCTAAATCTGTGACTCTGTTTCTGCTTTGTAAGTTAGTTCATTTTTATCCATTTTTAATTACTCCTATAAGTGATATCACATGATAAGTCTCTTCCTCTGTGTGACTTACGTCACTTAGTACGATCATATCAAGTTCCATCTGAGTTGCTGCAACTGGCCTTATTTCATTCATTTCATGGCTGAGTAATATTCTATTGTACATAAGTACCACATCTTCTTTATCCATTTTTTCCTTCCAAGGACATTTAGGTTGCTTCCAAGTCGAGGCTCTTGTAAACAGGGCTGCACTAAATGTTGGGGTGCCTGAGATTTATTTTTAAACTGGTCCAGTCAAAAGAAAGGATTGCTTAGCTCACACGGCTTACTTCATGTTCTTTCCAAAGGAGGTAGTGTAGTAACACATGGAGCGTATATGGCTTTTGTATAATGATGAGATTTCTTTGAAACATAAGTGCAATAAAACTGTAAACTGGCTGCAATGGAAAGAATTATATTTCTTTCAGGTAAGACACCATCACCTGTTTAATCAAATAGTTCAATACTGAGAAGCAAACTCCCCTGAATTCTGCCCTATTCATGCACTTTACAAGGATTTTGCAAGCACTCAGTGCAGAGAACCCAAACATTTTATTTTGGCAAGGGAAGCTTTACAGAAATATTTGCAATATTTTGTGCTAATCCCTTCACGAGTCACTTTGGTGTGGCAAATATTTGTTCTAGAAGACTTTTCGACAGTTACAGAGTACATCAATCTGTTGTTTTAACCTTTTGAAAATAACCCTTGTGTCTTCTTGAAGGAAATAAAGAGTCATTGATGAAACCTTTTAAGTTTTCAACTTCTTTGCAATAAGGTACCTGGAGGAGAAATCAGCACATTCCCTCAAGGGAATGGAGTACATCTCTGCTTACTTTCTTGGCTCATTGCTTTATGGGTATGAGGGACCTAAAAAGTAAATGGTGGTCAAAAAGAACAAACACATTTATTAGAGCAGTTAGAAAAGACTGTTTTGATATTTGCCAAGTTCCTTCTCAATAACATGTTTGGCAGCTACCAAATGACACAGCCTGCCCAGAGTTGATTTTGACGAAGCCTCTGGGATGTGTTAAAAAGTAAACCAGAGCAAATCACGTACTGGAAAGCATAACTCAATCAAGGAAAAATGTATGATTAAGGGTGACATGGGCAAGGAAAGCTTTGCCAGAGCTCAGGGTAAATATTTGTATCAGTGTGAAGAGAAACCTTCGTGATGCTGATGTCAACCAGCTGGAATTTTCATTGTTTATAAACTTTTGTTGTTAGAGTTGAATTCTGGCAAAAAAGGTACCAAAGAAAGAGCAGTTTCCCAGCATGAAAGTTTGAATTCTGATAAGGCAGCTTGACCAGATATGAATGCAACGATGCAGAGTTTCAGGCACTTTTTCCTTCCAGAATTCTCTTGCCAAGAAACAACCTCTTGCCTTAATCCCACTTTGACAAAATCCATCAGGATTACCAAAAAGACAAAATGTTGTTTTGTTCTGTTATAAGGATTTACGGCTTCTTCTTTCTTAGTAGACTGATCAGAAAATGGGTAAGACTATAAATGGATTTTTTTGTTTCACTTTTTTTTTCCACAGAAGAACATTGTCACATGAATCAGATATTTTTTTCTTTTATAATTAATTAATTAACTTACTTTTGGCTGCGTTGGGTCTTCATCGCTACGCACGGGCTTTCTCTAGTTGCGGCGAGTGGGGGCTGCTCTTCATTGCAGTGCACAGGCTTTTCGTTGCAGTGGCTTCTCTTGTTGCAGAGCACGGGCTCTAGGTGTGTGGGCTTCAGTAGTTGTGGCACTCGGGCTTCAGTAGTTGTGGTGCACGGGCTTAATTGCTCCGTGACATGTGGTATCTTCCCAGACCAGGGCTCGAAACCTTGTCCCCTGCATTGGTAGGCGGATTCTTAACCACTGCGCCACCAGGGAAGTCCCTGAATCAGATATGGATTGAAAATAAACAGTTTGGCATTGAATCCATGTTTTTGAGGAGTGTCCATTAACTTCATGATGCTAGGCAATTTACTTTTTGCCTCATTGGGGGTCATTTCATATTTTTAAACTGCATAGTTTAACAAGTTAAAGGATTTGGGCACTTTATTTAACTCACCAACTAAGGAATCTGTATTTTCTTACTAAACTATGCTCTGTTCTACTCTCTGAAATACTGGAGATAGTCAAAAGTTATAAATCAAACAAATTACAAGGACATGGGCTTGCATACGGATTTATAGTAGTTCAGAACAATTAACTCAACTTTCAGTCAGAAAAAGAGAAATTGGTGGAAACTGACTCATAACACATAGTCCTTCCTCTCTGGAAAATAAGCACACACACATGGTGCTCATACAGGAAAAGACGGACACACCGAGATTCCCCGTTTTCAGACACTGACTTCTGCCAGAAAACTTCTCTGCAGCGTGGATATTCTGATAACTGTTCCTTGCTTTTCCATCAGGGTAGCCTGAAAGCTCCAATATGAACCACTTTCAGTGACAGATGTGTAGTGAGATTCACTGAACGGGAAATAAAGAAGACTCCAAATTCTTATCAAGTTATACTTTCTTTTAATAGCTGCATGTATTAAATATAGTTCAATCTGATAGGCCTAAAACATAGCACAATAAGACTTACATGGTTGTGTTGTTTTTGAAAAGGTTCATTACATCCATTTAGGAAGAAGATCAGACTTGAGAGACCCTCCCCGGCCTTCTCTATCCCACAACGAACTGAAAGTTGTCCCTGCCAATGCAGAAACAGGACACACCACAAACATAACCACATTACCTAGCTGCACTAAGAATAGAAACCAAGCCCCTGCTGGTGTAATTAAGAAATCTTCTCTTCCAGTCCCTGGGCTTTAGAGACCTGGATCACTAACTAATTCTAATTTAGAATGCGTTTTTGATCAGGGCCTTTGTAAACTAGGAATTGAGCTGAACATGAAAACTCTTCACTACAAGTTTCTGAACTACTGTGTCCCTCTTGTGAAGTAGACTTGCTGGTCACACTGGCCCAGAAATCAACCTTCAGAGTGTGGGTCTGTCTGGTGCGTTGAGATGGTGGTGTCTTTTCAGAAGCTGAAGAAGTGCCAAATCCTTCCACCTGAAGTTTGCACATTGCATTGCAGTGCATTAGTGCATTCAACAGCCCATGGTAATCAAAAGAATGCAAAAAAATAAATAAATACCATACTTAAAGCTAGAAATCCTACCAGGTGGGAACCCTGGGCTAGGGCACACTTAGATTTCAGTTACATTAAGGTACATATACAAATATAAAAGTGACCAACCTGTCACTGAGCAATTCCTTTCTCATCCCCTTCTTACCTCTCAAGGACAGGACATTCTCTAGGTCATTCTGCCTTGTGGATTGGGACCCTCTGGCATTATATTTTAATTAAATGGTCAGATTATTAACGCGTGAAAATCAGTCACTGCAAATGTTGAGCTAACCATTTTTCATACATAATGTGTCCATATCATCATTATAACAGCCATATACTTAAGATTGACATGGTCACTTTTAAAGAAGAAGCCCTGATAAATATTTGAGTTAAAGATTCTTGGGATCATACTAAGGGGCTAAGAGGTCAGATCTCATTGCTGATTTTTTCCCCTGCTGTGTACTAATGGAAAACCACTCAGTCCCTCTGCTTGTGGGTCCATTCTAGAAGTTCAACAGAGGAAATAATTGTGTACTCGCATGCATTCAACATTTTGTTCAAAAGGGAAGGGATTCTGAAAAATTTTTTTAAACTATTCATGTAGCCTAATGCCACTGGTTTGCAAGCCTAATATATCTTCTTTATGGTATCCCTCCCCCTTATCTTTTGGGAATTTTCCTTCCCTTCACTTCAACCATATGTTACTGTAGAAGGCACCAAGTTAATATAATTTTTACCTGTTGCCTAACCACATTTGATTGGTCCAATTTGAGGAAATCAGAATCTTGTCTATGAATCTGAGATAAAAATAAGAAATCCCATTTCAGTCTAGATGCTCTCTTGAATAGAGGAGATGAAAAAATCAAGCCTGTTGATATCCTTGTACCTCACTGTAGACTTGAGAATGAGAAAAAGCCAGACTGCAGCAAGAATGAAGATTAGCATAAGGTGTAGAGATCAGCAAAAGATGGAGAGGTGGTTTTTGAGTCTCTGCTACCAGCTTACCCAGGCCTACCTATATCCCTTTCCAGGAGATACTCCAATGCTATGAAAAATACAAAAAGCCCTAATGCTTATGTTAGTTAAAACGGGTATCAGTTAGCTGCAGCAGCAGTTAGGGCTTAACTCCTAAACCCCCTGCCCTCAAAGAAATAATAAAGGAATTTACTAAATACCTAGTGTGTACTAGGCTGTTCATAGGCATTATCTCATGTAATCCCTTTAGCAATCCTAGAACTTTAAATAACCTTATTTCCATTTTACCGAGGAAGAGACTGACGATCAGAGAAGTTAACTACTTCATCCCTGGTCACACTGTCCATCACACAGAGTGAGTCCAAACTCCATCCTCTTGTGTTGCTTGCACATGTCCTTAGAAATCTAGCTGAGGAAGAAAAACTCCCTTGCATTCAGTAAATAAAAAGTATAATAAATTTCAGAATATTGTTAGTGATGTATTATCACAGATAAAGAAATGTAAATGCAGGATGGAGTAGCAAGGACAAGCGTCTCGAGATAGAACTCTCTCAGTTACAAATGACAGAAAAGACACCCAAACTCACTGACTGATTCAGGAACTCAGAAGTGCAAAGGTCAGTCTTGCTTCACACACAGAGGATCTGGCACTACAAGGAACCCATCGGTCCTCTGTCTTTGTTCATAGACTCTGCTTTTCTCTTTGTTGCTTTCACCCTCAGAATACTTTCTGCAAGTAGTGTCCTTAAGCATGTTTCAAACACTTGCAGGTCCTGAAAATTACACTTGTGGCTTGTGTAAAACGGGGGCCTCTGGCCTGAAGTCCTTTGCCCTTTCCCCAAAGATGGAGCCGAGGGAAAAGGCTATTATAATCCCTGAAAGTTGACAGATAGCTGTTTGGCAGAAAGTTCCAGGTTTTTGGTACCAAGAGCATGGTATAGAAGGAAAGGGGTGGGCTTCAGAAGGGCACATCCCCTTGGCCTCTCATGGAAAGGCACAGCCCAAGACCAAGAGTAGTCTCTGGATGGAGTCCCCAGTTATCCAGACCTATGAATGACACCAGGTGGCACCCAGCAACTTCAGACTTGCAACTACTTAATATAAGGTCCAAGGAAGATAAAGGAAACAAACAAAAGTTCTAAAACACCTCTGAGTTGAATCCTATTGGCCAGACTCGGGTCTCATGCTCATCTTTGACTCAATGATTGTTGCCAAAGAATTGGAGTATGCTGATTAGCCGGTCCTGATTCTGAGTACGCATATGGAATTGGGTGCTTGGGTCAGCACCACAGAACCATACAGATGGAGAGTGGCTGAGCGGTTATGCTGCTACCTGAAGCCAGGGGTTAGATGCTGAGAAGGCCGAAGAAAAACACGCAAACCACAGCCTGACTATATAAGACTTCTCAGGAGAATTATAACTTGAGATGTTAAGAACTACCATGATAATATGTAATACAATATAACAATAATTATTATTATAATTCTGAGCAGAATCATACAAGTAATAACTGACATTTATTGAGCATTTTGTGTGTGAGAACCATTTTGCTAATGGCCTAAAATATATCATTTCATTTACGTAACTGCCCTGATGTATAGATATGATCATCATCCTCATTTTATAAATGAGGAAACTAAGGGTTAAAGAATTTGAGCAACTTACTTTATGACAAAGCCTGAGTAGAACTCAGGACGGTGTAACACTGATGTCTTGCTATTCACCACTACGATATATGTGGAAATTTTCATTTCTCACACACTTAGCCATAAACATTTGATGTTATGAATAAAACATCTGATAAAAGACTTGCAGAACTGTAATTCTACATCTTGAATCCTATGGCAAGTCAAAGGAGAATACAAAAGGGAAGATGGGTACAAGGACCTTTTCTCCTTGATCCTGTTCTTCCCTAAGATTACATCTTTAGCCCAAGGAAGTCTGTCTGAAGATGCAGGAGCTTGGAATCTCACCTTGCAGACTCAGAAGTTGTTTTTTGTTTATTTGGGGTTTTTTGTTTATTTGGTTTGGTTTCCTTTCTTCATGGTTTTGACTATAAACTGTATAAGTAATTTTGTTTGCCTGGGGTGAGATTTGGGTTGGATATAATAGCAAAGTTTAAAAGTTCTGCTATTCTTTGGAGGATATTGTTATACTCTTTCAAAATTGAAGGCTGAGAAAAATATTTTTATCTTATTATTTTTTTCTGTTCTAGTTTTTTTTTAATTAATTAATTTTTTTTGGCTGCGGTGGGTCTTCGTTGTGCACGGGCTTTTCTCTAGTTGTGGCGAGCAGGGGCTACTCTTGGTTGCGGTGAGTGGGGTTCTCACTGCATTGGCTTCTCTTGTTGTGGAGCATGGGCTCTAGGCACGCAAGCTTCAGTAGCTGTGGCACGCGGGCTCAACAGTTGTGGCTCTCGGGCTCTAGAGCACAGGCTCAGCAGTTGTGGCGCATGGGCTTAGATGTTCCCTGGCATGTGGAATCTTCCCGGACCAGGGCTCGAAACTGTGTCCCCTGCATTGGCAGGCGGATTCTTAACCACTGCACCACCAGGGAAGCCCTCTGTTCTAGTTTTTCTCATTATTAAAATAATGGTAACAATCTTGAAATCATTTTAAATGGTATGTCATTTGTGAATAGTTAATACTATGTCAATGGTTCAAAATCAAATCGATTAAAATTTACATATTGGGAAGTCCTTTTTTCTACCCATGGCCTCTCTCTTCCCTATAGGTCATCATTTAATCACTTTTATGGGTTTTTTTTGTAGCTTTTCAATGTTACTAAATTTATTATGTAAAACTATTCCATCACAACTGTTACAACATTCAAGTGTTCAGGTTCCCATGTTCCTTACCAAATTTTTCCATAGGGAAATTTGCAAATCAGATATTTCAAACCAGAAGAATAAAAAAGAAATGGGTGGAGGAAACCTAAGCCATAGCTGCAGGTATTTCATACCACTTATTTTTTCCCCTTGAAATCTTGCAAAGTTGATCTCATTTACTCTTCAAAATATGGAAGTGATAGTTTGGGTGCCAACAGTCACTGCAACTTGAGGTGCACAATTTTTTCCTTTAGGTTCAAAGTCCTACCACCATGAACATAGCTGACATTTCTGATGGATCCAGGTATTCATGGAACAGCCAACTCCTGTCAAGTTCTCGGAGCTGCAGGAGTTAAAGAAATATGATCCCTGAAGTGTGTGGTAAGTCATCTACTGTCCCCAAGAGCCAACATGTGAAAAAATATCACATGAGGACACGAGTGGGTGTTAATGGCATGTGGGTTTTGGTTCAACCTAGGAAAGATGGTAGTGGTCCAAGCTGATCAACATTTAACATCTTTGCAATTATTTGTTGATTCTTCTATAATTGTGTTGGGGAGAAAAAATAATTTTCTCTCTACCCTTCTGAGTTCTTGCCTAAGACCCATGTACTAGAAGACAGATGGACAAGAAAAAAAACCACACAAATATATTAACATGTATATTTCATGTAAACATTGGAGATATCTATGGGGATAAAAGTAACTCTGGAGATGGCTTAGGATTGAAGCTTAAATACGAGGCCTCTTATGGGAGCGTAAATGACTTTTACAAAGAATGAATGGGCCCTTAGAAGAACAGACGGGAGATATGATAGTTTGTGACAAATTTGTCTGGGTGTGATGTCAAATTCTAGACTCACCTCCTGGGACAAGTGTTAATATTCTGTGGTTGATGAAACTCTTGGGGAGGGGATTTATGACAATTGAATTCCTTTTGAAAGATTTGTCTTTAGGTCCATAAGGGAAATTCAGAGAAAGTTTCTACCTGCATTTGCTGGTTTTCAAGTGCCTACTGCTCAAAATAATCAATATGACAAAGTGTCATATTTGGAGGCTGCATATTCTGCTACCCTTCCCCTTGACTCCCAACTTTATAAAGGCAATTTTTTTCACTGCTGTAGCTCCATTTCCTGACTTGTCTGATATTAAATAAATATGGAACAGGCTGCTTCCGAGAGAAGGGACCTCCTTTTCAGGAGGTATTCAAGGAGAACTCAGATCTTCATTTGGAGAGAAATCGGTGAAGAAGATGACCTTTAAGTCTCCATCTAACTCTTGGATTCTGTGATTCCCAGAATAATAAAATCAGTTACTATTTGTATTCCCCTAAGAAAAGGCAGAAAATGGATGGCACACAAAGAACCACTGGCTCAGGCCCTGCAGGTGGTGTGGGAACTAGGGATGGTGCCAAGGGTTGGGAGGGATCCCCCCCTGGGAAATCACTGTCACTGTCGGGCTGCCTCCAGTGTCAGAAGTAGAGCTTGGTGGGCTACAGGATCTGCATGGAGGAGTAAATAAAATAAATAAAACTCCTTACATCAGCCACAGGGGTTTTCTAAATTCTCGGCAAAAACGTAGAAGATGATGTTTCTTAAAAAAAATAAAATGAAAGAGTAAAAGCGAGTAAATAGTCTTGGAAGCATGATGAACAAAAAAAAAAATAAAATAAAAACAAAAAACAACACTACCGAGACGAATAAAAGTAGACACGAAAGTAGTAAATGAGAAACAAATGGTATAAGCAGGCTGTGTTTTCCGTCGCCCTCTTTAACTGAACTCTCTAGTTAAAACTTCTCATGCAGTATCTGAGCAATGTGGTAAGCACCTATAATTGGCTTCTTACTAAAAAATCAATGCTGTTAAAAACCCACTTGTCTGAAAAGGAAATCTAAATATAAGTCTGATGTAAATGGGTCTTTATGTGATTGTAATTTCTTAATTGGTTATAAATACGTGATTCTTTCTTAGGCGTGAGCTTCACCTCCACGTCAGGAAGGGAAGCAGTCCCCCTGGAGAGACGGAGCAGCCCTGGGCCCAGGGACAGATGCAAATCTGTAAGTCGCTTCAGCTCCTCCCTGCAGCAGCCTGGTCCCCACCAGGCGGCCAGTTCCTCCCTTTAACTGCACTGAGCTCTGCAGCCAGTCGACTCACAGCGAAGAGGAAAGAGACGGGGACTCTGGCTGAAGGGGGCCCCGGAGACTGCAAACGTATTGTATTGTCCTTGAAACTCCACAGTCTCCACTCCTCTCTGCACCCTCTTGCAGCAAGCATTTCTCCTCTTACAAAACAAAGAAACAAAGTAGCAATTACTTTTTCACACCCTCTATTAATGTAACCCCAAGAAATACCCCTCTTTTCCCCCAGACTTCAGTAAGCACAGATTTGGGATCCAGCAAGCATTATCTTAAAAGGGCCATCTTTATTTGGCTCTAGAAATGGAAACAAACAAATGTAATCCCAATTCAGATCTTTTAAATCAGCTTTCTCCAAACATTCACATTTGGAGTACTTGAAAACTTGGCGCTCTGTAGCCTGTTATTCCTTTCCGTGAACCTCACCTGAGGGACTGAGGATCCAATGCCTAGGAGTCTTAGGGTGCGTGGGATAGATGAACCAGGGCACAGAATCATCAGAAAGGCAAAAGAGCTTTATCACTCTCTCTGTCTCTCTCATTCTGTATTATCCCCTGAAGAGGCAGCCCAGACAGAGCGTGGCCACTATTTCTGCACATGGCTGAGGCGGTCTGCCTCACATTTAGGCCTAAGTTCTAACAGCCAACTTGTCAATGAATGCCATTAGAGCAGATGTGCCACAGGCACTCGGGGACTGAGCAGCGGGCAACCTCAGATCACTGTGGGAAGAGCAGACATCGGGTGGTAACAACTTTCAGTCGTTACTGACCTGGGCTGTATTCAAACCAGTGACCTAGAAATGAAGGACTCCAAATCCCATTACTAATTCCCCGAGCCATCAAGTCTCCCCTATGGCCTGGATCTTGTCCTGAAACTCAGGTCTCCTGTTGAAATAGCATCAGACAGCAGCCACTGCACTGGCAGGCAAGGGTTTTAAAATACAGGGGGGGTGGGAGAGGAAAACATGCACTTACAGAGTTGGCTTTAATTATTACTTTAAAGTTTTTCAGCTCCTTTAAACCTAAAAACCTGAACCTTCTTTAAAGTCAAAAGCTTGCCAGGAAGTACAAGAAGGGTGTTCAAACAAACACAGCCTTCTATTTTGCTTGAATAGGGAAAATACACATGCCCCCTCCCAAACCCAAGAATAATGAGAGGAAACCAAATGAGAGGAAGTTGTTGAAAAGGAAAGAAAGAGATTAAATGAGTATTGCAAGGACGAGAAGAATATTTACTGCCAAAGTAAGAAAAAGGAGCTAAATGAAAGCCTCCTTGAACAGCTTTCTCCTCTCACTTGTTATCTCTAGGCCGTGCTCTCAGTTCCTCTCATCAAAGAGGGACAATTATTTTTCAGTAAAAAGTAGGGTTTTTGTGAGTTAGGTAAAGCCCGTGCTGGGTGAGCTGGATTAAAATGGCATGCAAAGTTCTGTCTTGCCTTTTCAGGCAAAAGCTCCAGCTTTGCAAACAGTCCTGTAGATGGAGCTGCACTCTGCGATTCTAAGATCGCGGCCCCAACAATGAAGCAATTGTTTCCTGTCTCCACTTAGCAATTCCTCCCTCTCTTTCGGTTCTTTCTGGTTGCATGTTCTATTTATTTTAATGTATACCTTTGTGTAAAGCCTGTCTCTGAGTGGTTAGATATCCCGTTGATATGTGGCCTTCAAGGGGGAAAAGGGAGTGCAGCCTATTCCCATGACATGCTAGGGCTTTGTAGAGCCAAAAAATCCTTCTCAGGAACACCTAATCCTTGGGCTCCGGCCAAGTACCACAATCCTTCTGTACAACTGACATGGGCCACTTGGGACACTTGAGAGCTTTAGGTGTGTCTTTCTGAAGTCAGCCCCGGCCAAGCATGAGGCAAATGTGCCCGACCAAAGAAAATAAATTATGTGGACTCCAATTTTCAGCAGTTATGAAGTATTAAATTACACACGCAAAGAATTCACTTTGGGATTAACTCTTTGGAATGGAAACACAATCTTGTCACAGCACTTGTAAAAGGAGCATGCTCTGTGGAAGGCCTTCCTTTCCAGAGAGCCAGAGGTGGCTGACCAGGAGGCAGAGATACTAAAAGAAATAGACTGTAATTAAATACAAATATGGTAGGCTGCTACCTGGGCACGGGAGAGGGTGTGTGGTTTGGGGGTTTCTGTCCTGTCTCTGAGGATATGCTGCTCAGGATGTACTGAATATCTTGATGATACTGCAAAGTTTTGTGAATTCACAGCAAATGCCACTTTCAGCTCTTAATCAGAACGCGTTTCATCCTAATTCACACAGTCCTGGTGTCTGCTTCTTCATTCGGATTTAGAGAAGTGGTTGAGAACCACTGGAACTTGAGTGAAATCACAACTACAGAACTCCTGAAAAGGCATTTGTCTTCTGTGACTCAGTGAGTGATGGCAGAGGACATCCTGCCCTGCCCCTTTTAAGAATTCCTGGTTCCCTATAACCATCTGAAGCTCTAAGTTTTTAGTACGAGACGTGGCTGAAATTTAACATATGAATTCGGCAGAAGAAAATCAAAGCACGGCTGTTTGTTTCCTCCTTAAAGCCATTTATTTACCAAATGACCACAGAAAGCAAGTCTTCAACAATAACAGGAAGAAATCCATCGCGAAGAGCTTAAAAAAGATTTTTTAAACAAAGTTAACTTTTCATGGGGTGTGCATTTTAAGTATGCAAAGCCAGTTCTGGCGAAACATGCAGCCTCACGGCTCCTCCCCTCAGTTCATTAGCGGAGAGTGTGTGGTCAGCCGGAAGAACACTGTGCCTGGGGGCCGGCTCTGAGTCCCCAGACAAATCCCTCCCTGACCTCACATGTGTCCCTGGAAAATCTAACTACAGAGCCACATGTCTGAGACACTGAGGGACTCATTCACTTGCCTCCTTTTAACCAAGGAGGAAACTGAGGCTGGCAGAGAAATCATGAATTGCTAAAAGCCACACAGCTAGGACTGTAAGTTTTCTAACTTCCTGTGTAACTTGCTTCTAAAACAACACATTTCTAATTAGAAAAATATCTCCATTTCCCTGTGCCTCAGCTGCTCCCATCCATACAGAGAATATCTTTTCAGACATTTGCTATTTATAGTCATATGGAATATTTTGGGACACATTTAAAGATTCGCTAAAATAATTCAAAGGATAATAAATTGATGTTTGTTGTGTTTGTATGTGTAAAAAAGAGAGCCTGAGAGAGAAAAAGAATGAGAAGGAGACATCAAGACAGAGGAAGAGATGAAGTTCCTGACATCATAGGGTTGTTGGGTGGAGTAACTAATAAAAGTAATTGCTAAGCACTGTGAAATTAGACTGCTGTGTAAAGCTAAACCAGGATGAACCCGAATTTGCAAATGTCATGGGACTTTTATTTTCAACAGGTGGCATTTGAGAATGCAAACTATAAGCATCCAAATGAGAGCTCAGTGTAAAAGGGAGGAAATAAGGGGATTTACACACTTCTGAAATCAGGGTGACTGAAAAACATTGCTTCATGTTTGCCATCTTCTACAATGCACGTATGGAGAGGAATGGCTGATGGAAGATGCGCTTAGAAAATGCTTCTCTTATTTTTATTGGTTAATATAGAAGAAGAAAAAAAGGTAAAAAAAATCTGCTACACAAGGGAAAAGCCACAGACACTGCTTGTGGACAAATGAGGGTGAGCGAAAAACCCCAAATGAGGAAGGCAATAAAACAATACAAAAGCCCACCCATTGCACCCGTCATGATATTCTACCCAAATTGCTTTGCCTGTATCAGATCCACCCTCATATATTTACTCAGATAAGAAAGAACTTTTTGCTGGCAAGCACCCCGCGTGAGTTTGATTTATCACTCACAATACGAAAAGGCTGCCAAACAAGCCTTTATAATTCCCAGTTCTTAAAATTATTATCATCATTGGGCGTGGTAATAAGGCTCGAGGTCGTAGGTGTGTACACACTATTCCTGGCAAGAAGTTAGTTTGTTAAGGCTGCTTTTCTCTGCCAAAAATGTGTCACAAAAGGGGTGCCTCATCCATGTCAGACCTAAAGAAATATTTTCTCCAAGCTTGCATATAGCAAGGGATCTGTATTGTGTGACAGATGCCATAAAGGAGAAACTATTTCTGCTTAATGAGGGATGCAGACTAAAGCATCCTAATGATTATAATGGTGACCTGAATTACCTGGTAAAGAAATAAAAACTCTCATCCCAAGGATTAATCTAAGTTTATGACAGTCTGAATTCTTCCCCACGTGTTGGATAACTGATTTGATCAATTGCTAACTTCAAATATTCATGGCCTAAGAGGCATTAAAGAGTTTGCCCACAGTGTAAAGTTAGATGTGACCCTTACCCTATTCCTCCAATCCTACCCTTTGCAAGAAATGTATACCTTATAACTGGAGATTTTAAAGGATGCACAACTGAGGCCAGATTTAAATGGGTGATGCAAGAAACTTAGTGGAAATCAAAGATAGGTTGGTAAAAATCCTAACTTCCCAGCCCTTACTTCACTGTATTATAAAAGAGGCCTGATGTAAGGATCTCCGAACTTAAGTCTTGATGGCATTCATTTGAAAAATAATTTGATTTCAAGTGGCAGAGAGCCTCCCTCAGACATGTACACAACTCCTGTGCATGTGTATTTCTGAGGTGAGGTTTTGGCCTGTTATCATTAAAAATAATCTTTAGTTTCTCTTCTTGTCTCCTTTGTTTGTTTGAACATACAGTGAAAAATAGCTGTCAGAACTTTTCGGTAGAGTGCACATATGACTTTTTTTTTTTGGAACAAAGGCATTTTGACCAATGTGTATTATGAAAGCAGATTTTATATAAATATATATGTATAAAATAAGCTCATCTGCACACGGCTCAAGGGAAGTCAAACTCACTGTAGAAATTTTCCTAATGTTTACGTCAGCCTAGTTTTCAGATTTCAATATGTGTAGAGAAAATAAAGGCAAGTGGATAATTGTATAGGAAAGAGGGCTATGGACTGTAACTTGCATCTGTTTTACTATAATGCACGCAATAGACTGGCCAGCGGTGAGTTTCTTTACCAGAGACCCAGACCTGCTGGTATTCTGTTGCAAAACACCACCGAAGAGTAGAGTTCCTGCAAAATGCCACTGAAATTTATGATTCTTGATGTGTTTAAATCTATCTATCTATCTACCTATCTATCCTCTACTATCTATAAATATATTATTGTTTTATTTTTGTTCCAGAGAGGAGGTAATATAACTTACATAAATATGTAAACTCACAATGTAATAAAGTAAAATTAAAGAATACATGGTTCAGGGAATAGAACAGAGGTAAAACAGCAGTAGGAAAGATAAGATGAAGGCAGAAGTGAGATTCGTACATACAATGTCCTCCCTCAGGGACTTTACATTTGCTGGAGTGTTTAGTGAACGTTCTCAGAAGCAAGTGGAAAAGGGGTGTTTCAAGCTATTTTGTGATTCACAACATCCATAATAATACTGATAATAATTTCTCAGGAGAAATACAACCAGGCATGGTTCTCGGACCAGAAAGAACTTTCTAACACAGGGCTTCAAAAACAATATGGGAACTTCAACCAGTGCTCACCAGTAGCTCAATACTAAAGCTCAACTTATGGAGAATAACTCTACATAATATCAACAGGCTTCTTATAAAGCCATTCTTTTTCTGACTGCTTTGCTGGATCTTCCTCGAAGGATTCGGCCGGTCAAACTCCCCCTTTCCCTGACTACTGTCACTCCCTTGGTAATCTCATCCAGCCTGGTGACTTTAAATATCATCTTTATATGGACCACCCTAAAATGTTTCTATCACTGGCTTCTCTGTTCAGCTCCAGACTCAACACTGAAACTGACAGGCTGAATAAGCATCTCAAATTTAACATGCCAAAGAAGAAAAATTGGTCTGACCCCCATATCTGCTCATTCCCTAAGATCACCTACTTGGGAAAAAGTCAGTCTATTATTTAATATGTTAAGGCCAATAACCTGAGAGTTACCTTTAATTCCTCTCTTTCTTTTATATTTCATTCTAATAATTTCTATTATGCTTTCTTTCAAGATGCCTTTAATTGTTTCATTTCTCACTTCTTTTTTTTTTTTTTTTTTTGCGGTACACAGGCCTCTCACTGTTGTGGCCTCTCCCGTTGCGGAGCACAGGCTCCAGACGCGCAGGCTCAGCGGCCATGGCTCACGGGCCCAGCCGCTCCGCGGCATGTGGGATCTTCCCGGACCGGGGCACGAACCCATGTCCCCTGAATCGGCAGGCGGACTCTCAACCACTGCACCACCAGGGAAGCCCCATTTCTCACTTCTTTATTGCCATAAGCCTGGACCAAGCCATTGTGACCTCTTTTCAAGAACACTTCCACCTTTTTTCTTATTATGTTTATTCTCTAGTTAGTAGTCAAGGTGACCACTTAATAAATGACTCAGATCATGTCACTACCTTGCTTCAAACTATCCACTGGCTTCCATCAAATTTTAAGCAGAATCCAGGTTTCTTCCCATGGCCTGTATAGCCCTACCCGATAGAATCTCTGTTATTATCTCACCCTTTTCTCCAAGCTCACTTCTTCTCAGCCATGCTGACTACTCTGCTATTTTTTGAATATGCCATGCATGGTCCCACCTCAGGGCCTTTACACTTACTGTTCTCTCTACTTGATATGTTCTTCCCCTAGTAAACTGCATGACTTCCATTCAGGTTTCTGATCAAAAGTCACATTTTCAGAAAGGCTTTGCCTTTCTGCACACACCTCCCCTGACCCTCACACTCTCTTCTCTTACCCTGTTTTATTGCTTTTCAGAATACTTAACAGATGTGGCTTTTTAGCATATTTGTTTATTTTCTAGATTGTACACTCTCAAAGGTCAGGGATTTGTGCGTTTGGTCCACTGGACAAATTTGGTCCGTTTGGACAAATCTCAATGACAAAAACAGTTTTTGGCCTCAATGTAGGTGCTCAATAGAAAACAAACTTGAATTAATTATTGAATGAATCAAGGAATAGACTTTTGGATTATCTAGAAGAATGGATAGTTTGCCTATCCTTTAACTAATTTTTGACAAATAATGTTTCCCTCACTTAATTTCTTATGAGTATTGATGAGAAGGGAATTTGAGGTCATTCTCCCTCAGAAGTTACTTGGAGCGTGGCTTTTAAATTAAGCTATATGTCAAGGACAGGTCCACATGCTTTACCAATAAGTCACACTAGAAGTTGATCTGGCATCAGTGCGAGAATGTACAAGACCTAATGATGACATGTACCTGGACAGAAGGACAACTGGTCTCCACTTGGAGATGCACCAAGGGAGTTTGGGGTACAGAGATAAGATTCTCCTTCAAAGACGTAAATAGAGTAGAATGAGCATTTATATCACCAAATTTCAAGTCACAGAGCATGACCACGGTGATTTTAACTGAGAACATTTTCAAACACATGTAACGAAATACCTGCCTTAGACATTTAAAAACAACACGCAATAGCAGAATTTTAAAAACAAAACTTCTGTAAATGCAAGTTAAAGTAATTGGAAAAAATACACTAAGGCATTTGATGGAGTTAATTTGTGGTAAAGAATCATTGATTATAACTCACCAAAATATGTATGGTCAGGTATGCATTTTTTGACACCATATTAAATTACTATGAACATAACACCTTAAAACAGCACCTGTTTATTAACAGAAGTTGATTGGACTCTTCTAGGTTCTATGCTTCCAGTCCTACAAAGCCAAAGCCAAGGTATCGGCAATACTGCATTCCTTTCTGGAGGCTCAAAGGGAGAATCCATTTCCAGGCTCATTCAGGTTTTTGGCAGAATCCAGTCCCATGCTATTGTAGAACTGAAATCCCTGTTTCCTTGCTGCATATCCCGAGTTCTTTCTCAGCTTTTAGAGTCTATGCACATTCCTTGGCCTGTGTCCTCAGTAATTTTAAAGTTAGCAGTAATAGGTTGAGTCCTTTCATGCTTCCAATCTTTCCTATCCTTGAGTCACATATCTTTTGCCTCTTTTTACTTCAGGGGGGAAAGCCTCACTGCTCTTAAAGGTTCATGGTATTCTTACCCAAATAACATAGGAAAATCTCTCTACCTTAATTTTTACAAACTTAATTTCACCTGCAAAGTCGATTTTGCCATATAATATAACATTTTCACAGGTGAAACACCAGGGGACAATGATCATGGGGTCACAATCCTGCCCACCACTGGTCATTTCAAAAAGACAATTTTAATTTTAGAACAGTTGACTGGTAGCTCTTGTTTTTGAAGACAAATTGCAATTACTATTCTAATTTGACCAGAACACTTCCAGCTTATGGGAAGACCATGGTATCACCATGTTGTCTACACATGACCTAATGTCTATTTCTATATTCTCAGTGCTATGGAGGAGTCTCCATGACCTTCCTTGTGACCTTAGTAAAATCAAAGGGGGAGGGGATAGTCAAGTTTATTCACTAAGTCATTTCAGGGCAAAAGCTGTGGCTCCTTTGTGCACACTGCAGTGTGTATATCACACGTCCTTTCTAGGAATCCAGGAAGGAGACAGGGCCAGCCATGCCTCTGATACTACTAAATCTGCCTATTCAAAACTTGTCTAATAAAGGAGATCTATTTGAATAAGGAAACATCTTTACTAAAAATCTATACTCTTTGACCTAAGAAAAATTATCTGAAATTTTTGTTTAGGAGCTAAGAGATTAAACTTAAAAATCGGAATTATTGGGATTCAGAACATATTGTGACATGCACCTGACTTATAACTCTATTAATTTCTCCTTTCTTTAAGAATTTACTTGACTTTCCTGACACACTTCATTTACTTTCATACTCAAGGCTCTACTTCACCTCTGTCAGCTTCACAAAAAAGGAAGAGGAAAACCAAGTTTTAGGCATTTATGTGTATCAAAGATATTGAAAGAGTAACTATGTAGCATTTCATAATATCCTTCTTTCTTTCCTTCCTTCCTCCCTTCCTTTCCTCCTTTCCTTCCTTCCTAGCTGCCTGCCTTCTTTTCTTCTCACTTTTCTTCCTTCATCAAATATTGATTAAACACATTATATAAGAATTGTGCTGGTTTCTAAAAGTACCCATATGAAGAAGACATAGTTCTTGTCCTCAAAGTGTTCATAGTCTAGAGGCAACGTCAGGTGTAACTCTGGAACACAACAGCAAGAACACCTAAGTGTATCAGGAGATGATAAGAGGAGGAAGAAATGTTTGAACAGTATTTCAAAAATGAATGGAGGCAATGGAATGGGTAGTCCAACAAAACAACATCATGGGAAAGCAAAGTGTGTTCAGGAAAATTCTTGAGTTATGAGTGGACCTTTGGGGACTGAAAAGAGTGGTACTGGTTGAGTCTGGACAAGTAGGCATGGGTCCAATTATTAAAGATGAGTGAGAATATCAAATCACAATTATTACACAATTGGGGTTTATATTAATAATATATTAAGAAATAAAAATAGATACTATGAGCCATCAGAGAGCATGGGAAACCTTCTCAACCAGATGCATATCAGGACTCACAAGAAAAACAACTTTTAAGATGTGAGAGCTGACTTGATAGCCTACTACGCTCCTAGGATTCAGCTTCTCTTTGCCTTTGTATTTTGAATTCTAGCAAGCAACTGCTGACTGGTTCTCCTTCCTGCTAATAACTTCCCTTTACTCAAGATATACTCCCTTCGATTTTATGGCTTCTGCTAAATGCATTCCATGTAGGTCTTTGAATTTCAATGGCACTCACTTGTTTCCATCTCTCTCTGTGTTTCCCACGTTAAAAATCATCACGAAAAAAGAATTGGTTAGGATTCTGTCCATGACATAAAATGCTCCTAGAGAGCAGATATCTCAGGCCATCTGCCACTGAAGTCACGTGCCTGCCAGTAGACAACAGTGTTCATCAGAGTCCATAGCATAGATATGAGAAGCTGCAGTATGGGACCACCTGCAGCAATATTTCTCAGAAAAGCCAGCCATTGAAGGATTCAGGGCACCATTGAATAAATAGGATTAATAGGATTAGAAGTATTTGATATTTATTCTGTAGGTGATAGGCATTCATAAAAGGACATTAAGAAGGAGAGTGAATGTTTATATTCATATTTTGGAAAGATAATGCAACACAGAGGGTGTCTTAGGTCTGCAAACAGGTAGAAACAGTGATAGAAGAGGAACAAGTTGGGAAACTATTGCAATAAGCAAGGAAAAAGTAATGTACAATGGCCTGACTGAAGTGGCAGCATTGTGAGGTGGAGGAGGAGGGAAGAGACAGTAGGTGAAGTATTTACAACAATGTGTGCTCTGGGGCTTCCCTGGTGGTGCAGTGGTTGAGAGTCTGCCTGCCGATGCAGGGGACGCGGGTTCGTGCCCCGGTCCGGGAAGATCCCACATGCCGCGGAGCGGCTGGGCCCCCATGGCCGCTGAGCCTGCGCGTCCGGAGCCTGTGCTCTGCAATGGGAGAGGCCACAGCAGTGAGAGGCCTGCGTACTGCAAAAAAAAAAAAAAAAACAACAACAACAACAAAGAATGTGTGCTCTGGAATCACACAGGTCTGTGTTTGAAACTATGATACTTAGTAGCCTGTGACTACTGTCATTCCACCTCTATCAGCCTCTGTGTCTGCATGAGTAAAATAAGGATAATGCTAGCAAATACTTTGTTAGGCTATGGTAATAATTCTCTGAGGTTACATTGGAACATTCACGTAAAGTATTTAGCAAAGAGCCTGGTATTCAGTAAGCATTCCATAATGCCAACTTATGTGTTAGAATGTTACTCTCAGAATTCATGACTTTTCTGGATAGGGATAATAATTATCAAGGTGAGGAAGCATTCCCTCCTAGAATCCTGAGTCCCTGGCTGGAAAGTCTAAATTCAGATCATATGCTCTCACCATTTCTCCATATTGCTGGGAGAGATAATAAATCTACAGCAAAGGCAGGTGTAAACACATAATGGTTTGGAGTTTCATATGATTCTCTTTTTGGAAGAAGGCACTAGTTAAAAACATGGCTGAACTTCCAAAAAAAAAGATATTTGAAATGTCCAGATATTTTAGAGAGTTATCAATTAGGGTGTCAACATTCTTCAATGTAAAACTAATTCAAGAGCACCTCATCACAACTACAGCAATATTTTAGAGGAAAAAAGTGAATATAGACTAACTCAGCAATGAAGAGACTTTCCAAATAAGTATCACACAGCGGTATGATTTTAGGAAACTTTATCATACCCTGCCCCTATCATGACAATCCTCACCTTGCATTCTGTTGATAATGGTTCTAAGCAGGTACTAAAGCAGAAATCTTGGGATAACAGAGGAGACAGCTATGAGGAAGAGAGACTCATGTTAACGCTGATTCCTCTTGGTTGACACATTTTCTTTTCTTTCATGACTCTAAAGAGAACTAGAATCTCAAAAATTCTTGCTTCTCTTTTCCCTCCACGAACTTCTTTAAAGCTAAATCTTTATCTGTTTATTCAATAACAATTTACACCTGATCCTCCCTAGCACTAGGCTAGGCACAAGACTATCCAGAAATCATTATTTCTCTCCATAATTTAAAAAGTCCAATAACAACTGATTTTAGAATTTGAATCAGGTTAATAATGTAACATAAACACTAATTAAAAGAAGCATTCTGCTGAAGGTGTCAGGGATGTTCTTCCACAGTCCTGAATTCTTCTAAAGAAAGAAAAATGGTAGTTTTCAATTTTGTAGCCCTTTACTACTTAGGATTTCTCTTTCTTTTCCTTTCTTAAAAATGTTCAGTGCCAAGTGAAACCTATATAGCTCTTTTCCTAGATACCTGTTGATGGTGCTGCTTGAAAAGGCAAAAGAATTGCAGTAAATGATTATCTGGCTGAACAGTTTGAGTTTGTCATACACATAAAAGGTAGCCTCGAAGGAAGTATAGAGGCAGCAGTCAGGAAGGAAACGAAGAGGAACTGAAAGAAAGTGTCCTCTCATGGAAATAACTTCTCCATTGAGTCAGATTATTGGGTCCCTTTTGTCATTTGTCCTCATTACATTTACGTCAAAGTTGTGCTACATTAGAAATTAATTATGGTGGGTTGAAACAGTGAGAGCTACTACTGTCAGGCTGAGTTTAAACTGGACTATAAAAAATAACTAGGCATTACACTGTAGGAGGAAAATAAATTATTTTGCAAGGGGCTTTGAATATATACATAGGTTTTTTCCTATGTCTAATTACTGCTTTTAGGTTTAACTCTAAATTCAAAAGTATCATTACTTTTCGCAGTAGAAAAAATCACCACGGCTACACATTTACTTAGTAATCATTTCTATGGAATGTTCTGCATTGTCCCAGGCACCAGAGTAGACTGGAAATGCAGAAGTGAAAAATATATAGCCCCTGCCCCCAAGGATCTCACTGATTGATTATGATCAATAAGAACTAATCTATCTTTTACATGTATTTAGTTTGGACTTTGAATCTAAATAATTGTATGAAATTATCCTGCAGTCAGATAATTAATAGCCTCAAGTCATTGTTGTGATGAAATAATAAATTGAAAGCCTATCAAATTATCTCTAGTAATTTCTATTCCTGAAAGGAAGAAACACAAAACTTTTCCAATAGTAGGACTATTCCTCATGTTACTATAATGTAGGACAGATTCTTTTCATAGTGCATCATATTGCACTGATTTATTCAATGAAGGTACAGAATATAATTGTGAAGGAAAATAATATGGACAAAATGAAGTAATGGAATTGTCTCTGCATAATTAAAATTAGCAACTTACTGTTAAAGTGAAGTCTGGGCTGATATTCCGAACTGACTCATACTTAGGCTGTTTTCTTTCCCCCTCTTTCTTGGAAGAGGTCAATTAAAATGGCAGTGTCAGCCCAGGTTTTTGTAGTTTTAAGGAAACAGGTTGTTGAAACATTTTTATTTTCCCTGATTATGGCTGTAATGATTCAAATATTAAGGTTGGACTTTTCATGTCCACACTGAATCTCATTTTAGGCTGTGCCTTCAAATTAAGTTGGTATAGTATTCTAAGCCAGATGTTTGTGGGAAAACTTTGTCCCAATTATGGATATGTTTCAAGCAAAAAGTTTTCTTTGGGTCTGCATTGTTGAGCTAAGAGCCTCAATTCTCCCCAACCTTTGTACATGTTTCAGCACTGCCATGAGCCAGAATGTGTAGCCATTCAGAATTTTTTTTACTATTTACTACGAGTAGCTGTCCTTAAGCTGCATCTATCTAATAACTATTTATAAACAGCTCAGTTCTCATTCCCTCCTCATAACAGCAGATCTTACTATGAAGAACGTCTGCTAAATTCAAGTCTCCTTACAGACAGAAGAGGGAATTCAAAACATACATTTGTAAGTCATACATTTCAGTCAGCTTGGCAAACATTTAACAAAACTACTGCAAGTGCAATTATTTTTGATAATGACTACTCCTTCTTTCTTTTTAGTCACAAGTTGATTGTGATTCTATAATATTTTAAACAGCAGTGTAGTTCTTTTGAGAAAAAGAAAGGGGTAAGTGAACACTTTTTAGTGGATATATAAACAAGAACTTAACCTGTAAAAACCAGAGATAAACAAGGTTCAGAATATGTGAAGCATTACCTGGGGCCTATTTGAAAGATTAAAAAATGTGGTAGAACTACCCAAATCCAGAACAACAGGGTGCTTCAACAATCAATAAGAGGGGTCCAGCAGTGGAAAAAATGAACATGAAAAAAGTATTGGAAAATTAAGACCATGAAGAAAGAAACTGACATTGCTTAACCTAGAAAAGAAATGGTTTGAGGGAAACGATAGAAATTTCATCATATGAAGACTTATTTTATAGATGATGGGGTCCAGATGTTTCCCTGTCTCCTTAGCTAATATGGTATTATGTGACAACAGAAATTTTAGGTTAATTATTGTGACTATACAGGCTGAGAAACTCTGAAATTGTTTATCAAGAGATGTGTATAGGAAGATTTATTCAGCCATGCAAATTGACATGGGGCCAGGTACCCACAGGGCCTTATTAAAATTAACCTTCAAACAAGAAGCTGAAGTTTTGATGGCCTCAAACATCACAGACATGTGCACATATGTAAAATAAACAAATTAAAAAAAGAAATTTGATATCTGTCTCTTTGAGATTGTTCAGGATACTCGTCTTACCTTAACTATGTCTGAAAAGGGTCACTTTTCTTATGCATGTATTTTTATGTTTTGCAGTGGTTTCAGTTGAACACATCCATAACCTAGATATCTAGGAACAGATTTCCATTTGGTATATCTAGGTAGAGACATTTTCATAGTAAAAGTAGGAAATGAACTCTTATTACATTTAGAGTAGTAAGACTTTCTCAAGAATGCATGATCACCGAAAATATACAGGATAAACTCACTATTGCTAACTTAAAGTGAAAGCTAGAGATTTTGAGGCACTCATCACTTCCTTTTTCACGGAATGGCTCCTTTGATATTAAAAGAGAAAATTAAAATGAAACAAGATAGTAATCCACAAGAAGCAACATGGACAGGACAGATGATTTAAGTTGTTAATTTTTTCACCTGAATGAGATGATGAATATAATTATTTTATTCTCTAATATTTAGAGAGAGATATAACATTCAAAATCACTATATAACATGCACAATCAGCAGTAAATATTATAGGTACTAATTATTTATATCAAAAGTAACATTGAAGAGATCCATTTTTGGCTTCATAGAGTAAGTCCACTGTAGCCATCTATTCCATCAAAAGAAACCTTTAGACAAATTATTTTAAAAAACTAACAACAGCTCCCTGAAGATACCAAGTAAGTAAACAACAAAGTGAAAATTCTGAGTGGGGTACAAAATGTAAAGAAGCAAATGAGTCTCCCCCTATTTTCTTTTTACTCATGACTAAAACTAAAGAAACCAAGGACAACATAAGCAGGATAAAGGGCCCCTGTGGACCAAAAGTTATAGGTGAATCCCTAAGGTATAAGATTCAGAGAAGAGGATATGTGAATTCTGGTATGACCACGAACAACTCTCAACTTAACCCATGAGCTATGAATCATAAAGGTTTTGAAAACTGAACTGAGATTTGAGTCATCCACACAAGGCTCAGAAGGACCCTGAACTATGAATGCATGGATAGGACCCAAATCAGCATAGCAAAGGCTTAGAGAATGAAATTGAGATTTGAACTGCAATAGCTCAAAGGAGAAGGGACACAATTTCAGTCTGAACTAAATCAGGCTGATTTAGTATTGATTAATGGGTAAAATAAAAATATCTACAACCCCCAGAGGATTATAACAAGACTCAGAGTCTGTACAACATAGCATTTGTGATGTCCAGAATATAATCCAATGTTACCTGCCATGCAAGGTATAAGAAAAGATAACTCAGAAACTAGAGTTATGAGGCAGAGTTTTTACAACAGCTATTATAATTATACATCATGAGATAAAGGAAAAGCAAATGAGTGAACAGATAGGCATATTTAGCACAAACATAAAAACTATAAAAATAAATCAAATGGAAATTTTAGAATTGAAAAATAAAATATTTTAAACTAAACCTCAGTACAGAATGGAGATGGTAGGTAAATGAGGAAACTGAAGATAGAGTAGTAAAAATGATCGCACCTGAAAAGCAGAGAGAGAGAAAAAAAATTTAGTTGAACATAGCCTCAAGAACCTGTGGGACAATATCAAAAGGTCTAAAAAATATATCTGTGGAGTCCCAGAAGGAACTCTGAGAAGAGTAAGTTTGAAGCAGAAAATACATTTGAAGAAAAAAATGGATGAAATATCCTAAGTTTTATGAAAGGCATACATTTATAAATTTAAAAAGCTCAAAAAATTCTCAACATGATAAACTCAAAGAAAACCATGCCTGCACGCATGTAAGAAGCTGCTGAAGACCAAAAGCGGTGGAAACATTGTGAAAAGAGTTGGAGACAAACGGCACATTACATACAGGACAGTGATTCAAATGACACTGGATTTGTCATCAGAAACAATGGAGGTCAGACAATAGTAGGAAAATATCTTAAAACTGTAAGTAAAAGTATTGTCAATCCACATTTCATTCCCATAAAAAAATACTTCAAGAATAAAACAAAATGAAGACATCTTGAGATAATGGGAAGCTAAGAAAGTGTGGCCATTAGACATGTTCTAGAAGAAATGCTAAAGGAAGCTCTTCAAGCTGAAGGGAAGTAATACTAGAGGAAACCCTGAATCTTCAGGAATGAAGAGGAACAACAAAGTGGTAAATGGTTGGGTAAATATAAAATACTAATTTTTAACCTCTTAAGTTCTTTAAAAATATGTATGACTGTTTAAAGCAAAAATAACATTTTCTGATGAGGTTTTCAGTTTATGTAAATGTTGTATATTTGACAACAATAACATAAGAATCAATGGGAAGGGAGGTAGAGGTCCCCATATGGTTTCAGGGTTCTATAATTTATGGGAGTTTGTATAATATGGGCTCTACAGGTACTCTATAAAATGTGTTATGTATGTACATTTCAATCCTTGGAGCAATCTCTCTCTCTCTTTCTCTCAAATGCACACACACACACAAACAGCCAAAATGCCGACATTTAAATTAAATTGAAATGTTAAAAATATTCTTTCTAAAAGAAAGAAGGAGATAAGAGAGGAACGATAAACAGATGGAAAAAGTAAAACAAATAAAATTGTAAACCTATTTCAAACATGTCGTTAATTACATTAAGTGTTATGATCTAAGTACTCCAGTTAAGACACAGGGATAAATAGATTGTAGAAAGAGCAAGATGCTACTATACGCTGTCTACAGGAGACATATTTTAAATATAAAGATAATAGGTTGAGATTATATAGCTGGAAAAAGTATACCATGCAAACAAACAGTAAGCATAAGAAAAGTCAATATTTTAATATCAGATAAAATAGCTTTTGGACAAACAGTACTAAGACAGGTAAACAGAACATTTCATACTCAATAAGACATAAAATTATGACTAATTATGCACCTAAAAATGGAGACTCAAGCAAAGATTGAGATAACTAAGTGGAGAAATAGTTAAAATTGCACAATTGTAGATGACACTTTTAACACCCATGTAATGAGGAATCTGACACCAGTTTTTGGTGTGTGCTGACAGCCTTTAAGCTTCACCTCTCCCTCTTCCCCTTGTGCCCCACATTTGGGCAAGATCCTAAGAAAGCTTGAATATTCCCTCCTTTGACACGGGGAGGTGACTCAAATCACTCAAGTTCCTGCTCATCTGTAAAAACACTTACCTCAGTCTACCTCTTAACCATAATAAAAACCTAGACCTTTTCCTTGCTCCCTCAAAACATTTTTGGGTCTGCTTGAGACGCCTGTTCTGATCTCCCCCAGAGACCTCAATTATATAAACAATAAACTGTTTTATACCCTTTCAGTGTGTGTGTGGCGTCATCAGTGTTGACATGGAAATTTTGGGTGGGGGGGTTCCATGTGCCTCTGTAGGTGGTCATTACAACTCATCTCTCACCAACTGATATAACAAGAAGGCCAAAAGTCAGATAATTCATTTAAACTACATCTTTCCTGATTTTTTGCCATTGGCTTTACAAATTAATAAAAATTTGCTCTTCAAAGACACTATTAAGAAAATAAAATGCAAGTCACCAGCTCAGAGAAAATATTTGTAACACATTTGTCAAACAAAGGACTTGTGTCTATAAAATACAAAGAAACTACAGCCTAATTTTAAGAAGACAAACAACTGAATAAGAAAATGGGAAAATTTTTTTGAATGGATACTATAAAAAGGAAGATTTATCAATAGGCAGTATGAACAAGAAAAGATGTTCTGCCATTAACAGTCATTGAGGAAATACAAATATCAATCAAAATGGGATACTAAACATACCCATTAGATAGCTAAAGCTAAATATTGTCACTATACCAACTAGTGGTGAGAATATGAAGCAATCAGAATTTTTGTACATTGCTGTGGTATATAAAATGTTACAACCCTTTTGGAAAACAATCTGGAAGTTTCATAAAAAGTTAAACATGCATGTACCATATTGCCTGACCATCCCACTTCTCAGCAATTGTCCAAGAGAATCAAAAACAAAAACATATGTCAACACAAAGTTTTGTACTTTAATGTTTACAGTAGCTTTCTTGCAATAACCCAAGGCTGAAAACAACTGTAATATCCATCAACTGGTAAATGGATAAACTAATTATGTTATATGTGTCCAGTGGAATACTACTCTGCAATAAAGAGGAAAAAAATCTATTGATACACATTATTCACTGAATAATTTCAAAAGTATTATGCTGTATGTAGGAAACCATGCAAAAAAAGTTATTTAATGTATATTTCCACCTATGTGAAGGTTTTGAACATGAAAATTAATCTACAGTGACAGAAAGCAGGATTGTAGGAAAGGATGGATTGCGTTGAAGAGGAAAGCATTTTCCTTTACCCTTCTAGGTAAGTTCTTCTGGTTGGGCCGGGAATTAAGCTGATATGAGACAGACTGACAGGAGAAAATCAAACAAAATTTTAATAACATGTACACATGGTCTTCCAAGACCCAGACCCAGGAAGACTGAGTAACTCACCAAAATGACAGAAATCATCATCTTCAGCTACAAAACAGAACAGGACATTGGGGTAGCGGTTTGGTACTTCAAAGGGGAGCAAGGCAATTCACAAGGAGACGGAAAAGCAAATGTTTGGTAAACAAATGTTTGCTGGGCCCTGCAGAGACAATGGGATACAGGGTGGACTCTGATCTCAAGACCCGACCATATCTAGCCCACATTCTTTGCAGCATCTTGGGGGATAGCTTTATTCCGGAAAAAGGCCCTTTATCTAAATTCTTTTAGGCAATTAAGGGGGAGGTAAGAAAACTTCAGCAGTCTTCTCTTTCTTAAAACTATAAACAGTCAAATTAATCCTCATGCTAAAGAGACACATTTTGGTGTGGCAAATTTCACCCCCATACAATTGCAAAGAGCCTTGAGGAAACTTCCAGGAGTGATGGAAATACTCATTATCTTGCTTGTTGTGATGGTTTCATGGCTGTATACATAGGTCAAAATGTATCAAATGATATTTTTATATATGTGCAATTTATATTTATGCCTCAATATCAATTTTTTAAAATTAACATTGGTTTGATGAAATAACTTGATGATTAGGCTTCAAGTTTGATTGAGCAGTAATGATTATCAGAATACCAACTGAGCAATATTTGGGCTAAAATATATTATTAAAATAATTCACGAAATCAATATTGATTTAAGTGAGTTTTTTTCAACTACTTACAGGGTACTAGCTTTTGGAATAGCTAAACAAATGAAAAATTACCCTTATATGTTGTTTGCTGCTTCTGAGACATCTATTATGTATGGACAAATACTATATACCTAATAGGAATATTAAGTCATGGTGTGACACAATATTGTTTAGGTATAAGTTTTGGTCAGAGGATGAACTCTAGAATAGGTTAGAGGTAGCTGTAGTTCAGTGGAAAGATAAAATAAAAAGTAGGGTTTTGAATTCTGGCTCTACAAGGGACCAATCAGGAATAATTTTGTGACAATTTTGGTCTTACATTTCTCATCTGTACTATTGGGAGAATCTTATCTCACAGGTTTATTGGAAAGACATATAATTATTGCAATGTCCATGATATCATCTGAAGAGTGATATAGATTTTTATCTCTCCATCATTTGAGTTTCCTTGGGCTCAGAAATCTCTAGCTATTCAAGTGCCACATCTCCTCCTTTAACATATCTTACCAAATCTATAGTTCAGAGACATTATTACATCAGATAAAAAAGATTCTGTGGCAGTCAGGACTGCATTAGAGCATCTGGAATTTAGGATGGAAGAGGTGCCATCAGAAAAAATGAGGTGCATTAGAACAGAGGATGCTGTAATGATAGGAACTACTTAAAATGAGCTTCACCTTCCTTTTGATTTGGGTAATTTCACATCCAGCTTCTTTTAGTCACCTTGGTCTTGCTAATACTATGTTCAACAGTACAGATAGAAATGGGAAAAGTCAGCTAAACAATCAGATTCTTTATATTCAAGTTACTAAGGGTTTAAATAAATGCATGGAAATTTATAAATCCTTAGTAACTGAACCCAGGGAATAAACTATTGCCATCATTGTGATTACATTTTATTTTGGAAGGTTGACATCAGATAGAAAAAAACCTTGAAATAACTACTTGACACCTCTACATTAGGTATAATTATATTATATATATTCTAGATAGAGGGATAAATACATACATAATACACACATACATACATACATAGATGAGAGTGATTTCTCCTCCAATATTTACTGAGCACAGTCTATATGCTTAAAATATGCTTACACGAAGATTAAAATTGTAAAGAATAATGACCAGGAGTTTTGTTGATTTGTCTTATAAACCAAACTGTCATTTTTTAAAATTGCCTATAAATAGATATTTGGAGCTTAGTTGTTAGTTTAGTCAATATTGTTTACAAAAGATCTGTCACTTATTATTTGGTAAAATTTCAGTATCCTTTCTAGTGACAAGAGAAAATGAATGAAGGCAGTCTATAAGATGGCTGCTAAGGCATTTTACATCTAAAGAATTCTGTGCTTCTACAAAATCAATTTCTTTCCAATCCCTGGCATAAAATACTAGAGTACAAGAGAATTTTTAATATCAAAGTCTACAATTAAGGTAACTATCAGGTGAAGAATAACAAATAGAGCTGAACTACGTGTTACTGCTACCTTCTTATCTGGGCAGTATGGCATGCATCAGGACTATCTGGTTCCTGCAGTACCGCTCACTCTACATACCAAGTGGCTTGCTTAGAGATACATTGGCCACATTCTCTTTCCAACACCATCAAAGAATTGCAACCCCAGTGATGAATACTTAATGCAGTGCCTACAAACCCTGTGGCAATGGCAGATCTAGCAAAAAAGCAGGAGTAGAGTCTCAGATGACATTGAGTGTCTGACAACTGACATTTACAACAATGTTAATGATTCACAGTTTTCAGATCTACACAATCATGAGAGCCTCCAGTGATGCTGCCACCTGCATGATTCATATGCTGTCTTCCCCAGCACTATACAGGGAGAATGGAGCTTCACATTGCTGGAGAATTAGGGGCCACTTCACTCCACCAAACTCCTGTGACTGACAGCTGTTGATAAGAAATTGGGTAGCAATAACTCATTTGCAGAACTTCCACTTTGTATCTTAAATTAGAATGCAATAGAAGGCAAATTTTGTTTTGTTTTAAGAAATAGAGTAGAGAAAGTAATAGAAATCAACGCAATAACCTCTGGGATGTCTGACATTTCAGTAATGTTATTCTCATAGGAAACTATTGCTCAGCGTTGACAACAGTTCTTGGATTTTGCTTGACTCCCCAATTCTTGCTTCTAGTCAGAGGCAACACTAGCTTATTATCAAGACTTATCTTTGTCTCTGAGATTTTAGTGAGGGCAACTTGCAGTGATCTCAACAGGCCCTAGTTTAATAATCATATTAAAATTCTTGGATTTTGTACATTGCAGGTATGTTCCAATTATAAAATTAAGATTCCTAAGTGATAATTTTACTAAATGTAGTATTCATGTGATTTATGTCTATTTCGGACTAACATGAATATTTAAAAATTAAAAGTAAAACCACTAACAACATAAGCTTCACTGTATTTTCATGATGCCAACAGAATATTGGTAAATATGCAGTCTTAATAATAAAAGTAACAATACGCACCATTTAGAAAATTACTATTATATGTTATGCAGCTTGCATGTCTTTTCTCTAATTTTTGCAATGACCTTTTAAGATAAGTGCTATCATCCTTATTTTACAGATGAAGAAATTAAAGCTGAGAAAAGCTAAGTAACTTGCTAAGTCCATATAGCTAGATGGCTACGAAATCAGGACTCATACCTAGTTTTATTTCATTCCAAGTCCATCCTTTGTGAATTATGCTACATCCTGTGTTTCCCTCTTAAATATATAGAGAATATAAGGTGTAATATTAGTAGCACATTATATGTTATATATATAACGTATATAATATAGAAAAGCAGCATATGTTTTCACATGTAAAATCTGTTCTGTTCCAGCATGTAATATGGATATATTGTAAATTAAAACGTGACAAGGGTGCTTATTGAAATTTAAACCTAAACATTGTCATTTTTATGTATACGTAATAGAAAGTATAATACTTACAAATCTATCACGTAATATATGCTAACTTTGCATGGAGATTAACTAATAACCATGTTAACACATAAGCTACATGCTGCATATGCACCTTTATTAACTGCTTGTTTGACATTTATGCCTTGGAGACACCCAGAATCGAAGTCACTTATAATTTCATTTGGCTTACTTTTTTTTTATATAGCTTCCTTTTTTTAAAAAAATTTAATTTAATTTATTTATTTATTTTTGTCTGCATTGGGTCTTTGTTGCTGCATGCAGGCTTTCTCTAGTTGCAGTGAGACGGGGCTACTCTTCGTTCCAGTGCGCGGGCTTCTCACTGTGGTGGCTTCTCTTGTTGAGGAGCGTGAGCTCTACGCATGCAGGCTTCAGTAGTTGTGGCACGTGGGCTCAGTAGTTGTGGCTCACGGGCTCTAGAGCACAGGCTCAGTAGTTGTGGCGCAGGGGCTTAGTTGCTCTGTGGTATGTGGGATCTTCCCAGACCAGGGCTCGAAGCTGTGCCCTGGTTCGAGGTTCTTAACCACTGCACCACCAGGGAAGTCCTATTTGGCTTACTTTTGATATAAATAGGAATGATAGCATTCAGATAAGAGTTATATTTCTATTACAATAAAATGTTTGAGAACTCCCAAATATTCATTAAGGTTAAACCAGATGTTTCGCTTGTATCAGTTTCTTGGTCAAATGAACACAACTTTTAGTATTTCAACATCTAAGTTCTGTTTCACAGAACACAACCAGGTCATTTGTGCTTTGTGTGAAGGTTGATCAAAATATGAAAACCACTAAGTAGTACTTAGATTATTTTGACACTGTGTATATGCTGTTCCTTGTTGGATGAAGTAGTGAGAAATACATTTCTATTCTATAGGTCCAATTTCCCCTCCAAGAAGAATGCACATGGTACCAGGATTCCTAAATCAAGTGGGCCCCCTTTTCTTACAGTTTATTAGTGAGTAAAAAATTATACCATTTATTATTTTGCATTATATATGAACCATGATTTTATTGCTTTCTTACATATATTTTTCCTTTAAAATTTCTATTTATTTCCTAATGGGATGACAATAACTTTTATCATAATTTTGTCTTTAGCTTTTATATTATCTTTGTGAATTTCTAACTTATCAATTATTCTATAGTTTGTATATTCTCTTTTTATCTGGAATCTTTTCCCACTAATTTTTCGGTTTTCTTGTTTCAATCTGAACTCTTTTTTTTTTTTCCTCTCTAGGCCTGCAACACACTTGACATGGTGGAAATGTACTATTTCCTAGGCCACATATCTTCCTATGTTTCCATATGTCTTTCCTTTTTGATGAAGTTCAGTTTCAACAAACTTTTCAAATTACTTGAAAATAAAGTCTTTATATGTCTAAAAATGTCCTGATTGTCATTTTACAAAAATATGATATTTTGCTGGGTATCAAATGCTATGTTCAAATTCATTTTACTTTAAAATTTTATAAAACTTGCTTCACAGTCCTTTACAACCCAAAGTTGTGATTGAAAAGCTCATGCTGGGGCTTCCCTGGTGGCGCAGTGGTTGAGAGTCCGCCTGCCGATGCAGGGGACACGGGTTCGTGCTCCGGTCCGCAAAGATCCCACATGCCGTGGAGCGGCTGGGCCCGTGAGCCATGGCCGCTGAGCCTGCGCGTCCGGAGCCTGTGCTCCACAACGGGAGTAGGCCACAACAGTGAGAGGCCCGAGTACTGCAAAAAAAAAAAAGCTCATGCCGTTTGATTGTTTTTTTCTTGAAATTAATGTCTCCTCTCTTCAATAAGACAATAACTCCAAGCATGGATCTTTTCTGTTATATTTTGGTGGGCACATGGTAGACCTTTCCAAATTGGAGCTGTGTCCATTAGCTCTTGGAAAAGGCTCCTTCTGTTCGATCATTCCTTTTTATGATATTCTTTTTGCTCTATGGATATGAGAACCTCTAAAACTGCCTTCATATAGTCACACAAGTTATTTTTAAAGTTCTTTTCTATTTTCTGTTTTCAGAATAAACTTTTATTCTTCAAAGTTCACTTTTTCTGCTTATTCATAGAAATATATATCTGGAAATTCTTGGCAGTTCATTTGTATTTAAGGTTTAAGGACTGGGTAGCTCATGTGAGTTTCCTCTACTATTTTGTAAGTAAATAAATTCTGTAATATTCATCTCCCATGAGTGGGAAGTATGCCTGGAATGGAGTATCAGCCTCAGGCTTTGCTTGGATTTGAGTAAGCAAGGAACTGGCTTTCAGATCGGAACGCCTATATTTCAATTTGAAGAAGGCTTTGCACTTGGGGAAACAGCACCTATACTAAAATGATAAATTTACTTATATATTTACTGTTTTATGATCTACCTGGAGGCTGACGCCAACCTGCTTCCTCTGTGCATAGAGATAAGAAAGTAGGAACATACTAATTCATCCATATGTAGATCTTAAACCGTTCCCCTTTTCAGCTTCACTTTTCATTCCTGTTCTTCGTCATATCTACAAGCTCAGTGCTTGAAGCCCCTCTGGGTTCTGACAGAAATGTAAACTTGTCAGAGTACATTCTGGATTGTGGTTTCTTATGATCTCCACCTTTTAACTTGTCTAAGAATAAATTGGAAGCTATCATCTACCTATAAATACCTCTTACAGGTTCTATTTACAGTTATGGGGGTATCTTATTTTTGCACTTTAGTACTTGCATTTCATTGGGGTGGTCTGAAGGATGAGAAGCAAACATTTCTGTTCAGTCATTTTGAATTAGAAGGTGTTGTTTTACAATGTCAAGTGATACATTTAAACAATTTTTGAAATTGTAGATGCCATCTCCCAAATTACCCAATGTGTCAAATGAGGAATTTCACATCCCTAAGCTTTGTTGCAGCTCTCTTCTCCCTCCTTTATCTCAATTTCCCTGAGTTGTTTCATAATGTTTACATCGCCAAATGTATAACTTCTATATTCCTACATTTTTTGCATGTTTTTACTATTTTGTGCTTGGTATATATAATGATTCCAAAAGATGAAAACCAGAAAATGGTGTTTATAAATTGTATAATGCAAATCTTGATATTCAAGGAATTCTCTAAGACAAATATGAAATGACGATGATAAATTATCTTATTTTCTCAAGTAGTCTTCACTATTTTTTTTAACATCTTTATTGGAGTATAATTGCTTTACAATGGTGTGTTAGTTTCTGCTTTATAACAAAGTGAATCAGCTATACGTATACATATATCCCCATATCCCCTCCCTCTTGCATCTCCCTGCCTCCCACCCTCCCTATCCCACCCCTCTAGGTGGTCACAAAGCACCGAGCTGATCTCCCTGTGCTATGCGACTGCTTCCCACTAGCTATCTATTTTACATTTGGTAGTGTATATATGTCCATGACATGGGGAGGGGGAAGGGTAAGCTGGGAGGAAGTGACAGAATCTTCATTACTTTAATTAAAATGAGAAGTTGGTGTTATATGAGGAAGTTAATCAATATTATAAATTTTGCATTGTTATTGGTCAAGTTCCGTTGCTAATACTCACACATAGAGACTTCTTTTCTGACACTTTTCTCCTCAAACATCCTGCATGAAATTCCTCCATGGCTTTGACAGCTTTGTCTTCTCCTGATTATTACTACATGACCTTCTGGTTGCTTATCTCTCAGCCTTATTTCTCTTCCTTAGCACACACGTTTTATGTATTAATAACTCAAATTCTATACTTGGAACGCTTTTGTGTGTTTTTCTCTCCCACTGGTTTGACATCTAAGAGCCAAATCTGTATTTTGAAACTTGAGAACTCTTATCTCTTGAGCTTCTGATTTGTACTTCTTATTGCCAGTTGAACATTTTTACATACATGTTCAATGGACAGCCAAATAGGATTAATTGTCACTTTCATTCCTACCTCCACACTGACAGCCCTTCTCTCTTGGGTGTCTCCTGTTTCATTTATTACATCACCTTTTACCATCTTCCAGGACAGAAACTTACCCTTCCTACTCACTTCTCATTACAATCGCCTAGTTTGCCATAGTGTTTCGTTGATCCATCTCTTCTTGTCCATTTTTTTTTTTACTGGATATCCACATTTAGCCCACATAATCTTTTGCCTATTAATGCAACAACCTCCAAACTGTTTTTTCTAGCTTCTGTCACAGTCTCTCCAAATGTGTTCTTCACACTACCATCAGAGTTAGCTTTTCAGACCAGAGCATATTACTACTCTTTGTTCCAAAATATTCAAGTGTCCCTCATGCCCTCAGAATGAAGTCCAACAATTTTACCTTAGCGCATAAGAATTCCCACGATCCTACAGGTTTCATTTCTACATCTGCATCTTTCTCATGCAGCTAGTTTTCTAGTCATTGGCTTGTCTGTTTGAAGTATCTTCTTACACACTGTTTGCCTTTCAAAGTCCCAGCTCAACCTGGTCTCATCCCATAAAGCTTTCCTTGATACATCTTGATTAAGATTTATCTGGCCCTTTCTCATTTCATGTTTAATTTTGTATCTCTAGGGCACTAATTCTCAACCAGAAATAATATTGCTCCCCCATAGAATATTTGTTAATGTCTGGAGATATTTTTTGATTGTCATGATTCAGAGAGAAGTGGAAAGAGGAATACTTCTGGTAACTAGAGGGTAAAGACCAGGGATACTGCTAAACATCCCACCAGGCATGGGTCAGCTCCCCACAATAAAATGTAAATAACACTGAAGCTGAGGAACATTATTTACTATAACACTTGTTATATTCTTTTTCAACTATAATTACTTATGGCATACTTAAATCTTTTACTAAAATATAAGCAACATTTATAACAAGGACTGAGTCATACTCTCTTTAACTTCCCTTATTGCTTAAGCATAATGATTTTTTTAAAAAAATGGAACTTAAATGCTTGTTGAATTGAAATGTGGAACTCTAAAAACTGCTCCAACCTCTCCCATCTTCATATAGTTTTCTGATTAGGTACATCTCTCTTCCTTCTCACACGATCTTTGCTTATTTTATATTTTCATTTTCCATTTACTCAATTAATTTTGTTTTATACTGCAAGCTCCTTATGGACCAGGGCAACATGCCTTCAACAGGGTAACTACAGAGCCTAGGACAGTGTCTGGAGGAGGTGCTTGATAAATGATGCAAAATAATTGAATAGAACAATTGTGGAAAATAGTTTTAAGAAAAGGTAGGAAGCAATTTCTATTGTACACGGATTTTTCTCTGTGAGGAAGGTTACAACCTTAGACATCAACTTAAGCTGCTGCATATATTTAATAGCATCAGATGAAAGCATACATCCCATCAGGTGGAACCAGGTATTCTGGAACTAGGTATTAGTGATTATAGTTATTAGGTTTGTTAGCAATCTGACAAGGAATGTCTTACTTCAGTGTTTCTCAAACTGTACTTGGTGGGCTACCTGTGTGAGAATAATCAAAGGTTGTTATATGAAAAATAACAACTTAAAAACTCTGGCACTAAAGGCCAGAAATCAGTATTTTTAATAATCTCTTTGCTGATGCTTATGCACACTAATACTTACGAACCTTGACTTTCTTATATTTTCTACTTGACATAAACAAGATGTTCCTTTCTCTTCTCACTTATGTCATTTTCATAACAATGTCAATATTAACTAATATGTAGTGAACACTTATTATATACCAAATATTGCATTAAGCACATAATCTGTTTTATACCACTTTATCCTTATAAAGATATAGATATAGATTCAATTATGATATAGATTCAATTATTATATCTATTTCAAAGATATAGGAATCCAGGTACAGAGAGGTTACTTTATCAGCCTAATGTCACATAGAGAGTAAGTTCCTGATCTTGCTTCAAAACTCACGTTCTTAAACACAATCCTTTCTTGCCTCTGTATCTTTTGAAGATAACATTTCTTTTTAGTTCATCATGAAGTGTTCCCCAGTCTGAGACTTCCATTTAGTTTCAGACACTCAAATATATTCAGAGTGGCTTTATTATTTGAGAATAAAAAGTTTAGTGGATTTTCCAAAAGACTTTCCATCTAGAGGGCTGGGTTAAGCTCTTATGTTTCAATATCCTTAATTGATGAAGATTTTCAAAGTGTATTCCTTTCAACACATGCTGGAATCATTAGTAAATATAGATTTAGGACTGCTGTGAAAAGTTAGGCTAAATTGCCAATCACAGTTAGCAGTTTGAAGAAAACCTGAAAAATAAAAGCCTTTTAGACCTTACTACCAGGGTGACATGAACTGGCAAGGCTGTTATCACCTAATAATGCATTTCTAGGTGAGCTAAGTTTTCCAAAGGCCATTGTGTCCTGTGGTGATGATGGCTTATAGTTGCACAGCCCACTGGGCAGCCTTGAGAGAAATTGTCCTAGAGCATGTATAAAGCAACACAATTAATGTGCTTGCTCCTGGGAAAAGCAGGGGAAATACAACCTTTGATGGTCTCATTTAAGAAATATTTTTTCCCTTGGCTAAATACTCCCCCTAAAGCCTCCTTCACCGCTTATAAAATGCAAGAGCTACTTCTCTGACAAATACCTGGCCCTGCAGTAAAGCAGGAGGCTCTTGGTTGAAGGGAGGGGAAGAGAGCAGACACAGATGATGTCACCCTCTATCCCTACCACCTGTTTATTGACTTGGAAACACAAGCTTGCTTGTCTTTCTCACTGCCCAAACTGTTCTTCATCTAGTATTTTTCTTGGCTGCCTCATTCTACTATCTCCTCACTGCATAGTGTATGATTGTAACTGGAATTCCGATGGCTCTCGTTTTACGTCCAAACAGTTCTAGTTTCCCCTTACCATATGGTCATCCTGATGTTACCATTTGCCTCAATCATCCTTTTTGTAGCTGCTTGAACATCTTAATTGATCTCATGAGCTATGTTAGGGATTTATAACAGACATCAGTATAATTCATCTCACACACACAGACCAGATCTTTTTTCTGATTGGATATGTGTTACACATACCTAGATATTTACAATTCTCTAAAACCTAGGTTTCACCTTAGTGATAACATAAATTAGTTTTCAAGGGCTACAGCTCACCAGAGGAAACAATTACCTGTGTAGGCTTGTCTGATATGGTATTTTCCATTTCCCTGAATTGTTTGGTATATTACAACATACTTAAGCTCTTTCTTCCTGTTTAAACAAAGTGGTAAATATACTCAGTTTTAAAAGTTTTCTGGAATAAACTGTGAATTCTTATTTTACTAGGTACCTATGTTGTTCTTCCTACTTTCTCATTCATTCATTTTTATTATCACTAAGACACTCAGAATCAATATATGTTTATGAATTTTTTGAATCCTCAGGACACAAAAATTTGCATTTAATCTCTCCACATTTATCAATGATTTCACATCTCTTCTAAAGCCTGCCCTTCATTCAATTACCCCTCTTCTATCAAAGTAAATTCTCCAAGGAGGTTTCCTATAACTATGTAAACACATCCCCCATCCTGCCACACATATGCCCCCTTATAAACCTGGTAGGGTGAAAGCTAATACTATAGACTGAAAGGATAATCTACAAAATTTCCTGTCTGATGTCTTTTAGGCCCTGACAAGTGGGTGTCAATATAAGTCACTTTTTCAGAAGAAAGGTGATTTACTAAGTTTATTTTTAGTACCTTGGTATTGGGCCTATTTTCAGAAAAATTATCAAGTGAACAGGTTCAATCTTTCATACTGTTAGCTCCTCCTCTATGCCTCCTAATTCTCTATCCTATGTTAAAGCAGGGATTAATCATGCGTTTCAACTTTCTTAAGTAGTACGCCACACATATAATCCAGATCATGTACCTTATCCAGATGCATTTACTTTTGAAAATTGACTTATAATTGTGCAACAAGAGTATTTAGGCAGAATTGTGAAGAAATTCTGATGATTTTTTCTGGTGGCCCCACTGGGTGATGATCTGGTCTCTTAAAATCACATTTCTAAAGTTACATCTCTTGTGTATAATGCTTTGCAGAGTATCAGACAGATTTCTCAACTCTGCGTAGGAGGAGAGCTGCTGGGTCTTTTACAATCTGAAGCCGGATCCCTCCAAGGAGAAAAGACAACATTGAATGTCCTAAATAAATAATATCAAAATGAATCTGAGGCAGCATGAGGCCCAGAGTTTTTGTTCATGGTGTTAGTCCATTGGGGAATTGCAGTGAATACATCCCTTTCAATAGGCAACAGTCCAGAGAAGCCTATTTAATATACCTGTGAAATTTTACTCAGAAAACCCAGGGAACCAAAAATCACACCTTTTGCATGCCATGATTTACTTACATATGTGACTTGACGTATTTCATTTAGGTGGCTTAACTTGAATAAATGAGTATAAGAACATCCTGGGGCGTATACTTGACTGTATGACTTTGCATGCAGGTTACTCAGCCTATCTGTGCCTCAGTTTCCTAACTTGTGAAATAGGAATATTTACAATTCCCTTATAACGGTGTTCTGAGATGGATGGAGGGCACCCATTAAAACTAGGCTTACATCCAGACTGTAGTTTCACAGAGGGCCACCAGATCAGTTCTTTTATTTTGGGGGAGCAGAACTGTTTAGACAACATGTCTCAAACTCTAATTTTACCACTTACTAATTCTGTATTTATGGGAAAACCACTTAGCTTCTCAGTTTCCACTTCTTTAAAATGGGATTAATTATATCAATTTTGGAAGGTTTTCACAACTAAATGGCATAATAAATGTGCACAGCACAGTGATGGGTAAAGTGGGCTTTTATCAGGTGCCGCTTTCTTTTCTGATATGGATGTGTGTGGCAAGAATGAATCTTTCTCCAAACTCACATTAAATCCACAGACAGTTACAGAATGCCCAAGGATAATGATATTGCTATGAGCACAATTATAAAATAAAAACAACTGAATTGAAAATTACAGAACTGAATAAATGGCCTAGAATTAAGACAAATTAAATATAAGCAGAGGTTTGAATGAGAAACTTACAGTAGAACATTTGAGAAATCAGTGTGAAAGATGCCAAGGGCAAAGAATGAGAAAAAGGGTGCATTAAAATATGCATAGAGAGATAAAAATAAGGAAAAGATATGTGCTGTTAGATGGTGAGGGAGGTGTTTCATGCTAAATTTAAGGTCCTGTAAAAAATCTTTTGAAGACTACAAAGAAGGTTTAGACATAGATCCTATTTATAATAATCTTAAAGGCAGTAGTTCGAGAGTAGGATTGGGAATTATTCCAAATGGTGGGCTTGTTTTAAAGACTGGATTAACTAAGTGGTGAATGTTATTAACTGATGTGACACTGGGCAATGAAGACACATAAGATGATCTTGAGTCAGGATAGAGATAAAAACTGTGACTTGGGCTTCCCTGGTGGCGCAGTGGTTGAGAGTCTGCCTGCCGATGCAGGGGACACGGGTTCGTGCCCCGGTCCGGGAAGATCCCACATGCCGCGGAGCGGCTGGGCCCGTGAGCCATGGCCGCTGAGCCTGCGCGTCCGGAGCCTGTGCTCCGCAACGGGAGAGGCCACAACAGTGAGAGGCCTGCTTACCGCAAAAAAAAAACACAAAAACAAAACAACAAAAAAACCTGTGACTTGACGAACAATGTCCTCAAGGAGACCCAGAAGGCATGTTGATGACAAAAACAAAAAGATGGAGACAGTGGCATGACTGGAGGGCGTGATCTTTAAAAGAACTCAAGATTTTAAATAAATACAAAGGAAAAATGATTGGGTAGCAGCAGTAGTCATTCCCACAGAGGTGATAATTGAAGCTGGGCCTGGATTAGATTGCCAAGGGCTAGAATAGAGAAGAGGACTTCAAGGATGAAATCCTCATGTGTAGGCCAGTGCAGACTGCAGAAATAGAGTCGTTTTTGTTCTGTGAAGCAGATGGAGATGGCCACTGAGCCTGGGTTTTATCTGTGGCTGTTGCTTTAGCACAGGTATTTGTTGGTGGTCAGTTAGAAACCTATTTGCCTAATAACCTTACACCTTCCTGCGATATAAGAGAAGAAAATACAATTATTTCGTAAGATGGTTCAGGGTATTGGGCAGTTAGCATTTTCCTTTTTGTAGTTACCTGATTCATAAGGCCTTATCCTTCACTGAAAGAGCCTTTGCCTTGGACCCACTATCATTTATCAGTAAAGAACAGGTTCTTCTGCTAGGAAGGAGATCTAGATGAGGAAACTTGTCAAGATGGGGTTAGATTCTCCCCCTTAATCCTATTTTACACATTTTTAACATGACACCACATCCAAAGTCTATTCAAATATATTTTGAGTTTAAAGTATTTATTAATTACTACATTTCCTCATATTGATGCTTAAACACTAAACTTACTACTTCTATCATAATTCAGCTACAGAGAAATGTTCTCAAATATCAGAGTTGGTATTTTTGGGGTCTTATATTAGTTATCTAACATTTTCTTAAGTTAGTGCAGAAGTGGACCACTAGTTTGTTCAGAACCATTTCCTGGAGGGAAACCATGCTGCTCAAGATTTCATCATAGTTGAAGAAATTCTACATGTTTTTTTTAAAGCCTTTTTCTTTAGCTTGAGTTACTGCTTAAAAAGAAGAATAATAAGTTATTTAATGCTTAGAAAACACTGGATATTGTGCTAAAGGCTTATCTGCATTGTCACAGATAAAAGCAATTCTGTGAGTTGTTTTATTGCTGTTGTAAGATGACCATAATGAGAACAGTTTGGAGAATGAAAGAGCAAAGTTATTAACAATTATGCTGGCATGTATGGCCACCTAATTATATCCTCATCTAATTATGTAGAAACCAAAGCCCAGAGTTTGCAAAAATTGTCATAACCAGTGTAACGGACAAGATAATGTTACCCAGTCTATGCTCCGACTGCTTGCCGCATGACAGGCCAATAATCGAGAGATGAGTTGCTGGAGCAAGGAATAACGACTTTATTCAGAAAGCCAACAAACTGAGAAGATGGTGGGCTCGTTCCCCAAAGGACCATCTTGCCCGAGTTAGAATTCAGGTTCCTTTTATACTAAAAGGGGAGGGATTAAAGTCAAACACTTCCTGGTTCCCATCAGCCTCCAGAGGGGATGCGTTAATTTCTTCCTCCCTGTAGTCATTCATGAGTGGGCCTGGTCAGGATGTTTCCTGTGAGCTAAACAAAGGTATTTTAGCTTAATGCTCATTCCTGGGAAGTAGGGTTTCCAGAAATGGGCTGTTATGTATAATTTAAGCTTACACGCAACATCCCTTTAGTGATTAACTTGTAATAGAATACAAAGGTTCTTCCCTATAACAATAATTTCATGTTTTTAGCAGTCTACAAAATTCAGGTATAAAGCATCTAAACAGATTTATTTTTTCTATGGCATTTATCTTTGTTTTTTAGAACTAGTAACAAAAACTTAATTCTGGAACCGAGTCATTTCCAGTTTAAAACTGGGTAATGCCCACTCCATTGAGGATTTTCTGTCTTTGCCATCTGTTTTTTCTCCTTTTTCTACCCACTGGGATCCAAGTTCCAGGAAGATGGAGGTAGCACTCTGGCACTGTGAAAGGGTAACTTGTTAGGCCCCCACTGGATGTGCTGGTTCTTACATTCTTTGAGCCTAAGCTTCTGTCTCTAGCACAGCTGCTGAGTGTAGCCCCGCATCCCTCCAGGTCCCACAGAGTCCTCTGTGCCTGAACTGTGAGGACTACTGTAGGAATCCTCTCCTGCTCTGGGTCTCCTTCCTGACTCTCTAGGAAGGCACTCCCTGACACTCATTTTTTGTTACTTTAATAAAAATGTAGCAGATGAAGTCATGTGGTATAAAGAAGGTAAAATTCCCACATCACTAATTTGCATTTCCCTCAGATCCAAATCCTTTGTATCTCATAGTATTTCTCTTCAGTTGCATTAAGAAGACTGATAGCATATGGCTTTTTGGATGTAAAGACAGGGTTAGGGTTTAATTTTTACCCATCCTGGTGTGCTCGTCTTTTATTCGGTACAAAATCAGCATCAGAAACTGTGGTTTCATCACACGACATTGCAGTATGTGGGACCCTGATAGGCTGCTCTCAGGGGTCACAGACCCAGAGATCTCTTCGCCCCCCCCCCACCCCATTATTGTGCCTTTACGAGGCATTACAATTCCTAGCATTTAACCTGAGAAGTCAGCGCATACTCCTGCTTCTCTACAAACCCACCTGGGATTCCTGGCATGTACATCTGGGATGGGACTTGGCCCAGAAGGGTGAGAGTTGTGCTCCTTCTCAGACACTCAGCCTCTGTTCATTCCTACGTGAACCTTCTCCAATTTTTTCCCTGCCATCTGGTCAATTTTTCATTTCCTTCTACAGTCTCCAGAAATATTCTCTTATATACTTACGTATTTGCCTTTTCCTCTATGGCTTGTAGCTTAAACTCTAATTCCCAAATTTTAATACAAAACTAAAAATTTTATAATGCTAAAATAAATCTTTTCATTCTCCCATTTTTAGCCTAGCTCTTGCAAGCCAAAGTGCTTTTGTTTTGGTCCTATTCCGTGTTATACATTAACAGATGTCTTCAAAGGAACTTAAAATAAGAATCTGACGGATTTCCCTGTATTCATTTTTTTCTTCCATGTTTATTGAGATATAATTGACATATAGCACTGTGTAAGTTTAAGGTGTACACCATAATGATTTGACTTACATACATCATGAAATGATTACAGTAATTTTAGTGAACGTCCATCATCTCACTTAGATACAAAATTTTTAAAAAGTAGAAAGTATGTTTTCCGTGTAATAAGAACTCTTAGGATTTACTGTCTTAACTTTTATATATAACATAATGCAGTGTTAATTATATTAATCATGTTGTACGTTATATCTTTAGTATGTATTTAGCTTTTAACTAGAAGTTTATACCTTTTGACCACCTTCATCCAATTCATCCTATCCCCATCCCCTGCCTCTGGTAACCACAAATCCTATTTCCTTTTCTACGAGTCTGTTTGTTGAAATATAATTGACCTACAACATATGTTAGTTCCTGGTGAACAGCATTGTGATTCGATATTTCTGTACATTACAAAATAATCATCACAATAAGTCTAGTTACCATCTACCACAGTACAAAGATATTACATTATAATTAACTATATTCCCCATGCTGTACATTTCATCCCCGTGACACATCTATTTTGCAACTGTAAGTCTGCACCTCTTAATTTCCCTATCCTTACATCTCCCTCCCCTCTGACAACCACCTGTTTGTTCTCTGCAACTGTGAGCCTGTTTCTGTTTTGTTACATTTGTTTATTTGCTTTGTTTTTCAGATTCCACATATAAGTGAAATCATATAGTACTTGTCTTTCTCTGTTTGACTTATTTCACTTAACATAATAATACCCTCTAGGTCCATTTATGTTGTCACAAATGGCAATATTTCATTATTTTAATGGCTGTGTGATATTCCATTATATATGTATATTGCTTGCAAATATCTTCTCCCATTCAGTAGGTGACCTTTTAATTTTGTTGATAGTTTCCTTTGCTGTGCAAAAGGTTTTTGGTTTCTGGTAGGCCCATTTGTTCGTCTTCACTTTTGTTTCCCTTGCCTGAGGAGAAAGATCTAAAAAAATATTTCTAAGACCAATGTCAAAGAGCGTACTGTCTATGTATTCTTCTAGGAGTTTTACGGTTCCTAGTCTTATGTTTAGGTCTTCAATCCATTTTGAGTTTATTTTTATATATGGTGTGAGAAAGTAGTCCAGTCTGATTCTTTTAAATGTAGCTGTTCAGTTTTCCCAACATCATTTATTAAAGAGGTTGACCATATAAGTTTAGGTTCATTCCTGGGCTCTCTATCCTGTTCCATGGATCTGTGTCTGTTTTTGCATCAATAACATATGGTTTTCATTACTGTAGCTTTGTAGTATTACTTTAAATCAGGGTGTGAGGTACTTCCATCTTCGCTCTTTCTTCTCAACATTGTTTCAGCTATTAGGGTCTTTTCTGTTTCCATACAAATTTTAAAATTATTTGCCTTAGTTCTGTGAAAAAATGACATTGGTATTTTGAAAGGGATTGCATTGAATCTGTAGATTGCCTTGGGTATTATGGTTATTTTAACAATATTAATTTTTCCAATCCATGAGCACAGTGTATCTTTCCATCTGTCTGTGTTGTCTTCAATTTTTTTCCTCTGTGTCTTATAGTTTTCTGAGTACAGGTCTTTTACCTTCTAAGTTAGGTGTATTCCTAGGTATTTTATTTTTTTGTTCTTGCAGTTGTAGATAGGATTGATTTCTTAATTTCTTTTTGGTGTTCATTATTAGTGTATAGAAATGCAACAGATTTCCGTATATTGATTTTGTATATTACAACTTTACTAAATTCATTTGTTTTAATAGTTTTTTGGTGGTGCCTTTAGGATTTTCTATATACAGTATCATGTCACCTGCAAACAATGACAGATTTACTTCTTCCTTTCCAATTTGACTTACTTTTATTTCTTTTTCTTGTCTGATTGCTATGGCTGGGACTTCTAGTACTATGTTGAATAAAAATCATTAGAATGAGCATCCCTGTCTTGTTCCTGATCTTAGAGAAAATGCTTTCGGTTTTTCTCCATTGAGTATAATGTTGGCTGTGGGTTTGTCATATATGGCCTTTATTATGCTGAGGTATATTCCATCTATACTCACTTTGTTGAGAGTTTTTATCATAAATAGATGTTGAATTTTGTCAAAAGATTTTTCTGCATCTATTGAGATGATATTTTTTTTTATTCCTCAGTTAATTGATCAATTTATGGATATTAAATCATCCTTGCATCCCTGGGATAAATCCCACTTGATTATGGTGCATGATCCTTTTAATGTATTGTTGAATTTAGTTTGCTAATATTTTGTTGAGGATTTTTGCATCTGTGTTCACTTGTGTTATGGGCTTGTAATTTTCTTTTTTGGTGATGTGTTTGTCTGGTTTTGGTATTTGGGTGATGCTGTCTTGTACATTAAGTTCAGAAGTGTTCCTTACTCTTTAATTTTTGAAATAATTTAAGAAGTACAGGTGATGACTCTTCTTTACATGTTTGGTAGAATTCACCTGTGAAGCCATCTGGTCCTAGACTTTTGTTTGTTGTGAGATTTTTTGTTTTTTTAAACTACTGATTCAATTTCCTTACTGGCAATTGGTCTGTTCATATTTTCTATTTCTTCTGACTCAGTTTTGGGAGACTGTACATTTCTAGGAATTTGTCCATTTCTTCTAGGCTGTCTATTGTATTGATATATAATTGTTCATAGTAATCTCTTTTGATCCTTTGTGTTTCTGTGATGTTGGTTGTAACTGCTCCTCTTTCATTTCTGATTTTATTTATTTGGGCTCTCTCTCTCTTTTTTTGATGAGTCTGGCTAGAGGTTTTTAAAATTTTGTTTTTCTTTTCAAAAAACCGTATCTTAGTATTATTGATCTTTTCTATTGCATTTTTAGTCTCTATTCTACTTATTTTCACTCTTATCTTTATTTTTTTCCTTCTTCCCAAACAAAACTTTAGTTCCTTTAGGTGTAAGGTCCTTTAGGTGTAAGGTTAGGTTATTCATTTGAGATTTTTCTTGTTTCCTGAGGTAGGCTTGTACTGCTACAAACTTCCCTCTTAGAACTTTTTTTTTCTATGTCCCATAGGTTTTAGATTGTTGTGTTTCCAGTTTCATTTATCTACAGGTATTTTTTTGATTTCCTCTTTGATTTCTTCCATGACTCCTTGGTTGTTTAGTAGCATATTGTTTAGCCTCCAGGTATTTGTGGGGGTTTTTTGCCATTTTTTTTTCTTGTATTTCATTTCTAGTCTCATACTGTTGTGGTCAGAAAAGACACCTTCTATGATTTCAATCTTCTTAAATTTGTTGAGACTTGTTTTTCAATCCATTTAGCTACCTTACGTCTTTCAATTGGATAATTTAGTCCATTTACATTTAAAATAATTACTGCTAGGTATGTACTTATTGCCATTTTTCAAATTTTCTGATTGCTTTTGTAGTTCCTGAGGGTGAAGCTCCAGGCTAAGTAAATAGGTCTTTTTCATAGGAAAACTGGCATTGTGTTTCTGTTTGTTGTCAGTGTAGTGCCCTGGGGGTTGTGGCCTGCCAAGAACTGTCTTTATAATTGTTATAGTCCCATGGAACTCAGAAACGCCAGACCTCTTGGCCACCTGGCCCAGGAGATCAAGGGGTGTCCTCTGTATAGATTACATGTGGCTGGCTTTACCTAGGTAGCTGTAGAGTGTAGGGAGTGATGCTTGGTCTCATGCTTCAGGAAGGCAGCAGGAAAATGACTTGACTATAGGCACTCAAGGGCTTCAGCAGTGTAGCCTTAAAGTGCCTTGTCTGTGTAACCAATAGCTTTAGGCCTGGAGTCAGAGAACACCCTGACTGCTTGCACTCATCAGCCCCAGCCAGGGGGTGGGGGAGTGTCAGAGCCATCAGCACTTGTGGACTTTAGCTAGGGAGTAGGAGAGTGCTGTAGCCATTAGCACCCACCCACTCCAGCCAGGGAGAAAGGGAGTACTGCAGCCACCAGAGTTCTCTGGCTTCAGCAATGCTGCAGGGTAGTGCCCTGCTCGCTCACTGCCAAGTCTGAGCTCACCTGCCTGTGTAACAAGTGGGGAGTGCAACAATGGTGTCTGCTGGCACCTCTGTCTCTGGGGGAGCATTTCCACCTTCCCCCTTCCCCTCCATCTGATGCCTTTAGATTTGCAAATGACTCTCCTTCACTTATAGTCTTAGTACTTGGCACTTATCAAACAAAAGGCTGCTATTTTCCTGAGTGTAGTGGTGAGTGAGATTGCACAAGAGCCTTTTAAGAAGAGAGTCTCAGTTTCCTGTAGCATTTTGGGACCCTTGAACAACGGCCCCCTTGATTTTTCTAAGCCAAGCATTTTGGAGGCTCATCTCTCTAGAGTAGATCCCAGGGGCTGGGGTGCCAGATGTGGGGTGTCAACCCTTTGCTCCTCCAGGATAAGCACCCATCTGGTGAGATTCCTCCTTGCTGTGTGTCACCACGCCAGGGGTGCGTTTTTGGTAAGAGCATCGCTCTGCCTCTGTTATCTGTCTTGTTGTTCTTTTAATTCTTTTGTGTGGAGCAGGTGTTCAGCTAGTTCTTAGATTCCTTTTAGAGGGAACTGGTCCGTGTGTAGGTGTATATTTGCTGTGCTCATTGGAGGAGGTAACTTTAAGGCTCTTCCTATGACTCCTTGAACTGCCTCCCAATAATTATCTGTTATATTTACTGTATGACAGGTACAGTGCTGAGTCAGGTGATATAGAAATTTTTAAAAATATAGTCCCTATCTTCAAAGAGCTTACAGAATAGTGGATAAAAATAGATTCAGAAATGAAACATTATAATACTCTAGGAAATAAAGTTCTCCTGAGATGATGTAGTGTCTTCCAATTGTATGGTTTACCTGTTATAGAGTGTGAGAGACAAGCTGGCTTGAATTTATTGGAAAGATTCAAGGACTAAATATTTCATAAACACTTTAAAAGCTATGTTGATCACTTAAAAGTATGTTTTGTTGTGTAACCAATGCCAAAATTGAACTATTAACCTTATGTTCAAAGACAGTGCCCACAAAATATATACTAACATAAAAACAAAAGTGAAGGTGAGGAAACTGCCACAGGGGGAAAAAATAAAACAGCAGGATCTGATTTCACAATTATTTAGACCCCTCTGTTAGAACATAACATTAAGAAATATATTAACGAGAAGAGATTTCTTTAGAGAGCCCTTGCCATTCTGTGAGTGTCTATATTCCTTCCCAAACGGGCACTTGAGTCTTACATGACCACAAATCTAGGAAGGAAGTTTTGTGAGACCATCAGAAACCATGTTTCCCTGGTGTTGGATGACATAGAGTACTGGCTTATACCTAAGACAGCAAAAGCAACCTTTGACAACAGGAGAGAGATGACTACTTTGGAATTTGCTTGGATTCCATAGTTTACTGGGGCAAGAGATATGTTCATATTTCTGGTCAACTACATGTATGCCATGTAGAGAGATTGCTGTGCTAGAGTCATTTTAAGTTCTGCTAAAGAATGTCATGGGACTCCAAGAGCAAGGGTCTGTGTGAAATAAGCATAACGAGAGTCAGGAACAGAGATGCACCCAGGGAGGCTGGGCAATCTCTGAAGAACCCATGAATATGCCCACTAGAAAAAAGGGTCCACTGTCAGATTCCAGGCTCTGAAATAATAAAGCTTGCTTACAACAGTATTCATCATCAGCTAAATAAGAACCTTCCCTGGTTTATCCCTTTATGTCTGCTCCTGGTACCTGCTTAGAACCCAAGATTTCTAAAATAACAGCTAGAAGTCAGGAAGGAAGTAAACAACAAGGGAAAGAACAAGTCAATCAACCCCCCAACCCCCAGTCTCCACTAGGTCAAATTTAATGATAGCTTCATTTCAAGGGAACTTAAGTATGTTTTCAAATGGCGATCATGTTAAAAGAAAAAAAAAAAAGAAGAAAACATACCTCCTTTAGTTTTTAACTAGAGGAAAAAGGACAAGTGCCAAAGAGTACATTAAAGGAACAGTGGAAAATCAAATTAAATCAACAAACATTGTGGTTTGATTGCATCAGAAGTCATGCTTTTTATGTTTATTGGTTACATTTGGTGACAATGGAAGGCCCTGGTATCAAGGACACTTTAAGAACTGATATAAAGAGAAACCCTAGACTCTGGTATCTATCAACAACCCTCACTTGAAACTGATATAGGAAGACTTCCATTTTAATCCTATATGACAATTATTTTCAGAAATTTTCATGAAATTTCTTCTGAGCAAGGCACAGATATCTCTCTGAAAGTGGGTTTGTAATATAAATATGATCCTTTGAATTATTTTATTGAGATGCATGTTCAAATTGTAGAAAACTCTAGTAAGTACAAACAATTAGCAGAGAGCTTGCTATCCTCACTCAGGGCCCATTTTCATATCCATTAAGGCTCCCAAAAGCTTGGCTTGTAGAGTGGAGCACATACTCTCCATGTCTGTGAAACCATGATTCCATGGAAGAAAAGCACAGGTTATTTCTGCTCCTTAATATATACAAAAAGAATAGTTAATACACACACATGCACACATTTCCTATTTGCATGCATATATGCAGTTAGAGCATTCTAAGAGCAGTTGCTAATATAATTTACAATGTCTGACTCCCTTTTGAAATGTTTAGTACAAAAATAAATGCCAGATAAAATTTCAAGTCCTAGAATTAATATTATAAGCAGTGTGACCTTGGTAAGATTCCTTAATTTTTCTGAACTTTAAATTTTCTTCAGTAAAACTGACACAATTAAATAACACCGCCCAACTCACAGAGTTGTTGCAGTAATTAAATTAACTGAAAGAGAAAAGTCTCTGGAATATAGCAGGCTTCCAATGGATACTAGTATTATTTCTTACCTTTTTAGAACAGAAGGAAAAACTTGGAACAAAAATGCATGAACTAGAAAAACAGAACCTTCATTTCCATACTACCTCCTGCCCCAACATTTCCCCTATATGGACATTTCTTTCTCATATTCCATGGGTAATATATTGAAGGCTCTACTTTGATTACAAAAACAGCAAGCTGTATAGTTTCTTTCTGGAATAAAATGTAAGTAGGCACAGTGGCTAGTGATGTCACATTATGATTATATCAATAATATAATCATTATTCAAGGCATGAGAATTAACACAGGCAAGTTTCTTCTCTTTCTTTCCTTCCTTCTTATTTATTTATTTATTTTTTTGGGAAAACACCTTTTCCATTTGTAACTCACCTTAATATTAACCAAAACTGTGTTTTCCAATAAATGTGTGCAAATGGGTTAATCAATATTCTTTTAGTTCCTTTGATTAATATTTATTTTATGTGAAATGTATTGGTCTGGCAAGGCATACGAAAAAAGCAATGTGAATGAGAAAAAGTGAATTTTTAGGATGACCAATAAAATGGAAAATCTGAAATACTGCAGTATAAAACTTATTACCTCATTCATTTTATTAAGGGGACCCTTTGCTCCATGCAGTGTGTCGATAGAAGACAAAATAGAAGCCCAGCAATCATTGGGCAAAATGAATCCTGGCATTAAGTGCAGAAATTTGAAACAGCTGTTTTGAGTGGGGACAAACTCGTTTTTTATCTCTATTGATTTTATTGGGTCCTTATCAATTGACAGCACCTATTGGGACTGTTGTGCCCTAAGTGCTAAGAAAGCACTAAAGGAATGGCAAGCTTTCTAAGGTTTTATACTCACAATATTTGCTCAGTCAATAATTATTTTTAGCTCAGTGCACCTAAAGAACTTTCAGACAGAATTTCAATGACTCATTTGAAACATATACCCCAAATGTTGTGCAGAAAGTAGATGGAAGTTGTATCTTAGAATCAAGAGCATGGGATTGGAAGATGGACAGACCTAAATTTGCAACTACCTCTTTAGACAATTGTTTAATCAATCTGAGTCTCAGTCTCCTCATGTATAAAATGAGAGTCTTATCTCCTTGGCTGAATTGTTGAGTAAAATAAATGCAATATTGTTTGAAGAGTGTCCAACATAAAGCCTGACAAAGAGTTCTGTTTAATTGAAAGAAAGCCTATCTCAAAAAAGTCATATCATCTAATATAAATAGCTACTAGTGTTGAAAAAGAATATTTTTTAGGCTTGTTACACTAGATCTTCAAGAACTTCTTAAGATCAAGGGCAAAATCTGATCACCACGATGCCTGGGGTGTCCTGTGACAGTAGAAAGAGAACAGGCACATTTGCTTTCTCCTAACTCAAATGTGTGATACGGGAAAATGACTTTCTAACTCTGATTCCCAGTTTTCTCATCTGTAAAATGAAAATAAAATCCCTCTCACAGAATTGATGTTAGAATTACATAAAGGGATGATTAGCACAAAAGTCAGATAATGAGAAAGTACTTCATAACAGGTGATAGTTATTATCGGAAAGAGTGGTGTGCTCGCAATACAAATTGATTTCTGATCATAGCATTAACATAAATCAGACCTTATTTTTAAAATATTCCTTCACACAGAGTACTCACTTTATTCATACAGCAACTTCAAGAGTTGGCATGAAAGGAATCATCCTTTATTTTATAGATGAGAAATCTGAGATTCTGAGAGACTTAGGTTTCCTCATATTACACAGCACAGTAGCTGCAGAACTAGACCCAAAGTCAGGTGTCTAACTCTCCACACTTGGATGCTTCTTAGGACAACATATTGCCTTCCAATTTCAGAATACTAACTCCCAGGTTTTGGTTCATTTAAAGACTTTAAGGCCACAACTCCCCAGCATTAAAAAGAAAGGAAAATCATAGGAGTCTTTTAGCTACTTTCCCTCAAATCTTGGTATAGTATTGTAATTAAAAATGATTTCTAAATGTCATTATGACTTTGACTATGAATGTGACTATGACTTTGTTTTTACTTAATGAATAAAATGACTTTTAAGATAGCTTACTGTGAGTTTCAAAGTGTATTCTGTGTTCTTACAATAGAAATTTGAATGTTCCTGTATTTTTCCACTGCAGGTGAATTTGATATTCAAAAGGATGAGAAGACTAATGGTTCTGATTAGAGTGAAGCAGAAAGTGAGGAGAATGTGAGAACTTCCCCACACAGACATTTAGCCAGATAATTTCAGCTTGGGTGTCTGGTACTTTATTTTATTTAAAACAAAATTGGCTCTATTTCTGGAAATCCATGACTTAATTATGTACTTCAATCTTTACCTGAACTAATGTAATTTTCATATACCTAAGATCAAATGAGTAAGGTAGGGCACACACAAAGCATGCATTTTTCATTACACTGTGCTCTTTAATCAACATTTTATGATCCTTAGAGATACCTCCATATTAATGTGTTTGTATCTGTGTAAATAAATATTTTTATGGCATTGTTTGCATGTATTTAGTTTACCATTTTTCAAATGTTATCCATATAACAAGTTTTATGTGAAAACAAAATATTTGGTGATCAAAGATATTTGCATGATGCTGGGGTAAATTAAGTCTCTAAGCAGAGGACAAGGTTATTAAAGATTGTCAGCTTTATTTGACCAGGGATCACTCTTTCATAAAACTTTCCTTCTATGTATTTTTCCATGAGACATACTTTGGTAGATCTTATGTGAACTTGTATAGTGAGGATTTTATTTAATAGTTCTCTACCTCAACTTTCCCATTTTGTTTTGTCAAATAATTGTAGGTGACCACTTCTGAGTTCATTCAGGACTTTTCCAGTTTTAGCACTGAAAGTTCTGCATCCCAGGAAACCCCTGCATTCCAGACATACTGGGTTGGTTGGTCAAGCTTGATGCCTATTATATAATTTGATCTTTAAAAATGTGATTATTATTAAAACATGACTATAAGTGCTTGATACTTCTCTTATCAAGAGGTAGAGTCTGAGTCCCCTACTGTTGCATATGGACTGGCTTTAGTGCCTTGATGCATGATTTCCAAAGTTAGGAAATAAGAGACAATGCAGCTCCCTTCTACCTGGTTTTGTGTTGGGACATAAGAATTTGGAGTCTCGAGACACCATGTAAGAAGTCTGGCTCCCTTATACTTCCACACTGGAGAGACACATAGATAGAAGTACCTTCAGAGCCCCATCTATTCCCATCTCAAAATCTTGAAGTCTCCCCAGCCCAGATTCCAGAACTTGAGTGTACAAATCTACGAGATAACTCCAGCCTCAGCCACCACTGACTGAAAACCCGCAAAACTCTCAGCAAGAACAGCCTAGCTGAGCACAGCTGACCTCTAATACTGTGAGAAAGATGAATAATGGATGATAATTGTTCCTTTTCACCAGTAAGCTTATTACATAGCATAGGTAACTGGAACAACACCAGAAATACTGGTCAGTTCTGTCACACTGAGAACCTATTTCCCAGGTTAATCAGTGATCATTAGGATCACTAAACAAGTTTTTAACTAATATTTACTGAAGGAATACCACTTTATAAACTGCAAGCTATGAACTCACACAAAAATATTTAATATAACGGTCAATCAATATTTATTAGAGCCTATTATTTTTGTGTATTTATTTGTTATTTATGTGTATTATTTATATTGTGTGTGCCTATGTATATATACATTTAAAAGGTATATCAATTAATTTAATTAAGTATAATTAAACTTAAATGTGTTGCTTTAGGGTTTTGTTTGTATTACTACATGATAAAAAGGAGTAAATAGTTACATAGAAAATAAAGAAAGATGAAACAAAGTTGAAAATGAATAAAGGGAAGGAAGGAAAGAAAGGAGAGAGGGAGGGAAATACACAGGAATTCCACTCTCATAGCCAGTTCTCAAGGGAACCTGAAAAAATATGCAGAAGGAGCCTTATGAGAAGAATAAAACTTATAGAACCGTTCTTACAGTTTTCTAGAAGTTGGTTTGGATGTGAATTAGGTTAGGTCATTTCCCTTGAGCATTTGGATTCTCTGCCATCAGTTTAAATCATCAATGTGTCAGTACTTCTGCTTCTGCCACTACCAACTGTCTGCTATTTTTTTCTTATTGCTCTAGCTCCTGCTTACCTATTGCTTCTGTTTACCAAGCTTTCGTTTACTAAAGGCTCATGATCTCTTGGGCCTCTGAGTGTATCCTTTTAGGTTCTTTCTATATGTAACTTGGATTCAAATTCCCCTGAAAGAAAATCTGATTAGTCCAATTAATGACCCACATTTGTACAGATTCTTCAAGTCAAACCACCTCACATATAATCACAGCCACATCTAGAGAGAGTCTGCCATTGGGTTAGATGCCTACTTGGTTCCATCAGCTCTAGTCAGAGAGACTGGCATCATCTCCACATCACATGGCTGCTTAGGGCTGCTCTTTCCACAGTGAGCTGTTGTTTGGATGGTTTTACAGAAGGGGCTATAGAAACGGCAGAGTCCAGGATCAGCCTTCCCAGACCATATGAAAGCATAAACATCACATTCCTATTTGGCACGTCTTTCCTGCTATCACCATTTGGGTCATCATCACACTGTGTGACATTAAAAGAACTGAGTCCTGAAAGCTCTCCTTGATTCTAACCTCATCTGTTTATGCTCTATTTTGCATAGTGCTCTAAGGATTAAAAGTCCAATATACTACACTGATATTGTTCTCCTGCTTCAATCTTCCATCATTGAAGAACCATGTTCCTTAACACAGTTTAAAGTATCCTTCAACATAGAACCCTTAACTATTCCTCAAGCTTTATCCCCCAAATTCCCTTTTAGGAATTCTTGCTCCTTCTATACGAAACTGCTTACCAGTTGCTAGTAACATCCTGGGCCATGATACCCTTGCTCACAAATTTCCTTTTGAAATACCTCATTCCTCCTCTCTCCTCTCTCCCCTCATCCGGAACCAAAGAATTCTTCAAGGCCCGTATCAAATGCCACTTCCTTTATGAAAACATCCTGGATGATCACATTTGGAAATGATCTTCACCTCTCTAACATCACATATTAAGAAGGAGCTATATTTTTACAATAATATGATATATCAGTTTACTAGAATATAAGTTTTTTAAGGTCAGTCAATTTTTTTTACAAGATTATTTGACTCCTCTCCTCTTTTGCCAAGGCATTAAAAACAGTGCCATGAACATAATAAACACAATTTTCTATGTTAATGTACAATTTAGCAAGCTCAACAGAAAAGGCCAGTCCCAGAGAACAAGATTTGGGAGTCAAATAATAAAATTATATTAAAAGGTTTACAAAATTGAGAGGAAAAAATGATAGATGAAAGTAGTTTAAGTTAACATGTTGAGGATTTGTGTTTGGAGAAAATGAACTTAGAGAATTTAGAATAATATTCAAAATTAATTAATTCATTCTTTATTTCAAAATATTTATCATCTAATTACTCTGTGTCAAGCAGTGTTGGAAATGTGGGCATATAGTAAGAAACAAGACAGTAAAGGTCCCTGTCTTTAAGGAACTTACATTCTGGCAAGGAAAACTAAAATTAACCCAGCAAAACAAGCATATAATGTAGTTTCCAGTACTGATAAATTTTATAAAAGAAATTAACTGGAAAAAAGTAGCCTATTTTTGACAGGCAAAGCAAGTTTTTTTTATTATTATTAAGCAGATGGACATCTGGGCAGTGTCTAACAAATTGAGAAAGCTAGCTCTGCAAAAATTCTGTGAGCAGAGATTTCTAAGCAGAAGAGAGAAGAAAAGCAAAGGTCTTGAGGTAAGAAGGGCACAGAGGCCAGCGTGGTTAGAGAAAAGTGAAGGATCAGGAGGGCAGGAAAAATGTTGGAGAGGCGGGCAGGGCACAGAGCCTGCAGACCTCATAAACCATACATAGGAAAGGCTTTGGATTTTTGTCTATGCTTGATGGAGAGACACTGAAGAGTTGTGATCAGTGAAGAGCCATGAATTAATTTATAGTTTAAAAGATAACTCTGATATCTGCATAAAGAATATTTTACAAGGAATAAGATAGGAAACAGGGAAGAGGTATTTCAGTAGTCCAGAGGAGTTGATGGGGCTTGAATGACAGTAGCAATGGTAAGAAGAGTCAGGATTCATTTTTAAGGAGACTCCATGACATAATAATAGATTGATTATAGAGTATGAGCTTATAGAGCCTTCAATTTTCCTTACCAGTATACTTCTAAGTATAGTAAAACACAGTAAAGTGAATATTCTAGTATATTCTGATTTTTAAAAAATTAACAAACCATTAACACATTAGATGAATATAAATTGATCTTACAAGTCACTTAACGAAAACATTTTGAAGAATGGAGAATTCTATCAGGTTATAATTGATTTTTCATGATAAAATTCTGTTTATAGTGAGGTAAAGTATATTATAATAATGTTTTATATTTAAAATGGATATTTTATGTTGTTTGGAAAATACATTGCTAAAAATTGTCTACATTTTAGAAATCTCTAATAAATCAATTAAATTAATAATCGTTACATACAAAAAAAGGAAAAAGCACTATAATTTTTCTAGTTGCCTCACACTGTTTGGATTTAAGAGCATTCACTTCTTCAGACAAAATGGATGTGGATTTTTCTTTAACCAGGAAAATGAATTAAGTGTTACCACAATCTGCTAAATTTTATTTCTTCATGGTATCTGGAAGAATTTTCCTAAAGCATGTTCCTAATCCCATGTCTATAAACTCATTGGATTGTTCTCTCCTTTCCTTCAAACATGCTCCAATACAAAAGAAACTGATAATGAACTATTTTTTATTACTCATCTTTTCATAAATATGAATCCTAGTCAACAGATCACATTTAAATATGGAAGACAGCAATATTTTTCATAAAGACATGATTTTCTGTCATACATAGATTCTTTTCCAATATTTTTATCATTTTTAAGATAGTTTTCACCCTTTTCCTTTTGCTATCTAACAGTTTCTCAACCTAGTTTTATGACATTTTTATACCGATTAGCTGATCTTTTTATCTTTTAATATTTTCCCACAGTTTTTGTTTATAGTTTTCTTTTACTCTTCAGTGCTGTCTGTAAGTTTCTTCTTGCCAGTTTTAATGGTCTATAATTTCCAATGGAAAGTCAGCTGCCAGAACCTTCCTTCCTCTAGTGTTAATGGCTTCTCTTGAGAACCTGCCCTGCCCTCCATCATCTAATTTGAGTCAATGAGGGGGCAGACAAAACAGATGGTTGGCACAAGATGGGATGATTCACTGTTTGAAATCATGGTGAAGAAAATTGGTGAGGGAGAGGGAAGCCTGACATTTGACAGAGCCGTGTAGAAATTGCAGTATCCAGACAAAGTTCAGTTTAATTTTGACTGTTACTTTCCAGATGTACTGATCATATGATTACAATTTTAAGATTATATCGAGAATATACCTTTTCCCAAATGCACTGTAATCATTCCAGCAAAATGAGTTTATCAATGAGTGTCAATGCCAGGATTATTCTCGAAGTTACCTAGTTGCCCTAAGTTATTTTATTGTGCTTTTCATGACATTGAATACCTACTCTACTTCTACTTATGTGAAGCTTACTTTTTTTGCATAATCTGTCTTCATGTCATTTCACTGACTTCTTTGCAAGTTATAGCTACAGATGAAACCTCAAACAGCTTTGTAAGGTAAGAAGTAAACTATATATATTTTATTTGATTTCTCTTTATATTCTATTGCCACAAATTTATGGCATGAGACTATATAACTAAGTCATTGTGATAATATAAAGAGAATGATACAACAAAATTTAGAATACACATATTTAGAATTTAAAATCTCTTTAATTTGTACACAAGGGTTTCTTAATTGAAATGAAATAGAATAAAAGATATAGTAAAGCCATGATGATAAGTTAATATTATAGACCATGCATTCTAGACAGGGAAAATGTCATTCCCCTGGGGGAAAAAAATGGATCTTGGGGAATAAAAACCTGAGATATTACAATGCTTTGTAACCCTCCAAAGGACCACGTTACATAAACACATATATAGTATTTTCTGATATTAACATTTTATGGGATGACGGATTAGGAAAAATATTTTTAAAGGTTCCTCAGGGGGATGTAATTTTTAAAAAGCTTGAAAAATACTCTTAAAGACAAGTCTTTCTTTGTCCCAATGCAATGACAAATGATGGTTTTGTGATCAACCTTCCATGTATCTACAATTATAAATGATTATTATATAGTGGGTCAACCTGATACACTGAAAATCAAATAAAAAAGCTGTGAGCTTACTTGCACAATCTTCTTATAAGGGAAATGTTTAAAGTTAAAATATACTAAAAAGTTATAGCAGAAAGGGTGTAATAGTCATAAGAAAGCATCTAATAGGCAATGTTTAAACATATACACATATCCAGTGTTTCACATATAGGAAGTTTTCTAAACACCATTCCACACAAATGAAGACATTTCTTAGCAATGAAAGTAGTTGTCAAAGAGAGGTATGCCTTCTACACTTTCTTCACTGCCAATATTAACAGGATAGCAAAATTAATATTAAACAGCATATGTGTGTGCACAAAATGCAAATGAATACCTGACTATATTGTTTGAATATTTTTATTTTATGCACTACAGGTATTTTAATCATAAACCAATATAGTTTTAGAGGCTATGGAAGTAATTCAAATACAAGGAAAAGATGATGAAAATCACTGAGTATTTTAAATGCAAAAGTGAAGTTAGGGTAAAAAGAAATCTAAACACATTGGGTTTTTAGAGAGAGATCATTGGTAACTTACTGAAAGACCGTTTTACCAGAGCAGTTGGGCCAAAGCCTGATTATAAGAGAAGAGGCATGCATACTCAGCCACACTTAATGTGGTCCTTATCCATAGCAACCCAAATTTTGTTGATTTTTGTACATTTCCAGATTGTAAACAGCATGATGGCAGAACTGTATTCTGTCCTGTGATCAATATAGTGCCTACAACTATGACTAGAAAGTGTATGTGTGTGTGTGTATGTATTTATGTGTGTGTGTTTTATGCTAAACAGATATTTTTGAAATGTAAAGAAGTTGCATAGGAACGAAGGACTAAATGCAGCTTACTCTTAATTTTAATAAATTAGTGATATGGAAAGAAACAGGACAGATGTTTGAGGAAATAGTCGGAGGTAGAGAAGTTAATTTTAAGATTCCCAGTACCTGGAAACTCTCCACAAAGTATTAGGTTCAATATAAACTAGGCTTTATTCAACTTGCCTCACACAGCCTTGGAATTTATTGTACACTTCAAAGAATTATAGGGAATTAGTGACATAGTCAGGGTTAAAACCCTAATTTACTGCTCAGCCAACTAAACTAGAGTCCAAGTAAATGCTCATCTTTTCTTTGCTGAACACTATTTCTATTGTATCATGTATTATATTCTTTGCATTTCTTATCTATTTTTCTTGAGTGCTATTTTTAGGCATACTATGGATTCTTAAATTTGGTTAAAACACAATGGATACTACTCTGCTTAAGCACTTTATAAATTTAATTTTTAAGCTTTGCATACTATGTTTATAAATGGTCATGTAGTTATCTTCCCAAATTATATTAATCATAAGGTATTACCAAGTTAATTTAAAATAACTATTATTAATATACTAAGGGATCTAAGAGAAAGTTGGACAAGTGCAAAATCAGATGAAATGAAAACTGTGAGAGAGAATTAGTTGGCAATGCTATAAATAAAAACATATTAACAGAGATGTACAACGTCTTTGATGAGCTAATAAAATAAAAACAGCCCAAAACAGCCAAGGTAAGAATCAGTGAACTTGGAAGATAGGTCGATAGAAATTACTCAAACTGAAAACAAAAAGAAAAAATAGTAAAAAAGAAAAGAGAAAAGAATAGAAAAAAGAAAATCAGAGCAAAAGTATTTATTAGTTTTTCAAAAGTGAAGTAATAAATACTTTCACAGATGAAACTGAAGGAGTTCATTGCCAGCAAAAATTAACTCTACAAAAACTTTCTAAGAAAATTTTTCAGGCAAAAAAATTATGAGGCTGAAAACATGGATCTACATAAGAAAATAAAAAACACTGAAAATAGAATAAATGAAGGTAAAATTAAATTTATTTTTTCTCATTTTTAGTTGCTCTAAAGTAATATCTGACTGTGTAAAGGAAAAACAGTAGGAATTCATTGATGTTTATAGCATAATTAATACAGAAGTTATAACAAAAATAGCACAAAGGATGGGAGGGTGGAGGAGGAATATATGATTGTGAGAACTTTACACCATATATATAAAGTGGATACTATTTTTTGAAGGTAGACTTTGATTAATTAAAGGTGTATACTATACATCTTTAGGGAAACCACTAAAAAATGTCCAAAAAAGTCGATAAAACAAATTAAATGAAATCATAAAAATTCTTAAATTAACACAAAGGAAGGCAGAAAAGGAGGTAAGGACACAAAGAAAAGATGAATACATGTAAAACAGGTAACAAGATGGTATATTTCAATTTAACTATACCCATAATCTTATTAAATATGAATGACTTTAATACACAAGATAACTGAGGATTGTTAGTCTGAGGAAAAGCAAGACCCAACTCTAGACTGTCTATAAGAAATCTACTTTAAATAGAAAGACATAGTAGATAGGTTAAAAATAAAAGGATGTAAACAGATACACCATACAAACTTTAAACAAAAGACAGCTCAGATAACCATATTACTTTTAGATATAACTTCAAAATAGGGAAGATGATCAGGTAGAGGGAGTAACATCACACAATGAAAAAAGGGGAAATTCTCCAAGACCTACCATCCTAAATGTTAATGCTCCTACCAACAGAACTTCACAATACGTAAAGCAAAAACTGATGGAACTGAAGAGAGAAATAGACAACTTCACAATTATAGTTGAATACTTCAACACTCCTTATCAATCATTAATATAATAAGCAGTAAATTATGGTACAAAAAATCAGTAAAGGTATAGGAGAACTAAACAATGCCATCAAATAGCTAGTCTCAATAGATGTTTATTGAAAACTCCACTCAATAACAGGAAAATACACTTTCTTTTCAAATGCAGAAGAAATATTTTCCGAGGTAGACGATATTCTGGGCCATAAAACAAACCTGAATACACATAAAAGAGTGTAAGTCATATGAAGTATACTCTCAGACTATGATGGAATTAACTCAGAATTCAATAACAGAAATATATCTAGACAGTATTTAAAATTTAGAAATTAACATATTTCTGAATAACTCACATATCAAAGAAGTCTCAAATAAGTTTAAAATATTTTGAACAGGATAGGAATGAAATGCTAGGTATCAAAATTTGAAGAATGCAGTTAAAGTTTATAGAAAGTATATACTATTAAATATTATTACTGGAAACAGGAAAGGTCAATATCAATAACCTGAGACTCAACATTTAGTAACTAGAAAAAGAGAACCTTGAACTCAAAGCAAGCAGAAGGAAGGAAGTAAAAGTATTAGAGTAGGATTCAATGGAACTGAAAACAGAAAAACAATAATCAATAAATGTAAAAGATTGTTCCTTGAAAGGATCTATGAACTTGATAAATATCAGAAAACATTGATTAAAAAAACATAGGGAATTGCCAATATTGGGAATGAAAAAGGAGGTATCAATACTGAATCAAAATATTAAAAGTGCAATAAGGGTATACTATGAAAAATTTCATGCCCATAAATCCAACAATTTAGGTGAAATAGATCAGTTCCCTGAAAGATACAAACTGCTGAAACTCACGCAAGGAACAGATAACATGAAAAGTCTATATCTAGTCAATACTTTAAAAATTGAATTACAGTTAAAAATCTTCCAAAAAATAAAGCTTCAGACCCATATGGTTTTATTGATAAATTCTACCATTTAATGATGAAATAATACCAATTCTACACAACCCTTTGGAGAAAATAGAAAAACAATGTAACACTTCTCAGCTCCTTTTATGAGTCCAGCAATACCTTGATACCAAAACCATTAGACAGTGTAAGTGTCTCATCAGAGAGTGAAAGTGAAAAATATTAATTTTGCAATGGAGAAACCTGAAGACACTACCTTAACCAAATGATCTAGTATAATGTCACTATAAATACGCCATATTGATATTATGTAGCATCTGATATGATGCAATTCTTCCCTAATGGACCTAACCTCAGCCTAATCATGAGAAAACATCAGACAAGTCCAAATTTAAGGTACAGTCTACTAAAATACTTAACAATTACTCTTTAAAATGATAAGATTGTGAAAAACAAGGAAAAGCTAACAAACTTTCACAAACTGGAGAAGACTAAGGAGACATGACAACTAAATGTGATGTAATACCTTGATTTGGACACTGGAAGAGAAAAGTATACTGAGCAAAAACTGTAGAAATCTGAATAGAGTCTATAATTTAGTTAATAGTATCGAACCGATGTTAATGTCTAAGTTTTGGGAAATGTACCCTGGTTATGTAAGATGTTAATACTAGAGGAAGCAGAGTGATAGATATACAACAACTCTCTTACTATTTTTGCAGCTCTTCTTTAAATCTAAAATTATTAAAAATACTGATTTAAATTTATATTATGTCTTTTTATAAGGCCCCTTTAGTCAAAAACATTCCGTTCTGTTCATGTGCTGCCTGGCATGCAAATTTGTCCTATTATTCTGATATTAGAGTATTAACTATGGTTTAGTAACAAAATAATTTTATAAGAGAATATTAAGGATTGAATTTTAAAGAGTAAATTTTACCAAAAAATATTTCATCATTTAAGTATTTTAAAATATAAAATGTCACTTGTGTCAGTATACGTATTTAGAATTCATTCTTAATTAACACTAATAAAAGACCCTTCCTAACTGGCTAGGTTACTTCTTGATCTTCATTATAAATATTTTAACAATTACTTAGAGAAACGTTTGATAAATAAATAAGATAAACTCATGTAAAATATGCCATCAGAAATAACTTAGTGTTAATAACTGCAATGATTATCATAAATTTTTAACTGATTAATTCTATCACAGTGATCAACACCCATTTTTTTAAAATAAATTTATTTAACTTATTTTTGGCTGCATTGGGTCTTCATTGCTGTGCGTGGGCTTTCTCTAGTTGCAGGGCTCAAACCCAGGTCCCCTGCATTGGCAGGCAGATTCTTAACCACTGCTCCACCAGTGAAGCCCAACACCCATTTTTATTATATCCAAAATGTCAGTTTCATTTAACAGCCCTAGATAAAAATTTCTCTTGAATAAGTAACTCTAAAGCTGATTATAATATATGCACAGATTGAGTTATTTCTACATAAGCTAGAAAATTTGGAAATGGCCTTCTAATTCAATAATATATTTGTAAAAAATAGGTGAAAATAACGAGGTATATAAAGGTTAAGTGACTAAATGTCACATTATTATCAAGAAAGTCAGAAGAAAAACCCAGTCCCTGACTCCAGAACAAGTGTTTTATTCATGCCATACCATGGAATGTCAAAGAAAAATGAATCAACTGGAATCAAACAAAAGAAAGCAAAACAAGAAAGCAGATAAATCCAGAAGGTAGAATATTGTGGGAAAGCTGGTCTAGTCTCATGAACAGGGAGTTTTATTAGATTGCATGTTATTTGAGGGAATGACAATCAGAAGCAGAGCCTGGTCTGGGACTGTATTTCAGGAAATGTTAATATACTAGATGAAATGACTTACTGAAATGAAAAGAAAGAGGTTAATGATTGAAAAATCAACATCGTATAGCAGATATAGTATCTTCGCAACTTTTCTGTGATCTATAACTATTTTAAAATAAAATGTCTATTAAAAATCAAATAGTCATATATGTTTGTTGTGTCTCTGTGTGGTTTGCTCATGAATATATACAAAAAATATACACTAAAATATCAGAAGACACAATTTTTGAGTAGTGAGAATACGTTTTGTCATACTTTATTTTTGCTTTCTAAATGTCATTAATTTATACAATATTTATGACTTCTATAATAACAAAATCTTATTTTTAAAAATAAAAGAAAATTCCTTGCATTACTCTAAAAGAGAACAATGAAAAGCATCAAAAATAACTTGAGTGCTTTGTTTATGGCTGATACAACCAATCAAGAAAGAAAAATACTTCAGATTCTTTATGTATATATGGCTCAAATTTACTAATTATTTACATTTAAAAACAATTTTAGATGACATTTTCAATTTTCACACTCAACTCCTACTTATATGAACCAAATCATAACAAAACACCTTAGCAAAAGTTATAGATATCAGTAATAAAAATTCAGTTCAAATGGTCTCAGAATTCAGCTGAATTACTCAGTTATTTTATGTAAACTGATTACTCTGCCCTAAATATATTTGTTCAATAGACATATTTAATAATACCAATCAATTAGTTTTTAAATTATCAGAATAGATTTTAGAAACACTAAGAAAAATATTGGATTTCTTATTCTCCCAAAAGTTAATGTTAGTAATTCAACCAAAGATGAGAAGTATTTCCTTTATATATCAGTTATTAATAATTGGGACATATGTGTTTTTAAGCTTTCTCTTAACTTTGTATATTCTGTAGAAGAGTCTCAACTGGTAATACACTAAACAGAAGTACTTTGTAATTATACCAAAATTGACATAAAAATAAGGATAGAAAAAGATAATTGCAACCTTTGAAAATTTGTATTTTATTTTTCTGACACAAACTCAGAGTCTCCATGTAGCTCTTAACTATTTTAAAAAGTATGCTGGATTTTGCAATGTATCTCTCTAAATGTGTAGATTAAAAAAAGTTCCAGAACAATTTCAATTTGTAAAAAGAAAATACAGTAAACATCTGGTTTTTTTTTTACCAGGAGTTGAAAACTTCAAACCCTAGATAATACTTAACATAAAAAACAAGTTAATGATTTTATAACACGATCAACTGATCAATTCATAGAGTCTTTCTTATATGATCTTATTGACAATGAAAAATCAAAGAACTGTGTGCCTCCTGTACCACTGCCACTTAAAGTATGCTGTGGAAAAAGCTGTCCCACATTCCCACACTTAATAGAATTTATTTTTAAGTCAATTAGAATGGAAAGGAGAAAGAAAAGTAAGAGCCTAGAAGTGAAAGAAGATGATTCCAAATGCAATTAAATTTAACAACATTTAATTTGAAGTTGTAAACGAGGCTACTATTTGTAAATCTGATGCATTTATGGGTATCTATATGTAGTTTCCAACAAATCAGCAAAGAGAATACTTGCCAATAGGAAAAAGAGCAAACAATAATTTGAATTAGCTGGAGACTAATTTCAGAAGATAAAATATTTATTTCATGTTTATATCAGCTCTTAAGTAGGATATGAAGATTATGATTGGCTTGAATAAATATTTCATCAGTAGTCTGTTTCCAGAGCTTTTCAGTTTTGCCATGTAAAGACATTTTGTATAAAGTTCTTTCTTATTGATGAAAATAATAAATCTAATTCATTCTCATCACTATATTTTGTGTACCACTGTTTTAGATCATGTTGAAATATAATTTATATTTTGTCATTTAGATTACTGATGTCTCCTATTTATGCTGGAGTAAAAACTATTAATTTCTTCATATTAAACTGAGCTTCATATTAAACACCTGTTATTGAGTCCTGAATTTCTATTTCCTGCAATATGGCAAACTAGATGTCTATAGAAACCTGTATCATACAGCCCCAATAAATCTGCAGATTAAAAATATTGTGTGATTGTGTATGTGTATATATATATGTATACATATATATGTGTATATAAATAAATATACCAGTAGAAAATTAAGGGTATTTGTTATAGGCCAAAGGTAATTAAGAAAGTATATATACTTAGCAAAAAACAAAAAAAAATTGCCATGGGAACATATGACAGTACTTGATGGTTTGGAGCAAGAGGATGTTGGATCACAAGTTTAAATAATAATGGAAAACAAACAGAGAAGTTTTAAAACACCTCTAACCAGAGTTCCAGAGGAGTTAGGAGACAACTGGAGAGCCATTATCCAAAACAATATTTGGTGAGAATTTTCCTGAATTAATACAATTTAACCGTTCTTGGGCTCAGGAAGCCATTCCAATCCTGAGTTGAAAAAAACATGGAGAGATCTATATCTGTACAGATCATTGGCAAACTGAAGGAAAATAATAGAAAAATAATCTGAAATGGAGCCATAGGAAAAAAAATGCAGACTAGAAACTAGAAATGAAGGACAAGAAAAACAAGAGTTGACTTTTTAAACAGCAACAGCAGAAACAAGAAAGCAGTGGATTTTATCTTCGAAGTTTGGTGAAAAACAATTGTTCATCAGAATTCTCTATTTGGTGTTATGAGCTTAATTGTGCCCCCACCCCCCAAAATAGATGTTAAAGTCCTATCACCCAGTACCTCAGAATGTGACCTTATTTGCAAATAGGATCCTTGGCGATATAATTACTAAAGTTAAGATGAGGTCATACCGGTGTTAGGTGGGTCTTTAATCCAATGTGATTGGTGTTTTTCTAAAGAGTGGGGAAGGAACAAGGACATGCAAGAAAGAAGCTCATGGACGATGTTGGTAGAGATTCAAGTCTGGTGGCTGCGAGATAAGGAAGGCCATGGATTGCAGGTAAACCATCAAGAGCTAGAAAGAAGAAAAGATGGATTCCTTCTTACAGATTTTGGAAAGAGCATGACTCCACTGATACCTTTATTTCAGATTTTTAGACATCCAAATTGTGAAACAATAAATTTCTGTTGTTTCAAGCCACCTAGTTTGTGGTACTTTGTTAAGTCGTCCTGAGGAAATCATATACCCAGAAAACTTACATGTTAGGAATTAGTGGACAAACTAACACTGAGAGGTTTCATGACAAAATACACTTAAAAAATCAAGAAAGAAAATGACTTTTGAAAGAAAGTGAGAGAAGTAGCAAGCCATGAGCCAAAAATATGGTAAATTTTATGTCTCTAAACAGACATTGACTGTATAAAGCAACATCAATGTTTTCTTCTTCCTACAGATAGAAAGATAAAAATACTGGATCACAGTGATATAAAAGACACTAAGGGTGTGTTTGAATTAAAGAATAGTTCTAAAGTAACTTCATTATTTGAGATGAGGGTAAAAGTATTAACTTTAGAATTTGTTTAGTTGAAGTCACATGTTGAGCTTTTCTGGAAAAAGAAAAATATAATTTCCAAAACAATAGGGTGGAAAAAGGAGAATGAGAAAGTTGTGGGAGGAATATCAACCAATCCAAAAGAGGATAAAAGTAAAATACAATAAACCTAGCAAAATGTAAAACTGCAGAAAGGTCTAAATTAAAGATAAACCTAAATATTTTGTTACCATGTCAACTCTCTTTTTATTTTTTTCTTTCAATTTTATATATTTACTTGATTGACATACAGCATTGTATAAGTTTAAGGTGTACAGCACAATGATTTGGTTTACATGTACTGTGAAATGATTACCAGAGTAAGTTTAGTGAACTTCCATCATTTCATATAGATAAAACATAAAAGAAAAAAAAATTTCCTATAATGAGAGCTCTTAAGATTTACTCTCTTAACAACTTTCATATGTAACATAGAGCCGTGTTCATTATATTAATCATGTACATTATATCCTTAGTACTTAATGTACCTTATAACTGGAAGTTGGAACCTTTTGACCAGTTTCATTCAATTCCCCCTTACCCTAACCCCACCTCTGATAACCACAAATCTGCTATCTTTTCCTAATAGTTTGTTTGCTTGTTTGTTTTGTGAAGTCTAATTGACCTACAACACTATGTTAGTTACTGGTGTACAATAAAGTGATTCGATATTTCTATACATTACAAAATTATCACCACAATAAGCCTAGTTACCATGTCACCATACAACATTACATTATTATTGATTATATTTCCCATGCTGTACATAACATTCCTGTGACTCATTTATTTACTTTGTAACTGGGAGTTTGTATGCATGTACCTCTTAATTTTCCTCGCCTATTTCACTCATCATTCCCCACCTCCAGCAATCACCTGTTTGTTCTCTGTATCTATGACTCTGTTTCTGTTTTATGCTCATTTGTTTTGTTTTTCAGATTCCACATATAAATGGGATCATACAATATGTGCCTTTCTCTGTCTGACTTATTTCACTTAGCATAATACCCTCTAGGTCCATCCATGTTGTCACAATTGGCAAGATTTCATTCTTTTTTATGGCTGAGTAGTATTCCGTTGTATATAAATACCACATCTTCCTTATCTATTCATCTATTGATGGTCTCTTAGGTTGCTTCCTATCTTGGCTCTTATGAATAATGATTCCAATTAACACAGGACTGTATATTTTTTAATTAATATTTTTGTTTTCTTTGGAAAACTACCCAGAAGTAGAATTGCTCTATCATATGGTAGCTCTATTTTTAATTTTTTGAGGAACCTCCATACTGTTTTCCATAGTGGCTGCACCAGCTTACATTCCCACCAACAGTGCAGGGGGCTTACCTTTTCTCTACATTCTCATAACCACAACAATTTTAAAAGACAAATTTTATCAGATGGAATTTTTAAAAAAACGCTTTATGCAATTTGTATTAAAGTAAAAGCACAAAAAGACTAAAACTATAGCAAATAATGTGCCTGTGCAACACTGACAACAACAAAAAACTGTTATAGCTGTATTAGTATCAGATTAAACTCACCAGGAAGTGAACATGTACATATCTAAAACCAAATTTCAAAAATGGACATAATTACAAGGAAAATGGACAACTTTACTATTATGTTAGAAAATTTAAACACATCTCTCTCACACATATCACTAATATATCCAAAAGATAATAAAACAAGTAAGAATTTTAACATCTTTCCACTCTTAACTGGTTGGTCATATATCAAACATTGCATCAAAGACACATTCTCATCAAACCTACAGGAAAAATTTTGAAAATTAAAAAAAATTGAAAATTGAAGATGCTTTAAAAATATTTAAAGAAAAATTAATAATGTATCATGGGGTCCATTAAATATGTAGAAATAAAATGTATAAAAACAAGCAAACAACTAAGGAGGGATGCATATATATGCTTAAAATATTCTTCTATGTGAAGTGTCATAATATTGTTCACAGATGGAGTGTGATAGGTTTAAGATGTATTCTGTATCTCTAGAGCAATTACTAGGGAACTAAAAGAAAGAAGTAAAGCTTATAAGCCAACAGTGTAGATAAAATGGAATCATAATGAATACTCAGTTAATCCAAAATAAGGGAAAAATAAGAAAATTAGAATAAGTATAGATTGGTCAACTAGAAAACAAGTAGCAGGATGATACGTTTGGACCTAAGCATATCAATAATTGCATTAAATGTAATGATCTAAACACTGCAATTAAGAGAGAGATTATAACATTGGAAAAAATCAAGAACCAGTTACATGATATTAACGATACATATAATTTAATCATTAAAACACTTATAGGTTAAATGAAAAAAGTTATGCTACTCAACCTCTAACTATATGAAAGGTCAAGTGACCATATTAATATCAGGTAGAGTAGATTTCAGAACAAGAACTGTACCAAAGATAAAAAAAATTGATCTTATCTATAAATATATCTATGTACCTATTAACAGAGCTTCAAAATAAATGACGCAACAACTGATATAAATGAAAGAATAAATAGAATCAATTATATTTGGAAATTTCTACACTCCTACCTCAGAAATTAATAGTTTAAGTAGAAAAAAAATAGTAAGAATAAAGAAGACATGAATAATATTAAAAACCAACTTGACTTAATTGACATTTACAGAACACCACCAATCCTACCATCAACACCAGAATGCATATTCTTTTTGGGTGCACTTGGAATATTCACCAAGATAGCCTATATTGTAGGCCATAAAACAATTTATTTAATAGAATTTGTGTTATACAGATTAAGAGTATAGAGAGACTACAAGCATACTTTGTTTATGCATTTTGCTTTATTGTGCTTCACAAATATTGTGTTTTTTGCAAACTGAAGATTTTTGGCAACCCTGTGTCAAGCAAGACTATTAGCTCCATTTTTCCAACAGCATTTACTCACTTCCTGTCTCTGTGTCACATTTTGATAATTCTAACAATATTTCAAACTTTTTCATTATTATTATATTTGTTATGGTAATCTGTGATCAGTGATCTTTGATGTTACTATTATAATTGTTTTGGGGCACCAGGAACCATGCCCATATAAGATGGCAAACTTAATTGATAAACGTTGTGTGTGTTTTGACTGCTCCATTCACTGGCCATTCCCCCATGTCTCTCCCTCTCTTTGGCCCTCCCTCTTCTCTGAAACACAACAATATTGTAATTAGGTGAATTCATAACCTACACAATGGCCTCTAAGTGTTCAAGTAATAGGAAGAGTCTTTAAATCACTTTAAATCAAAGGCTAGAAATGATTAAGCTTAATGAGAAAGGTTTGTCAAAAGCTGAGGCAGGCTGAAAGCTAAGCCTCTTGCACCAAACAGTTAGCCAAGTTGTGAATGTGATGAGAAAGCTCTTGAAGGGAGTTGAAAGTGCTACTCTCGTAAACACAGCAATGATAAGAAAGCTAAATAGGGCTTCCCTGGTGGCGCAGTGGTTGAGAGTCCGCCTGCTGATGCAGGGGACGCAGATTCGTGCCCCAGTCCGGGAAGATCCCACAAACCATGGAGCGGCTGGGCCTGTGAGCCATGGCCGCTGAGCCTGTGCGTCCGGAGCCTGTGCTCCGCAATGGGAGAGGCCACACCGGTGAGAGGCCCACGTACCACAAAAAAAAAAAAAAAAAAAGAAAGCTAAATAATGTTATTGCTAACGTGGAGAAAGTTTTAGTGTTCTGGATAGAAAATCCGACCAACCACAACATTTCCTTAAGCCAAAGACTAATCCAGAGCAGGGACCTAAGTCTCTTCAATTCTATGAAGGCTGAGAATGATAAGGAAGCTGCAGAAGAAAAGTTTGAAGCTAGAAGAGGTTGGTTCATGAGGTTTGAGAAAAGAAGCCATCTTCATAACATAAAAGTACAAAATGAGGCACCAAGTGCTGATGTAGAAGCTGCAGCAAGCCGTCCAAAAGATCTAGCTAAGATAATTAAGAAAGCTGGCTATGCTAAACAATAGATTGTTCATTAGACAAACAGCCTTCTATTGGAAGAAGACTTTCATAGCCAGAGAGGAGAAGTCAATGCTTGGCTTCAAAGCTTTAAAAGATCGGCTGACTGTTGTGTAAGGAGCTAGTGCAGCTGGTGACTTTAAGATGAAGTCAGTGCTCAATTACCATTCTGAAGATACTAGGGCCCTTAAGAATTATGTTAATTCTACACTGCCTGTGCTCTATAAATGCAATAACAAAGCCTGTATGACAGCACATCTGTTGATAACATGGTTTACTGAATATTTTAAGCCCACTGTTGAGGGTTGCTGTTCAGAAGAAAGATTTTTTTTGAAATACTATTGCTTATTGCCAATGCAACTGTCACCCAAGAGCACTGATGGAGATGTACAACAAGACTTGTGTTGTTTTCATGCCTACAAACACCACATTCAATCTGAAGGCTATAGGTTAAGGAGTAATTTTGACTTTCAAGTCTTTTTATTTAAGAAATATATTTCAGGGCTTCCCTGGTGGCGCAGTGGTTGAGAGTCCGCCTGCCGATGCAGGGGACATGGGTTCGTGCCCAGGTCTGGGAAGATCCCACATGCCGCGAAGCGGCTAGGCCCGTGAGCCATGGCCGCTGAGCCTGCACGTCCGGAGCCTGTGCTCCGCAACGGGAGAGGCCACAACAGTGAGAGGCCCATGTACTGCAAAAATAAATAAATAAATAAATAAAATTAAATACAAAGAAAAAGTACTAAAAGCAGCAAGGGAAAAACAACAAATAACATAAAAGGGAACTCCCATAAGGTTAACAACTGATCTTTCAGCAGAAACTCTGCAAGTCAGAAGGGAGTGGCAGGACATCTTGAAAGTGATGAAAGGGAAAAACCTACAACCAAGATTACTCTACTCAGCAAGAATCTCATTCAGATTTAACGGAGAAATTAAAACCTTTACAGACAAGCAAAACCTAAGAGAATTCAGCACCACCAAACCAGCTTTACAACACATGCTAAGGGAACCTCTCTAGGCCGGAGAGACAAGAGAAGGAAAAGACCTACAATATCCAACACAAAACCATTAAGAAACTGGCAATCGGAACATACATATAATTACCTTAAAAGTAAATGGATTAAATGCTTCCACCAAAAGACATAGACTGGCTGAATGGATACAAAAACAAGACCCATATATATGCTGTCTACAAGAGACCCACTTCAGACCTAGGGACACATACAGACTGAAAGTGAGGGGATGGAAAAAGATATTCCATGCAAATGGAAATCAAAAGAAAGCTGGAGTAGCAATTCTCATATCAGACAAAATAGACTTTAAAACAAAGACTATTACAAGAGACAAAGAAGGACACTACATAATGATAAGGGGATCAATCCAGTAAGAAGATATAACAGTTGTAAATATTTGTGCACCCAAGGTAGGAGCGCCTCAATACATAAGGCAAATACTAACAGCCATAAAAGGGGAAATCGACAGTAACACAATCATAGTAGGGGACTTTAACACCCCACTTTGACCAATGGACAGATCATCCAAAATGAAAATAAATAAGGAAATACAAGCTTTAAATGATACATTAAACAAGATGGACTTAACTGATATTTATAGGACATTCCATCCAAAAACAACAGAACACACTTGGAACATTTCCAGGATAGAGCATATCTTGGGTCACAAATCAAGCCTTGATAAATTTAAGAAAATTGAAATTGTATCAAGTATCTTTTCTGACCACAACGTTATGAGATTATATATCAATTACAGGAAAAAATCTAAAAAATACAAACACATGGAGGCTAAACAATACATTACCTAATAACCAAGAGATCACTGAAGAAATCAAAGGGGAAATCAAAAAATACCTAGAAACAAATGACAAAACACGACGACCCAAAACCTATGAGATGCAGCAAAAGCAGTTCTAAGAGGGAAGTTTATAGCAATACAATCCTACCTTAAGAAACAAGAAACATCTCAAAGAAACAACCTAACCTTAAACCTAAAGCAATTAGAGAAAGAAGAACAGAAAACCCCCAAAGTTAGCAGAAGGAAGGAAATCATAAAGATCAGATCAGAAATAAGTGAAAAAGAAGAGAAGGAAACAATAGCAAAGATCAATAAAACTAAAAGCTGGTTCTTTGAGAAGATAAACAAAATAGATAAACCATTAGCCAGACTCATCAAGAAAAAAAGGGATAAGAATCAAATCAACAGAATTAGAAATAAAAAAGGAGAAGTAACAACTGACACTGCAGAAATACAAAGGATCATGAGAGATTACTACAAGCAACTATATGCCAATAAAATGGACAACCTGGAAGAAATGGACAAATTCTTAGAAATGCACAACCTGCCAAGACTGAATCAGGAGGAAACAGAAAATATGAACAGACCAATCACAAGCACTGAAATTGAAACTGTGATTAAAAATCTTCCAACAAACAAAAGCCCAGGACCACATGGCTTCACAGGCGAATTCTATCAAACATTTAGAGAAGAGCTGACACCTATCCTTCTCAAACTCTTCCAAAATATAGCAGAGGGAGGAAGACTCCCAAATTCATTCTATGAGGCCACCATCACCCTGATACCAAAACCAGACAAAGATGTTACAAAGAAAGAAAACTTCTGGCCAATATCACTGATGAGCATAGATGCAAAAATCCTCAACAAAATACTAGCAAACAGAATCCAACAGCACATTAAAAGGATCATACACCACGATCAAGTGGGGTTTCTCCCAGGAATGCAAAGATTCTTCAATATACGCAAATCAATCAATGTGATACACCATATTAATAAACTGAAGGAGAAAAACGATATGATCATCTCAATAGATGCAGAGAAAGCTTTCAACAAAATTCACACCCATTTATCATAAAAACCCTCCAGAAAGTAGGCATAGAGGGAACTTACCTCAACATGATAAAGGCCATATATGACAAATCACAGCCAACATCATTCTCAATGGTGAAAAACTGAAAGCATTTCCTCTACGATCAGAAAAAAGACAAGGTTGCCCCCTCTCACCACTATTATTCAATATAGTTTTGGAAGTCTTAGCCACAGCAATCAGAGAAGAAAAAGAAATAAAAGGAATCCAAATTGGAAAAGTAGAAGTAAAGCTGTCACTGCTTGCAGATGACATGATACTATACATAGAGAATACTAAATATGCTACTAGAAAACTACTAGAGCTAATCAATGAATCTGGTAAAGTAGCAGGATACAAAATTAATGCATAGAAATCCCTTGCATTCCTATACACTAATGATGAAAAATCTGAAAGTGAAATCAAGAAAACACTCCCTTTTACCATTGCAACAAAAAGAATAAAATATCTAGGAATAAACCTGCCTAAGGAGACAAAAGACCTGTATGCAGAAAATTATAAGACACTGATGAAAGAAATTAAAGATGATACAAATAGATGAAGAGATATATCATGTTCCTGGATTGGAAGAATCAACAGTGTGAAAATGAAAATGACCATACTACCCAAAGCAATCTATAGATTCAATGCAATCCCTATCAAATTACCAATGGCATTTTTCACAGAACTAGAACAAAAAATTTCACAATTTATATGGAAACACAAAAGACCCTGAATAGTCAAAGCAATCTTGAGAAAGAAAAACGGAGCTGAAGGAATTAGGCTCCCTGACTTCAGACTATACTACAAAGCTACAGTAATCAAGAAAGCATGGTACTGGCACAAAACCAGAAATATCGTTCAATGGAACAGGATAGAAAGCCCAGAGATAAACCCACGCACATATGGTCACCTTATCTTTGATAAAGGAGGCAAGAATATACAATGGAGAAAAGGCAGCCTCTTCAATAAGTGGTGCTGGGAGAACTGGACAGCTACATGCAAAACAATGAAATTAGAACACTCCCTAACACCATACACACACAAAAAAACTCAAAATGGGTTAAAGACGGTAATGTAAGGCCAGACACTATCAAACTCTTAGAGGAAAACATAGGCACAACACTCTATGACATAAATCACAGCAAGATCCTTTTTGACCCACCTCCTATAGAAATGGAAATAAAAACAAAAATAAACAAATGGGACCTAGTGAAACTTAAAAGCTTTTGCACAGCAAAGGAAACCATAAACAAGATGAGAAGACAACCCTGAGGATGGGAGAAAATATTTGCAAATGAAGCAACTGACAAAGGATTAATCTCCAAAATTTACACGCAGCTCATGCAGCTCAATATCAAGAAAACAAACAACCCAATCCAAAAATGGGAAGAAGACCTAAATAGTCATTTCTCCAAAGAAGTTATACAGATTGCCAACAAACACATGAAAGAGTGCTCAACATCATTAATCATTAGAGAAATGCAAATCAAAACTACAATGAGATATCATCTCACACTGGTCAGAATGGCCATCATCAAAGGCCACCCCTAGAGGGGTGGGATAGGGAGGGTGGGAGGGAGGGAGACACAAGAGGGAAGAGATATGGGGATTTATGTATATGTATAACTGATTCACTTTGTTATAAAGCAGAAACTAACACACCATTGTAAAGCAATTATATTCCAAAAAAGATGTAAAAAAAAAAAAAAAAAGAGAGAGAAGAAAAACCCTGTACTTTTCATATGACTTAGCAATCCCACTTCTGGGTATTTACCTAGCACAAATGAAAACATATGTCCACACACACCATAAAAACCTTGTAGGGAAATAAAGAAGCTTTATTCATAACAGTTGAAAACTGGGTACAATCCAAATGTCTATCAGCAGATGAGTGGATTAACAAATTGTGGTAAACTTATACAATGGAATACAATGGAATTTATTGAAAGGAAAAGGAAACAGAGAGAAAAGAAAGGGAGAACCACTGATACATGATACAACATGGATGAATCTCAAAAGCACTATACTTAGTTAAATTAGCCAGACACTAAAAAGTATAAATTGTATGATGCGACCAGTGCAGAATTATAGATGAAGCAATGTACACGGCTACAGAAAGAGCAGATCAGTGGTTTCTTGGGGTTGATTGGCAGAAGGAGGTTGACTAGTTTGGGACACAAAGAAACTTTCTGAGCTGATGAAAAGCTTCTATATTAATTGTGGTGGTGGTTATCTATGTGCCTCACTATTGTGACCTCTCCCGTTGCAGAGCACAGGCTCCGGACGCGCAGGCTCAGCGGCCATGGCTCATGGTCCCAGCCGCTCTGCAGCATGTGGGATATTCCTGGACCGGGGCATGAACCCGTGTCCCCTGCATCGGCAGGCAGACTCTCAACCACCGCGCCACCAGGGAAGCCCTATGCACATCTTTTTAATATGCTTAAAATGGGTGCATTTTATTGAGTGTATATTATGCTTCAACATAGCTGATTTTAAAAATTAAACATACTTACACAAAGACACTCGTTACAAATTGCTAAGACTGGTATCATTCTGTTTGTCCTAAACAGTTTAACAATTGCCCTGAGCCTTAGTTTTGTAAGTTCTTGCCCATTTCTTTAAGATAAAATGCAACAATATACAGCACATTTAACAGGAACACAATATAGGTTGATTCCCTTTTTTCATTTACTCTTCTACTAGCTTATAGAAATATTCTAATCATAGAAATTGTGGTTTCTGTCCTTTTGTGATGATTTTCTAATAAATTTTATAAGTCATTTATCACAACTCTTCCCCTAGGCCATTAGACCACAGTCTGTTATCACCATTAAAAATAGAGTAATTTTTTTAAATTCAGGGAGTATATATATATATAATCTGTAGATTCTGTTAGCTAAATAATATTTTATAGAAGTAGCAAGTATTTGTTGAATTGATTTAAATTTTGATAGTTATATTCTAAGAAGTCTGAGTCTACTCATTTACTGATTTAAACATTTTCCATTCAAAATATGCTACACAGTGAAAAATTTCTTATAGTAATATAAAGATGAAAAAAAATGATTACGCCATTATGTAGCTAACATTTCCAAAAAAAAGCTACTGAAGACATGATTAAGAGAATTGAACAGGAGAATTTTCATGATAGGATGATCATTTGAATGTTTCCTGGATGGCAGTTAATTTATCATCTAGTTACTCTGAATTTTTCTATGCTTTTGATTTAGTAAAAGCAGTCATCAATTCATTGGAGGGAAAATCAGCTTAATTTCTTTTTGTCTGTTTCATAAAGAACAAGCAACAAGTGTAGATTGGTACCCTGTAAGTCTAGTATTTACATGTATAGCTATAGTTTTTTTTTTCCAAAACATACAGAAAAACTTAAAGTAAAATCTTGTATAACTTGAATATATTACTAATTTTCTAAATTCTTACAGATCCAAGTAAGTCCTCCTTTGTTCTACTCAGAGCAGACACTATTTCTAAAACTAACAATGTCAGAACTCGTGGCCTCAGTATGAAACCTCTTCTCTGTAACTCATTCAAATTTGTCAAATATAGTCAAGCAGAGTCTTCTCAAATTACCTGGAGAAAATCTGTTCACCAAAAAGTAGGCTTCTGCTTATACTAGATACTAATCATCCCAACTACTATTCATTAAGAAAATACATAAACAACAACAATAAAAGGATCCATGACTGTAAAAGACATTCCTTTTACCAATATTTAGATTTCTAGTTTTTACCTTTGTAAATTTCAACCTTTTAAAAAGTGATTTGCTTTACCACATTTCAAAAATAAATCAACGTTTCTGTAATGTAAATGTTAAAACCTGTGATTTCTCAGATGAGTCCATGTTTACCAGCAGGACTCACCCAGGAAGGCCAGCTGAACATCCAGTGTACTTTCCCCTCACTGTGGTCAGTGAATCAGCAAGTGTTATAGGAGTTCAGGGTGAAATGCCAGGTGCTATTTCAACAGTCCTTCTTTCACAACATTTAGGGTGGGGTCACTCTGTTAGGCTCTGATAAGGTTACTGGAACTCAGTTCCTAGGGTGGTCAAGTTAACATCCTCTACTCTCATGCTCTCTGAATGTAGAAGGTAGTCACAGAAACCTGCTTCCCTTTTTTGGGCAAAAGGCTACTCAACCACAAGCTGCTTATTAAACTCTGTCTGGAAAATATTATTCACTGAAATTATGTCTCAATAGCATAAAGTTTAACTTTGTAATTAACCAAACCATCTGTCATTGCAAGGCTCTCTTAAGGCCATGCAAGCGGAAGAACTTTTACTTGCAGAACCTTACATAGTGAGTGGTGCTTTTTGTAATGAGTGACGGTGAGAAGGAAATGGCATGAATTTTAAATGATGGCCACAAATAGATACTCAACTTT